>NC_133880.1:6578377-6658935 GCF_044706935.1 Curcuma longa | reverse complement strand
ATACCTGAATCCGAATCGATCGGGCTGGAAGTAATGGATCCGTTGAACCGATTACCAGTCCGGCTGAATCCGAACTGGTTCCGGCAGGGGTAGGGTCTAGGCGAATATAATGAGCCACTCGGTCACCTCGGTAGAAACGACGTGTGCCCCGTTGGGAAAGCGGCGCGGCTTCTAGGGTTTCGGTGAGCGGTAAAGCAACCGCGCAATCGTCGTCATCCGAACCGATCCCTCCTTGAGGTCTTCGATCTCGATCCGGATCTCGCCAGTTGATCATGGTGAGGGGCAGGTTCAAGGCCAAGCCCACCGGCCGGAGAAACTTTTCCACGCCTGAAGAGATGGGTGATGCTCTCTAATCCCTTTTATCTTTTCCTTTTCTTGCTTTTGCATGTTCGGACCCTGACAATATTTACTTACGATGTGTTAATTCCTCGATGTATTGTTTACTGCTTGCATTTGATCAATTGCTTGATCTGATAGTGGCGTGGCCTAGTGAGTCTCTGTTTCTGAATTAGATATTTTACCTTTGATGTTACCCTAATTGGTTTAGGTCAATGTTTGGTTAAACTGAGTTTTCACTTCACTCGTGTTGTATAGCTGACCACTCAAATTTCATACGAGTGCATCCAAATTCTATTTCATTGTAGAACGTTTTGAAGTAACTAAAGAAAAATATGCAGTTAGACATAACAATATGGAACCTAATCATGACTTCATGTGCTCAGAAAGTAAGTTGATTTGATAATTTCTTCTTGGTATCCTGAAAAAAAGTGAGGTTATGCCTTCATAGACAATCTAGTTGTTGCTTGGATAGCCATGTCTTTTTCTCTAACACGTTCTTTCACAGCGCCAATGACAACTTTGTTTCACTTTATGAATACTAATTTAGCTTTATCAAAATTTTGAATTATTTCTGCTTAAGTTTCTAAGACTAGAAGTGAGTTTGAAGTGATAATTTGTGAAGAAATGAATACAATATTGTTTTCTGCAAATGACTTCTCTTTCTATTTTTTCACATTATTTTTTTTCTTGAAATAGTGCTAGGAATATAAATAGATCTGTAGGATCTTTGGTCCTGGCCATTTCTTACTATTGTGATGCACAGTATGTTTTCTTGAATTCCTCATTCCTAATAAAATGTGGTTTGAGTGGATCTGCAACTTCACTTAGCTTATCTATTTGTAAATTGTCTTAAATTGAGTTTGAAGAAATCTGTAGTATGAAATTAAGATGCTTCCCTTTTATTTGTTGCTGCTAAATAATTATCTTTGCTAAGGATATATTTAGGTTTCCAATGGGTTCTTTTTGTGTATGCCTGAGATAAGCAATTTTTAGATGTTGTAAGAATCATATATCTGGAAAAAGTATCTTACATATAGTGAATATTTTAATTGGATAGTTCTGTCTTTTCTTATGTGCTCCAAGCTCCTCTGCATGACATGCTTTATCTATTCAATGAAATTGCAGCTGCTGGCTCCTCTGCTCGTCCTCGCACCTTCAAACAGGTTGGCAGTTTTTTATGCTTGTTAAATGAGCAGGATAATGTCTTCTATTTTCTTTGGAAAATCTTGGATGTAGCAATTACTTAATTGGTCTCCTTTTGCATTGCTCATATAATGATACTCATTGTTACAAAGATTTTTTTTCTCCCCACACGATTCTTTGAATGTTATTGATGATTGTTTTTTATGCAATTTTGTCAGAATCTAATTCCTTTCCCCCGGACCCCGCATGGCGGGAGCTTCGTGCACCGGGCTGCCCTTTATCTAATTCATTTCAGTAGCTCTGACTAGGCACACTATTCCCTTTCTTGTTTGCTCATCAGATTATAGAGTATGTATAAAGCTATTCACCGTGTAGATTGACACTGTAAAAAGTCATAAAAGTATGTATCAATTGAATCAGTTTTTCCTTTTGCGCAGGGCCTTTCTATTCTGTTCTTGTGTCTGTAAGTCCCTTGATTCTAGTTGGAGAAGGATTAGATGAGAAGAGTAACATAAGAGAAGTGTTTAGAACAATGTGATGGATATAATGAAAGACGTTTATCTTTCACTAGAGGTCAAGAACCTGATATTTTATTCTATTGTTGATATTTCTTCTTCCTCATTTTCTTTTCTTTTTCTTCTGTTGAACTTGCTTGATCTCCTTCTTGGGAACCTGGATTGATGTCTTTTATCCTTTTGATTCACTTCCACATTCTTTTCCATGTAAAGCCTATCTGTTAAAGGAAAACTAGTCGATGTTAGTTTGTTACTCACCAATTCCTTCCTTGAAAGATACTATGGCTGTCATGAACTCAAAGAGGTCATAAAATGTCCTGCTATGAATTCAGATTAAAATCTCTGGATGATATTTATGACTAATTTGGTCTAAAGTCAGCTTCATAACTGTGGGTGTGGTGTGAGAATTATGGAGCTAAGAATTGGGATGGTGGGAACATGTGTAGACAAAAGTCTCTAAACAAGATAATATTATTGATTGCTATTGGACTTGACTTATAAAGATAAGGAGCACTTAATCAAAATCCATCTCTTTTTGTACCAACTGGACATCTTCAAAGAACAAAAAAGACGAAATATCAATTTGAAAAAAAGGAAAATACATGTTCTGAATTCATATCTGACCAAACTGGACAACAATTTATTTCAAGTTGGAGTTGAATGTTCAACGTCTTTGTTAACTATGCTTTATTACTATAAATGGTGAAAAGGCAACTTGTTTTTTTGTTTTCTGTTTTTTGGTTAAACATTTTACTAATTGATTGCTAGCCTGTCAGTGAGTATGCCCGGTGCACTGAAATTCTGTCGTACAATTCTGATTGGTTCAGTTGGGTACGAACTATCAGAAAATTGTGAAAGATGGGGATGCTTTTAAAGAGTTGAATTTTATTGATTTTTAAATTGAGATTTTGTAGACATTTCTCCCAAATCTTGTTAAGCATATGGTTGATGAATTTTTTTTTTATTTTATTTTTTGGGATTTCTAGGTTCTTTCTGTTATGCTATTTGTAATTTTGTGCTTTTACGTAAGGACTAAGGATATCATCATAACTAACCTAGGTTCAAGTGGAAGTTGAAGATAATGAGGATGAGGAATCTGAGGAGGAAAATGAGGACTCTGAAGATGGGACTGAGGTTACAAACCTCTTTCTTGTTTCACATATATCATTTGTCATCCTTGGGTATCCATTATGTTCTGTTTCATATTTTGAATCCTTTTTCACTGCCACTGTATCTCTTGCAGAAAAAGAAGGGCATTCTTGACATTAGTGAGATTCAAAATCCAAACCTGGTAAAGCCTAAGAATTTGAAAGCTAGAACAGCTGATGTAAGTGAAAACTGAGAAACTTCTCTTTTTCTATTGTAAATTGTAAGATCCTTTTCTGTTGAGTGACATATGCAAACTTTTTCATGTTTGCCCATCTCTATCTTTAAAAATTCATTGTGGCCTATTAATTATATTTCTCGGTGCAAAATTTTGTCTATCTAGATGACCATTTTAGTATACTAGCCTTCATACATATAGCTTCTCCATACAGTAGGTTTTTTTATTTCTTAGTTTATGAAGTACTATATTATCGCGTTTTCTTGGTTCTTGTCAATCAGTTTTGTAACATTTCATTATTTCTCTTGAAAATTCAATGCAGGTGGAGAGCACCCCTGAACTCTCTCGACGTGAAAGGTATGTAACTATTCCTTTTTTATTCTTTTCAAGGCTTTTGTTGAATTTTATCTGCACTAGTTCATTTAAGGTTCTATTTTTGTATTTCTTATTGCTTCATCCAGCTAATTTGTCATCCATGTGTTATTTATAATTAACTAATGTAATGCAAATTGTATCATATCAATTTGTAGCATCTTATCTGAACTAATTAAATAAATGAGTTAACAACATTTCAATATTTTGTAATTACTGGAAAATTAAGAACGGTGTGTCGTTGATCACAGCCCCCACTTGCACTGTTTGATTAGCTTGAATGAAATGTTAAGTGGTCAGATTTATGATGGATGCTGTGGGTGTGGTGAGGTAAATGAAAAGAGAAAACAGTAGTGAATTTTGTACATCAATTACTGATTAGCCCTTGTCTAGGTGTCTTATGGACTTTTCCAACTTTTGTCGAGTACACAGCAAACTTCATAGAAAGACATGAACTTCAATGATGCTTTTGTTTTAGTTGATCTGGGTTGACTAGCAGAAGAGGGTAGGTATGGATATTTTAGCCTGATCTGTTCCATTTGGACCACTATCCACTATGCATCATTCACTTCTCACTTCATCTGCATCGTCGTTCGTCCATTTTAATCTTGTGGCTGTCATGAACCTTTACTTTGTATCTCTACTGAAATCTTTAGGTAATAACGGGTGCAGGAAACTTCTATTTGTAATCTCCTACATATTGTTATGTTTGTTCAGCTTGCTGTGGTTTTCCAGTCTATAAGACATGAGTTCCATGGCTTGCTGTATAGTATAATGATAAGTGCATTGAACTTTTTAGGTTCACATTGATGCTTTAACAGTGACATACGAGTAATCTTTTTCATTTTAATCTACTTAAATATAATTTCTGCTTTTTCCTCTGAAATTTCAATAACTCAGCACTCTTCCATTTTTATAATACAATCATAATCCAGGTTACTGTTCTATTTCTACTATTTCATAATGTTAAACCTCAAAGATCGAAAACTTTTTATGTTGCCATAGTTCTGATGCTACTTTTAGCATCAGCTATTAGGAGCTATTTATTATATCTATTTCTTGTTTGTTAATATATTACCATCATCAATATTGTCATGATCTCTTTTCTATAGGGAAGAGATAGAAAAACAAAAAGCTCATGAGCGATACATGAGGTTGCAAGAACAAGGGAAAACTGAACAAGCTCGGAAAGATTTGGGTAAAACCAGACAACCATCTGCCTTTTGATGCCTCTATCTCTTGTTTGTTGAAGTGATTCTTTTTATAAGCTTCATGTTTTAGCAATTGACTTTTGAAAGCCACCTAGGCTCCTGACTTTTTTTACAACTTAACCATTTAATAGGATGGGATGAACTAGTAAAGTGAGTTTCTATCAAATCATACAATGTTGTTGGTGGTACCTCATGATTGGCAGTTGTTTATTGAACTTACAATCTGTGTTGTTCTGATACATCAAGCGTTTAAATATTTTTTGTCTCTCTGTTAGTAGTTAAATGGGACATCCACTGTCACAGCTCATTCCTGAAACTTTGTTTAACTTGAAGCTCGCAAGGAAAATATGTCTTTTGTTTGCTTTTGGCTCAAACTCTTTTCATGTCACTTTTGATATCTTTAGTGTACTTGAACTTTAGGCATGACTATATATTCGAGGGCAACGTTGGATTTTATCACTGGAGAAAATGCTGTGCCATCTGATGGCAATGATAGTGGTTTGGTACTTTAAGGATCTGTGCAAAAGTAAAAGAAAAAAGAGTGTGCTGTTTGAATCTTTTCTAAAGGCATCATTATCTCTTCAGAACATCAAACTAAGTTGACACATTGCACTGCATAGAAGCAATTCTTCCCTTGGTTATAATTACTAAAGTTGTCTCAATTAATTTATTATGTTTCCCAGAGCGTCTTGCATTAATACGACAACAAAGAGCTGAAGCTTCAAAGAAAAGAGAGGAGGAAAAAGCTGGTATGTAATTTCATATGTGAATATCCTTTAACTAAATCTTGTGTATTTGATTGCTTAAGTTATACTCTACATGCAAAATTATAGTGCATCTGGAAAATCCATAATCTTCAAATCGTCAATTGGTTTGGTTGGAACCATCTATCCAATTCAACTTCGGATATTATCTTGAAGCCATATTTTGTAAGAGCAAATGGTGTGGGAATGGGCATGGAGTGCAATTAAGTAGAATGGTTGATGTATTCCTTTGTTTGGTTGCATTGATGGAATGGTATGGAATGTGGTACTTTTCATTCTTATGTTTGGCATGCGCTATTGCTGTGTTGAGCAACTAATTGAGCTAACATTGCCTTTTATATTATATCTTGTATATTTCAATTCACTCAACCAACTTGACCTGCTTGGTCTTTCTGGCTCATCTAACTGTTCGATCTGTCTGATTTTGTTTTATCCATCTAGCTGACTTGGTCCATCAGGTTCATCAAGTCAGTATGCTCCTTCCATCTCCTTCAGTCAGTATATCACGCCTGGTTTGTTCAGTTTTTTCACTTTGTTCAACTTGCTTGATCCGCCCTATTTTTTTCAACACATTTGAACCTCCTGATATTTTTGGTTGCTTGGTCAATCTTTTCTACATGATGAGTCTGTCTGGTCTGGCCCTGATTGCTTGAGTAGGCTGACTTGTCCAGTTCACCAAATCACTTGATGTATTTAATCCCTCTTGTTCATTTTGTCTGCTTGTTGCAGTCCATCTGATTTGTCTAGTTTGTGTTCTTCAGCTAACTTATTGATTTTCATTTTAGATTTGAAATGAGGAACACATTATTTTCACTAGAGGTTAAATGCTTCATTCCAACTTTTAGGATCTAATTACTGGTGCAAAGGGAAGTTTGATGGCAGGAGAGAAGGAAAGAGGGATGGAGAGGAAGTGGGGGGAAAATGGGGGAGATTGTTTACTTGGTGGAGAAAGGGAAGAGGAAAAGGAGATGGGCAGGAGGAAATTGTCCAAATTACACCCCTTTGTCTTCAGTATTTGCTTGATAAACCCTTGCTGCACAATTTCAGAGACATGAGTCGTCTTTGTGTCTGGTCTTCTCTTCACTGTCCGTACCATTTGAATCTTTCCAGTAATCTGCATAACTTCATGCCACAGAATGAATGGATTGATGAATGCATCAGACAAAAGGCAAGTGTTAACCTCCTACACCCTGCAATTCAATGCTTCAGCAGTTTGCCAGCTCGAGATTGTAGCCTTCTAGAGATAGTGTAGTCTTGGTGGATCTGAGGGTGCATAGATTGCCACTTGAGTCACCATTGAGCTTGTGAAGATGCAGGAGAAGTCATCTGTAGTTTTTGGAAGCCACTCAAGGATGAAGACAAATGGTTGTTTCATCTTTCCACTTCAAATCTCCTCCCTTCCATTGCCTCCACTTGGTGTCTCTATATGTCTCTGTGGAGGAGACCTTTGTCGCTGTCTTCCCTCCTTCCCTCATTAATATTAAACAGATGATTCTGTGGTTGAAACCACCTGCGTGATCTTGGCTTCTGAGAATGAATCTGTTCTCTGCAAGTACTCTTACCCTTGAGCTATTAATACGTTGTATTACTTGTTTCATCTGAGAGTGTTCAATTCAAATATTAGAATAAAATTGTAAAAATGAGAATCCTCGATTCCATCCCACCCTCTTACACATGCCTTACGAAAGAGTTCCATTACATATTCTTACATCAATATCTACTCAAATGCCAGCCCTTTTTCAAAAGTTTTTGAGGAATTGCATTAAGATGGATAATTGTTTGAGATACTTATCTGATGTATTCACAGATTAAATAATGTACTGCTTCTGTTCACTTTTCATACTGATACCATTCCAATGTACTTAAAATCTATCTCTTAATCTTGCAGCTAAAGAACAGAAGAAGGCCGAAGCACGCAAATGATAATAATGGACAAGTGTGGTTTCCATCTGCTTGTATTTTCTAGTAAATTATGATCTTAAATTGTACTTTGCTGCATTAACATTCATTAGATATGCTCTTTAATCAGATTGAAATTTCAACGAAGTAATTTCCATAAATTTGGTTTTGTAAACAAGAATACTAAACATTATACTAAAATGTCTGCTTCAGTAAGTATCTTTGACCAAGATTGTTGGCTTCTCTTTCCATGATTTTACGTTGGCTAGCTATTCTTTTCGAAGTTCCAAAATACTGTTTTCCAAACTTGGGGGGCCTGTCCAACAGATTTTTCGTTTTGGTGACGTTTTTTTTTGTTTCTTTTATTTCGAATCCTTTATATTGCATCACTTTAATTTATTGCATTAGCCTACATTGAAAATGTTATTATTATTTCTGTTCATGTTTCTGACTCGTAGTATGTTTTCGTCAACTGATCGGTGATTCAATGACAGTCTAATAAGTGAGATATTTGACAAAAAAAAAAGAGAGTGTTTAATAAGTCCCTGCTTCAGAAAATTATCCAATCAAAAGAGAAAAATGTCAAACTTCCTTAGCTAAATATCCTTCAACAATACATCCTTCTGATATATTTTTATTTTGAACATATGACTTCAATATCTCCAGTACCTTAGATCAAAAACACGATAATAACATCAAAAAGATGTATATCCCTAACATCTCATACTCGCTCTTCGTATTAGCATCGCCCACTTCCGCAAATCTGTTCAACGTCTCCCCAACGTCCTCATTTTTTATGTTAATTTATCAAAAATACGTAGTTAATTAGTTCTTTCCACGTTTGTTATGCTTTAAAGCCAGTTATGATGCTGCTTGATTGACAAGTCAATAATAGTGCGATGCACAGTTTGAAATTTGGACTACGTTTTCATATTCGTGCTATAGAGAAATCAGTTTACCTTGTTTCAATCTTGATGCCAATTTTTTTGTATGAAGAATGGTTTCTTTGTTGGTTGTCCTTCTCTTTAACATAGTAAGATAACTTTTTGTCTACTCGGAATTTTAAGGATGTAGTGCTAGTAACTTTTCCCTTCCTTGCTGATTCTTTGAAGATGAACTGGTTTTTCAATCTGAAAGTACAATTTCAGATATAAAATTATTGTCTGCTTTACCATCCGGAGTTTAATGTGCAATCATGATGTTATCTGATACTCAAGCAATAAGTTATCTGTTTTCAGTTTTCCCATTATTTTATACATTTCAACCTTAGCCTCAATAGTATCCATAATGTAAGAAAATTACATTTGAAAGAAGCAAGTGTAAAGAGGTAGAATGCTTTAAAGAAGGCAATGATTGGAAAACCTTATGCTTCTCTTGTAAATAGGATAGAATGAGTTGGCTATTTTTAAACTAGTTCCCAAATCATTTCTCAATGCGGCTCTTGTCTGTATGCAATGGGACAAAAATTATTATGGAAGTAATTTCACATGATATCTTCCTTAGTCCAGTAGTTGTACTTAAGCTTTTGCCTTTCCAACTGGTGGCAGAGGATTCATCATATGCCTTCAGATGCTCATCAAACTCTGTCTCACCTGTAATGAAGATGATTTCTTGATGTTCATTTGTTCTTTCAATTCCCTATCAAGATTGACAAAGGTACCCTAGTACTTTGTTTTACACCTGAAGATAGATATTAGGAGACTATTGATAGTCAACATGTGTGATACTGATTTTAATTGTAAGCTGAATTTTCGTTTCCTTGTTGACATTATGTTTCTTTGTCCCTGCAATGATCATGCAAAGGATGTCATGGTTAAAGTGAACTTTGTAAGTACATGAGATGACAAACATATCGACAGTCTGAGAAATAGGGAGATGTCAAGCTTTTGTTTTGTGGAATTAGTAATATAGTCCTTTTTTTAGAGTAATGTATTAAGTTGTTAAGAACTTAACTGATATAAATGATCCGTAGAAAATATTGTACATCTCCCTTAAACCAAATAACTAATGGATCCAAGCTTTATGTTAGGTAAGTGTGGAAGTCTTAAGGAGGGAACTCTAAACAATTATGGAAGTTTTTGAAGAAGTGAACTTAAGGCAATAGGAAAGTCGTAAAGAAGTGAACTTTAGATAGGTGTGAAAACTCTGAAAGAGTGAATTCCATATAAGAGGAAGCCCTAAAGAAGTGAACTTTAGATTGGTGTGAAAGTCCTAGAAAAATGAACTTTAGTAAAAGGAAAGTCCTTGAGGAGTGAACTCTATGCGAATAAGAAGTCTTGATAGGTCAGATAGACTAGATACTAGTCATATTCTATAATGCTTTAGACCAACCTTTGTGATTCTAGAAAAAAATTAGCTTTTGAGCAACTAGATAGGAAATCCAGTCACTCGAACTTTGGGCAACTACAATTTAATCCAAGCATCTAGAAGTTGACTCAATCAAATAAATAAGCATGGATCTTTGATTAATTGGAAACATTTATTTCCAATAGACCAAAAAGGCAATCGCCCGAAGTGGGTGGGTAACATCGAGCGGCAAAAAATTAGAAAATATATTTGTGAAAAATTGAAAATTCATTTTAAGACGATTGGAATATGACTCGGTTGATGGGGCACCATAAACAACACCTATAAATAGAGCCTCAATGGTGGCATTTCAAAATAATTCGATGATCAACACAACATTCATTACTATTCTCAAAGTTGTTGTTGTTCATGTGATCTAGGAGGTTCAAGGATGAGTCTTATGGGCATTCAAGGATTTTAGAAACGATCAACTTTGTAAAGTGTATTGTATCTTTGTTATACCTTTTGCTGTAAAGATAGATTTGTAAAGAGATTTCTTCATCTTTGAGAGTTTCTTATAAGGAAAAAAGTAGTAGACTCATACTAAAAAGTAGAATTGTGGAGTAGATATATGAGAATTCTAAACCATGTAAAATTCTAATGTGTTTTTGTAATTATATGTCTTTATTTATTATTTCTATATTTCACTTCATACTAAAGATCAAACAAGTACTATTTATCTCTTTTTAGTACACTCCATCTTTTTTTTAGTAATCTAGGTATCCAACTCTTACGATTTGATTAATCTTGGAGGTGATCGACTCCACCGCAAGGAAGTTTACCATTAGCCATTAAAGTAAATCAAAAAGCATAAATGGGTCTTAGAGGACAATCTAATGTCACAAAATTTTCAAACTCTTCAGGTGTAATGTGTCATGGGTGAGATTTGAACCATTGTTGTTAGGCAGTGTGGTCAAACGGATCAACTTATAGCGGGGCGGGCTGACCCTTTAAAAACCTATAATATGGCGGGGGTGGGCTGACTCGTTATCTTAGCGGATTAGGAAATCTCCAGTCCAACCCAATTTAAGGCGAGTTGTGGGTTAGGCAGGTCAACCTACGTGCCTATTAAATAAATAAATGAAAAGTTAAATTTTTTTATGTTTGAGTTGCGAATTAGATTTGTTAAGCTCACGAGTCCGTTAAAAAAATAAAAAAATATTAAAAATTTTAAGTTTGAGTTGTGGATTAGACGGATTAAGCCCACAAGCCCATTATGTTTTCCACTTTATTTTTAAATTTTAGAAGATTTTTTTAACCCGCCGGCCACCCGAGCTCACCGCGGGCCGACCCATGTGAGTCACGGGCCTTGGCGGTTCAATCCGCTTGGACCTACCTTAAAATGGGTTGATGAAATTTCAACTTAACTCACTTAAATTATTTGGTGGGGTGGGTCAATCCAACAAACCTAATTTAAATTATCAGCTCTATTGTTAGGAGTTTGTTTCACCTCTTACCATTGCACCATAACTCCGAAATTAAATTCAGATACGTTAGTCAAGACGGGACTCTTAGGGGTGTCAATTCGAGGTGGGTCGGAGGGATTCACGTCAGGTTGAAATAAAATATTATTAAAAAATTTCACTCCGAATTTGATCAAATTCAATCCGAAACTCTAAACCTTAAATTCGAATCCGAACCAGTATAATCCGATTAACTCGGAAAGAATTTTTTTTTTTATTTTTTTGATAATTTTTTATTTTTATCTTAATATTTTATAATTATCATACTAATATTATATATAATATTTTAATTTTTAAAATAAAATTTAATTTAACTCCAAAATTTATTTTAAATTTTAAATCGGGATCCATCCAAGACAATTCGAATCCGACTCGAACTTCATCCAATCCAAAATTCTCAATCTGAACCCGACCTGAATCCGAAAACTCTCCGTTCTAATTTGATTTTTTTTTTAATTGGATGAATCGGATTAGCGGATCGGGTCCATTTTTGACACCCATAAGGACTCTCCCTGGATATAACGGAAATTGTAATATCATAATCAAAACAATATAAAATAAATCCAAAAAAGTAAATTTCATAAATCAGACCCTTTTTTTGAAAAATAAATATAAAGTAAAACTGGATAATCTCTGCACTCCAATCCCAATTTCGCATCCACATTTCGTCTATCAGCCTAAATGGCGACTGCAGCCGTCCCGTTGCCCTCCGCTGCTCGCCTCTTGTTGCCCTCCACGCAGCCTCCCCATTGCTTAGCTCACCGCTTGCCCGCCCTCCGTTTCAACTCCGTCGGCCGGAGCCTGGCAGCGAGGGCCGCGGCTGTCACTGCCCCGTCTCCCCTCACGTCCTCCTCCGGCATCGTCCTCGTTGACCATTCTGAAGCCGAGAAGGTCAGCCGCCTCAAAAGCGCCTACCTCGAGAAGGTCGTTCCCCTCCTAAAAGAGGAGTTCAGCTACAAAAACATCCACGAGGTTAGGGCTTCTTTCCTAACTAGAGTTTGCCTTCATCAGCCGTCTCTGTAAATATACGTGAGGTTTAAGTTGTGAACTTTTCTGTCGCGTCTTACTTTAGATTCCAAAGATCGAGAAGATAGTGGTGAATTGTGGGATGGGAGACGCAGAACAGAACTCAAAAGGGTTGGAGGCGGCGATGAAAGACTTAGCAGTGATTACCGGGCAGAGGCCCGTGAAGACGAAGGCAAAAAATTCTATTGCAACATTTAAGCTCAGGGAGGGTGCCACTGTCGGCATTGCTGTCACCCTCCGAGGTAATGTAAGCGACACTGCCGAACCACCTTAATTTGAGCTCGTTGCACCGAATTATTTAGATTGTAAAATTATTTATTTTATCCATTCTTTGGTTTGAACATTCGATACTATCTCAGCAGTAGAATAACTTAACAACTCAAAGGTGCGCCAAAATCTAATAATCAAATGGGCAGCAATCTCAAAATGTAAGAATGTCATTGGTTTCGGAACACAAAGTAACTAGGAACTAACCTAAGAAGAATTGAAGAAGATGTAATGCAATTAGTGTTTGTCTAAACCCTAAACAACAACAACAACAACAAAATCTTCTTCATTGATGCTCCCATTCCTGCATAGGTGAAGAACAAGCAACCATGAAAGTACAATAAAACATATGTAGCAAGAATAAAATAACAGCATCAAGATTTTTGTCAAAAACCTTTGTGAATGATGGGTAAAAAATAATGGGCAAATGAGGAGAATCCACTATATGAGAAGTAAATTTTACTAGGTTACCTAAACTTGTAAACTAATGGAAATAGAACAAGAGAGATAAATAACCTCACAGAATATTGTCTTTAAATTTGAAAGCATTAAAGATTATAGAAGGAAGAAAAAGACAAAGAAAAAAAAACAGTCCTATTTCTTCCTCTCTCTCAATTTTTCTCTTTCTTTCTCTTCTCTCTTTTCTGTTAGCTCTTATGCTTCGGAAACATGCAAATTTGTAAAGAATTAAAATTGAATACAAAATCCTTGAAACATAATGAAGCCAAAAATACTTATGTTATTCTCGAATCCAACTATTTTATGTGAACATTTGTCAAAAACATAATTACAAGAATTTAGGTTATCGTACATAACATTAGAACTTTGGAAATAATCTAACAATCGCTTCATAATCTCTCGCCGAGAATTAAAATGGCCTCTATCAAATCTTTAAGCGATTCTTCTTCTTCAACAAAGTCTTGGCATGCTAACACAATGACATTGAGTTGGCACACTGTGACACAAGCATTGCTGATCTAGTTATTCGTCACTTTGACAACTTTTCATCTTTTTTCCCAGCATGATGCTAGCCAGTAATCATCTTCTTCACTCTCGTCAACATGACAACAGAAACCTTATCATTTTTGACCTTTTCAATATTTCATCCTTCCTCTTTTTTACCTCATTGGCACAGGACTAGGCATGCCAATGTGCCACCTGCAATTTTGTTTTGATTTTGAACCAATATCCTAGTGTGGAATGAGGCTTTAAACCTTGATATAGTGATGTTTTATCATTAAAAGAGAGTCTAATGTTTCATCGCCTTGACAAATTTTTTTATTGTTTCATTTTTCACCACATTGGGGCGAAAACAAACTAAGGAAAAATTGAGTAGATTTTAGAGCTTTTAGTTCTCAAATGTTTCCATTTAGGTAGACAATGAATAGGATTTTTTTCATATGCTGTTGTCTTTTCACCTTATATTTTACCAAAATAATTCTTTTTTGACTAATATTGATGGAGGACAGAAAATTAGAAAATTGTTTTTTTTGTGAATAAATTCAAAAATATGTAATTAGAGTTAGTATACTAAATAAACACATTAATTAATTTAGGAGAAAATCCTTTTTAAATCCAAAAAAGCTTGTAGTTTTAAAATAATTTTCCTTTAGTTAGAAATTGTAATTTTGGTAACATGTGAAGTTATGTGTCTCTGTTTATGTCACAGTGCCTTGCATAAGCTTGTTTCTAGTTTTTGGAGAGTAGCTGGATGAGGGAAAAGGATCAAGGGTGGAAATGGATTAGCAATGGAAAAGGAAAAGAAAAAAAAAAAGAGAGAAAGAGGGGAGGAGGAAAGGAAGAAAGGGAGGAAAAGGGGGAGGAACTCATTTGAGCTTGGTATTGTAGCATGGTTGCAAGCTCATGGCGGCTACGACATGGCCGACAAGCTCGTGGCAATTGCAACATGTCAACGAGCTCACGGTGGTTGATGGCCTTTAGCTTGCAGTCATCACAAGCACGCGACTAGGCCGTGGTTGGTGAGTGGTTTGATTCAGTAAGAAGTGGTATGCGGTGACAGTTCGTTTGTGATTCGGTAGGAGGGAAGGAAAGTTTGTTTCCGCCCAATTTGGGATGGATGAATGATCTAAGGATTTGGAATCCGTCCTTCCTTTAATTTTACCCCAAGTAAGCGAAGGAAACGGGCTCGACTTCTGTGCAATCAATCCTTCGTCCATCCTTCAGGGTAAATCAGAGCATTAGTGGTCATTAATTTTAGTTAATTGTACCTTGATCAACTTAGTTCAAGTGGAAGAAGCTCAAGGTTGCATATGGTTACAACATAATAACCCTGAGTTTAAATTATCACTTGTGCCCACTAGTGTATTTCATAATGCATGTGATCACTAGAATATTCAATTTTTATTGATTTGTTAAGATTGTTGAGCCTATATTATCACTTATGCCCACTAGAGTATTTCATAATGCTTGTGATCACTAGAATATATAATTTTTATCATTGTGTTAAGATTGTTGAGCCTGTATTGAAACCATGTGAAGCAATTCATCTAATTCTTTAATTTATCATTCACAAAAAATAATTAGGTTATGATACTCCATGGTATGTCTCAGTTTGTAACTTAGTTTGTTGCTTACTACTAGATTGTCTTCATCCACCTATGTTTAGAGTAAGGAACTCAATAAAGGTACAGGTTCATTCTTCTTTGTGAGAATGTAACATACATGCTCATTATTTTTGAGATTATTGGTCAAAACTGTAGCTACTCAGGTATTATAATCTTTAAATTGCACTTTCATTACAGTCCAATGTTTTTCTTGACAAAAGATGTACCGAGAAAAATGGGTCATGCCAGATAGACTGATCAGGCAAATTATGCTAATAAGATGAGTAAGACAACTAATTTTCATTATGAAAATTATTCTCATGTATTCCTTATAACCTTCCTACCAACTAAATAGAAAAAAAAATTCTATCATTGCATTATGTAAACCAAACTAAGAAATACTTTGTCTATTCTTTGTGTATGCTATTCCTTAGGAATAACTTGTCTATTCCATTTTGTCAACTAAGTGCCATTAGTTTCCACGCATTGGAATCACATTGCTGGATATTTGTTGGTTATGATAATTTATTCAATATTTTTTTAGGGGCTAAATCTTCATTTTTCTTTTTCTAATTTTCCCAGTCACATGATTTCTGTAATTATGCAGCACTGATATGTGAAACCATGTAAAGCTGCAATCTGATGTCATTTCTTCTATTAACTTGTGAAGTTAACTTCCTCCGAATCATGAAGGATACTCCTTTTCTTGCCATTTTACTTGTGTTTTTTTTCCTTCCCAACTTAATGTAGGTGATGTTTTCCTTCCTTGATCGTCTCATAAACTTGGGTCTTCCAAGGACCAGGGATTTCCAAGGTGTAAACCCAAATAGTTTTGATGGCCATGGAAACTACAGCGTAGGCTTCCGAGATCAAAGTATGTTTCCAGAGATCCGATATGAAGCCCTGGGCAAGCAGAGAGGAATGGATGTTTGCATCACAACGACAGCAAAAACCGACAAGGAAGCTCATAGACTACTTAGTCTTCTTGGCATGCCGTTTCGAGAAGGTGGAGGTCCGTCAACAGTGTTAGTGCCCAAGAAGAAGAGAAAGGCTGCCCATTTTGATGGCAAGGCTAAGGGAAGAAAGTAGTTAACTGTGCCCTGCCTTGAGAATTCAGTCTACGCATCCAAGGTTTTACATGATTCAGCCAGGTTTGCTCAAGAGGGTATAGGTTTATTAGGTAACCTCGAGTTTGAATATTGTTCTGCGCTACTTTTCTTATCTGGTGGTTGGATTATGTAGATTCAGTCAAATGCCAAGGGGCTATGTATTATTTGATCCAGACAATATCTACTTTATTTACTCAAGTATATGCTATTTCATTATCCCACCTTTAAACAATTAACAGCACGGTGTATTATGGTTGATGATGCCCTTCACTTGAGAATTTGATACAATTTGTTTAATACAAAATTCCAAGTCGTGGACTGCTCATTTGTCCAACAAAGCTGTCATGCATCCCATAGCTACTACGCATACTGTGCAAATTGTACACTGTGCATTCGCTACTGACAATTTTTCTGGGGATGTGATTAAAGTGGTCTGATGGTTAGTTGACTTTTTTTCTCAATAGTTCTTTTCAAATTGAAGAACAAATCATTAATGCATAGCTTGCTTAGCAGAGAATAAAAGAAATTTCTTTTTGAAAATATCAGATAGCTAACTAGTATTAAGTTGAGATGTAACTTATTGATATGATCAGCATTCTCTCTTACTATTGTGATGCACAATATGTTTTCTTGAATTCCTCATTCCTAATAAAATGTGGTTTGAGTGGATCTGCAACTTCACTTAATGTGGTTTGAGTGGATCTGCAACTTCACTTAGCTTATCTAATTGTAAAATGTCTTAAACTGGAGTTTGAAGAGATCTGTAGTATGAAATTAAGACGCTTCCCTTTTATTTGTTGCTTCTAAATAATTATCTTTGCTAAGGATTAGGGGTGGGAAAAAATACCGAATTTTCGGTATACCGCACATACCATACCGATATTTACCGTCCATACCGAAAATTTCGGTATACCGAAAATTTCGGTACGGTATAATACCGTACCGAATTTTTCGGTATCGGTATCGGTATGAAATTATTATTTTTCGGTATTTCGGTATATACCGAAACACCTATTATATATCCTCTTATAAATTATTTATTATTTTTAAAATTGATATTGGGTACGATATTTCGGTATGATCGGTATACCGAACATTTTTATACGATCGGTATGATCAGTATGATCGGTCGGTTGGTCGGTATTTCGGTATGATCGGTATACCCGAACATTTTGATCGGTATGCATTTTATACTATACTGAAAATTCAGTATACCGAATTTTCGGTATACCGGTATATCGAATTTTCGGTATGGTAACGGTATAGGTTTTTTTTTATGCCGAAATTTTCGGTACGGTATACGGTATCGTATGTAAAATTCGGTATACCGTACCGACCCAGCCCTACTAAGGATATATTTAGGTTGCCAATGGGTTCTTTTTGTGTATGCCTGAGATCAGCAATTTTTAGATGTTGTAAGAATCATATAGCTGGAAAAAGTATCTTACATATAGTGAAATTTTTAATTGGATGGTTGTCTTTTTTTATGTGCTCCAAGCTCCTCTGCATGACATGTTTTATCTATTCAATGAAATTGCAGCTGCTGGCTCCTCTGCTCGTCCTCACACCTTCAAGCAGGCTGGCAATTTTTTATGCTTGTTAAATGAGCAGGATAATGTCTTCTATTTTCTTTGTAAAATCTTGGATGTAGCAATTTCTTAATTGGTCTCCTTTTAGGGGTGGGAAAAAATACCGAATTTTCGGTATACCGCACATACCATACCGATATTTACCGTCCATACCGAAAATTTCGGTACGGTACGGTATATACCGTACCGAATTTTTCGGTATCGGTATCGGTATGAAATTATTATTTTTCGGTATTTCGGTATATACCGAAACACCTATTATATATCCTCTTATAAATTATTTATTATTTTTAAAATTGATATTGGGTACGATATTTCGGTATGATCGGTATACCGAACATTTTTATACGATCGGTATGATCAGTATGATCGGTCGGTTGGTCGGTATTTCGGTATGATCGGTATGATCGGTATACCGAACATTTTGATCGGTATGCATTTTATACTATACTGAAAATTCGGTATACCGAATTTTCGGTATACCGAAATTCCGGTATACCGAATTTTCGGTATGGTAACGGTATAGGTTTTTTTTATGCCGAAATTTTCGGTACGGTATACGGTATCGTATGTAAAATTCGGTATACCGTACCGACCCAGCCCTATCTCCTTTTGCATTGCTCAGGATATATTGTTAGGATTTTTTTTCCAATGGTTATTACAGATTCAATTTTGTGTTGTTTGCCATCAGATTATAGAGTATGTATAAAGCTATTCACCGTGTTAGATGTTGTAAGAATCATAAAAGTATGTATCAATTGAATCAGTTTTTCCTTTTGCATCTTGTATATAGTGAAATTTTTGGAGATTGGATGGTTGTCTTTTTTTAGAAGTGTCCAAACAATGTGATGGATACATGTTTTATCTTTCACTGGATGAACCTGATATTTTATTCTATTGTTGATATTTCTTCTTCCTCATTTTCTTTTCTTTTTCTTCTGTTGAACTTGCTTGATCTCACACCTTGGGAACCTGGCAATGCCTTTTATGCTTGTTAAATGAGCCACATAATGTCTTCTATTTTCTTTGTAAAATCTTGGATGTAGCAATTTCTTAATTGAAAGATACTTTTAGGGGTGGGAAAAAATACCGAATTTTCGGTATACCGCACATACCATACCGATATTTACCGTCCATACCGAAAATTTCGGTATACCGAAAATTTCGGTACGGTATAATACCGTACCGAATTTTTCGGTATCGGTATCGGTATGAAATTATTATTTTTCGGTATTTCGGTATATACCGAAACACCTATTATATATCCTCTTATAAATTATTTATTATTTTTAAAATTGATATTGGGTACGATATTTCGGTATGATCGGTATACCGAACATTTTTATACGATCGGTATGATCAGTATGATCGGTATTGATTTCGGTATGATCGGTATACCGAACATTTTGATCGGTATGCATTTTATACTATACTGAAAATTCGGTATACCGAATTTTCGGTATACCGAAATTTCGGTATACCGAATTTTCGGTATGGTAACGGTATAGGTTTTTTTTATGCCGAAATTTTCGGTACGGTATACGGTATCGTATGTAAAATTCGGTATACCGTACCGACCCAGCCCTATCTCCTTTTGCATTGCTCATATAGTGATACTCATTGTTACAAAGATTTTTTTTCTCCCTACACGATTCTTTGAATGTTATTACAGATTGTTTTTTATGTCAATTTTGTCAGAATCTAATTCATTTCAGTAACTCTGAATAGACACTCTTTCCTTCTTGTTTGCTCATCAGATTATAGAGTATGTATAAAGCTATTCACCGTGTAGATTGACTCTGTAAAAAGTCATAAAAGTATGTATCAATTGAATCAGTTTTTCCTTTTGCACTGGGCCTGTATTCTGTTCTTGTGTCTGTAAGTCCCTTGATTCTAGTTGGAGAAGGATTAAGATGAGAAGAGTAACTTAAGAGAAGTGTTTAGAACAATGTGATGGATATAATGAAAGACGTTTTTCTTTCACTGGAGGTCAAGAACCTGATATTTTATTCTATTGTTGATATTTCTTCTTCCTCATTTTCTTTTCTTTTTCTTCTGTTGAACTTGCTTAATCTCCTTCTTGGGAACCTGGATTGATGCCTTTTATCCTTTTGATTCACTTCCACATTCTTTTCCAAGTAAAGCTTATCTGTTAAAGGAAAACTAGTTGACGTTAGTTTGTTACGCACCAATTCCTTCCTTGAAAGATACTATTAGGGGTGGGAAAAAATACCAAATTTTCGGTATACCGCACATACCATACCGATATTTACCGTCCATATCGAAAATTTCGGTACGGTATAATATCGTACCGAATTTTTCGGTATCGGTATCGGTATGAAATTATTATTTTTCGGTATTTCGGTATATACCAAAACACCTATTATATATCCTCTTATAAATTATTTATTATTTTTAAAATTGATATTGGGTACGATATTTTGGTATGATCGGTATACCGAATATTTTTATACGATCGGTATGATCAGTATGATCGGTCGGTTGGTCGGTATTTCGGTATGATCGGTATACCGAACATTTTGATCGGTATGCATTTTATACTATACTGAAAATTCGGTATACCGAATTTTCGGTATACCGAAATTCTCCGGTATACCGAATTTTCGGTATGGTAACGGTATAGATTTTTTTTATGCCGAAATTTTCGGTACGGTATACGGTATCGTATGTAAAATTCGGTATACCGTACCGACCCAGCCCTATCTCCTTTTGCATTGCTCATATAGGGATACTCATTGTTACAAAGATTTTTTTTCTCCCTACACGATTCTTTGAATGTTATTACAGATTGTTTTTTATGTCAATTTTGTCCGAATCTAATTCATTTCAGTAACTCTGAATAGACACTCTTTCCTTCTTGTTTGCTCATCAGATTATAGAGTATGTATAAAGCTATTCACCGTGTAGATTGACTCTGTAAAAAGTCATAAAAGTATGTATCAATTGAATCAGTTTTTCCTTTTGCACTGGGCCTGTATTCTGTTCTTGTGTCTGTAAGTCCCTTGATTCTAGTTGGAGAAGGATTAAGATGAGAAGAGTAACTTAAGAGAAGTGTTTAGAACAATGTGATGGATATAATGAAAGACGTTTTTCTTTCACTGGAGGTCAAGAACCTGATATTTTATTCTATTGTTGATATTTCTTCTTCCTCATTTTCTTTTCTTTTTCTTTTGTTGAACTTGCTTGATCTCCTTCTTGGGAACCTGGATTGATGCCTTTTATCCTTTTGATTCACTTCCACATTCTTTTCCAAGTAAAGCTTATCTGTTAACAGGAAAACTAGTTGACGTTAGTTTGTTACGCACCAATTCCTTCCTTGAAAGATACTATTAGGGGTGAGAAAAAATACCGAATTTTCGGTATACCGCACATACCATACCGATATTTACCGTCCATATCGAAAATTTCGGTATACCGAAAATTTCGGTACGGTATAATACCGTACCGAATTTTTCAGTATCGGTATCGGTATGAAATTATTATTTTTCGGTATTTCGGTATATACCGAAACACCTATTATATATCCTCTTATAAATTATTTATTATTTTTAAAATTGATATTGGGTACGATATTTCGGTATGATCGGTATACCGAACATTTTTATACGATCGGTATGATCAGTATGATCGGTCGGTTGGTCGGTATTTCGGTATGATCGGTATGATCGGTATACCGAACATTTTGATCGGTATGCATTTTATACTATACTGAAAATTCGGTATACCGAATTTTCGGTATACCGAACATTTCGGTAATACCGAATTTTAATCGGTATGGTAAATATCAATTGAAAAAGGAAAATACATGGTTCTGGAGGTTTTTTTTATGCCGAAACTTTTCGGTACGGTATACGGTAAATTCCGTATGTAGTTGAGTATGAACTACCGAGTTGATTTTATTGATTTGTAAATTGAGATTTTGTAGACATTTCTCCCAAAAAATTCCTTGTTAAGCATAACGGTATAGATTTTTTTTTATGCCGAAATTTTTGGTACGGTATTTCTGTTATCTATTTGTAATTTTACTTTGATATACCGTACTTTTGTTTGCTTTTGGCTCGAACTCTTTTCATGTCACTTTTGATATCTTCAGTGTACTTGAACTTAGGCATGACTATATATTTGAGGGCAACATAGGATTTTGTCACTGGAGAAAATGCTGTGCCATCTGATGGCAATGATAGTGGTTTGGTACTATAAGGATCTGATAGTGGTTTGGTACTATACGGATCTGTGCAAAAAAAAAAAAAAAAAGAGTATGCTGTTTGAATCTTTTCTAAAGGCATCATTCTCTCTTCAGAACATCAAACTAAGTTGACACATTGCACTGCATAGAAGCAATTCTTCCATTGGTTATAATTACTAAAGTTGGCTCAATTAATTTATAATGTTTCACAGAGCATCTTGCATTAATACGACGACAAAGAGTTGAAGCTTCAAAGAAAAAAGAGGAGGAAAAAGCTGGTATGTAATTTCATATGTGAATATCCTTTAACTAAATCTTGTCTATTTGATTGCTTAAGTTATACTCTGCATGCAAAATTATAGTGTATCTGGAAAATCCATAATCTTCAAATCATCGATTGGTTTGGTTGGAACCATCCATCCAATTCAACTCGGATATTATCTTTAAGCCATATTTTGTAAGAGCAAATGGCGTAGGAATGGGCATGGAGTGCAATTAAGTAGAATGGTTGATGTATTCCTTTGTTTGGTTGCATTGATGGAATGGTATGGAAAGTGGTACTTTTCATTCTTATGCTTGGCATGCCCTATTCCCGTTGTTGAGCAACTAATTGAGCTAACATTGCCTCTCCTTTTTTTTCTATCTTGTATAGTTTAATTCACTCAACCAACTTGACCTGCTTGGTCTTTCTGGCTCATCTAACTGTTTGATCTGTCTGATTTTTTTTATCCATCTAGCTGACTTGGTCCATCAGATTCATCAAGTCAATGCTCCATCCATCTCCTTCAGTCAGTATATCACGCCTGGTTTGTTCAGTTTTTTCACTCTGTTCAACTTGCTTGATCCGCCCTATTTTTTCAACACATTTGAACCTCCTGATATATTTGGTTGTGCTGTCAATCTTGTCTACATGATGAGTCTGTCTGGTCTGACCCTGATTGCTTGACTAGGCTGACTTGTCCAGTTCACCAAATCACTTGACGTATTTAATCTCTTTTGTTCATTTTGCCTGCTTGTTGCAGTCCATCTGATTTGTCTAGTTTGTGTTGTTCAGCTAACTTATTGATTTTCATTTTAGATTTGAAATAAGGAACACATTATTTTCAGTAGAGGTTAAATGCTTCATTCCAACTCTTAGGATCTAATTACTGGTGCAGAGGGAAGTTTGATGGAAGGAGAGAAGGAAAGAGGGATGCAGAGGAAGTGGGGAAAAAAATGGGGGAGATTGTTTACTTGGTGGAGAAAGGGAAGAGGAAAAGGAGATGGGCAGGAGGAAATTGTCCAAATTACACCCCTTTGTCTTCAGTATTTGCTTGATAAACCCTTGCTGCACAATTTCAGAGACATAATTCGTCTTTGTGACTGGTCTTCCCTTCACTGTCCATACCATTTGAATCTTTCCAGTAATCTGCATTACTTCATGCCTCAGAATGAATGGATTGATGAATGCATCGGACAAAAGGCAGGTGTTAACCTCCTACACCCTGCAATTCAATGCTTCAGCAGTTTGCCAGCGAGAGATTGTAACCTTCTAGAGATAGTGTAGTCTTGGTGGATCTGAGGGAACTGCAGAGATTGCCACTTGAAGTCACCATTGAGCTTGTGAAGATGTAGGAGAAGTCATCCACAATCTGTTTTTCGAAGCCACTCAAGGATGAAGATGAATGGTTGTTTCATCTTTCCACTTCAAATCCCTTCCCTTCCAATGCTTCCACTTGATTTTAAGTGTAAATGCTTGGTTGTCTCTGTGGAGACCTTTGCCGCTGTCTTCCCTCCTTCCCTCGGTGATATTAAACAGATGATTCTGTGGTTGGAACCACCTGCGTGATCTTGGCTTCTGAGAATGAATCTGTTCTCTGCAAGTACTCTTACCCTTGAGCTATTAATACGTTGTATTACTTGTGTCATCTGAGAGTGTTCAATATAAATATTAGAATAAAATTGTAAAAATGAGAATCCTCGATTGCATCCCACCCTATTACACATGCCTCACAAAAGAGTTCCATTACAGATTCTTACATGAATATCTACTCAAATTCCAGCCCTTTTTCAAAAGTTTTTGACGAATTGCATTAAGATGGAGAATTGTTTGAGATACTTATCTGATGTATTCACAGATTACATAAGGTACTGTTTCTGTTCACTTTCCATACTGATACCATTCCAATGTACTTGAAATCTACCTCTTAATCTTGCAGCTAAAAAACAGAAGAAGGTCGAAGCACACAAGTGATAATAATGGACAAGTGTGGTTTCCATCTGCTTGTATTTTCTAGTAAATTATGATCTCAAATTGTCCTTTGCTGCATCAACATTCATTAGATATCCTCTTTAATCAGATTGAAATTTCAACGAAGTAATTTCCATACGTTTGGTTTTGTAAACAAGAATACTAAACATTATGCTAAAATATCTGCTTCAGTTAGTATCTTTGGCCAAGATTGTTGCTTGTCTATTCTTTTCAAAGTTACAAAATACTGCTTTCCAAACTTGGGTGGCCTGTCCAACTGGGTTTTCGTCAATTTATTGAAATACAAATATCTTGTGTTCTTATGGGTGATGTTTTTTTGTTTCTTTTATATCGAAGCCCTTATATTACATCACTTTAATTTATTACATTGACCTTCATTTAAAATGTTATTATTATTTCTATTCGTGTTTTTGACTCATAGTATGTCTCCGTCAACTTCAAGGGCATGATGTTGTGATACTGGTAAGAGATATAGTGTTTTTCTTAAACAATAACTCTGAACCAAACACACCCTTAAACGTTAATGTGGGACACTATTAAATCTTATTTAATGGTAGAATTATTTGAGAAAATTCTTCAGGTATCTTGTTTCAGAAAATAGGGAAGACTAATGCCATTTATTAGGATGGATGGAAATGGGGATTGGGGAAGGCAAAATATAAGCACATTAACTCTTCTAGAGTTTTTTAATCAGTGAGACAGAGAGTTGGGTGAATGGATGACATTTTTAACTGAACTAGACCTTCAACGAGACACATGAGTTATTTTATTTGGAAGATACAGAGTAGTCTTAAGGAAGTGAACCAAATAAAAAGCATATCTTGTCTCCTAGTTTTAAATGTTGAAGGCCCCTGTTTAAATGCCTGCATAACCCTAGCCCTAGGCAAGTACAAGTTCTGAACTTACCTTAAAAAATTGGTCACAATTATGTACACAGAAATGATTAATTTTCATGCTCCATGGTCCAACTATTTCCATATCATTCCCTGCTAAATAGCTGCAGGCTTTTTGGTGTCTTCATCAGCTAGGCTAAACATTGTATTTGCATGCAGCACCATGAGGTATATGATTTTCCTGCTTCTTTCTGTGAAACAACTGTGTTCTTATAGGAAGGTCAAAAATAATTATGAATTGTCAAGTAATGCATTGAGAATTATTTTCTATCTCACAATGTCAATAAATGCTAACAACTTTGTTTCTAGTTAGAATTGTTGGGTGTTGTCGTTATTGAATGACTCATGATAGTCACATTTAGTTATTGGTTGATGTTGCAGTTGTTTAATACCTGTTTATGAGTTATTTTGCTTGTTAAGTTTGGGTTACTCTTTTTTCTCCCTCCTCATCTTGATAACTTTCAAATTTAATCTCTTTGGACAAGATCTTGGCCATTTATCCACACACACAGATATATATATATATATATATATATTATTGATCACCTTGGCAATCAAGACCAGAGCGTACACACACATATATATATTTATTGATCACCTTGGCAATCAAGACCAGAGCTTAGCCTTGGTCCAACACACACACACACACACACACATATATATATTTATTGATCACCTTGGCAATCAAGACCAGAGCTTAGCCTTGGTCCAATCTATTATGGGTTTGAGCTTAACCAAGCAGTCAAGGTCCAGGTATATGTATAGACAGACTTGGTTTAGCTGTTCGGAGAGACAATGAACAACTGCTTGTACTTCAATGTTATCATCCATATTACACACACATACACTTAGATTTAATATTTGCTTCTATGAATTTTCTTTTCTGCAAAATGCATTCATGTCATTTCACGTAACACATCCTTGGCCAAACAGAGTCACACAGGGCCCTGTCTCTTTTTTTAAGCGCATATGCATATTTTAGTTGGTGTGCAGCTACAACAGCGGTCCTCATCAGACGCTGACCCACTTCAAAATTTTCAGTGCCAGCTCTCTTCCCTTTGGCTCTTTCCATCCCCTGTTGCTTTAATAAATGTGCTCATGCATCCACTTGACATCCAGCAAAGCCATAACTCAATGGATTAATAATATAATGTTAATGTAGTCGGGGTCATGCCTGCCCCATGCATTAAATCCATGCGCGTGAGCATATATATGTGGGGATGCTGAACATTAATTGATTTTTAGCAATCTAGCTAGTGCACTTGTAGGGAGACATATACACACACGTATTCCATCACCTTTACGTACTCTTATCCTTCTCACACCTCAAAAAGCATGTTTGCTTTCCTTTTTTTGGTGGTAAGTAGCTAGGAATTCGCTTGCTCATATATAATAATATACATAGAGTTCTTGTTGCAATGAAGCATTTAATGTGGAAGGTCACAGTCGTCCTAATAAAAATCAAACCTTGTATATATATGATGTCTGTAACCGAATCAGGTATATTGTTCATTGGAAGGCAGTGATCTGATATGAGATTCAATTTTTGCTGCAGGTTTAGATCCTTATTTGTTAAATGTTCTACTGTGTGAGAAGATGCATGATTAATTTTCCACCAGTCTTGAAGAAGCATCGGTATGCACTTTTAACTGTTCTAGTCTTAGTCTAGACTACAAATCTACCAATGATGCATAAAAATGGCTATTTTCTTATCATGCACACTAGATAGTTTCTTTCGAACACATTGAGGATTGAATTCAATTAGGCTTGTTTAAGTTCTCAATGATTGTTATGCTAGGGGCAAAATAGATAAGACTAGTATGCTAATTTGTGTTAATTATAGGCTTGGATGATATGCAAACATGTAGCTAGATGAGTACAAGATGAATTCAATAAGGTTGAGATTTAGGTGACACTTAACCACGTTGACTGGTGCTCTTTGAGCTTTGTATATTTCTGGAAATGTTGTCCAAAGTGTATTGATCATACTATTACACTATCTATTTAGAGCGGTGGATGTCAGTGTTGGCCAATATTGTCTTGCACCTAGTGTTATTTTCTTGTCGAGTCTACCTATTTTACACTTGTTGACCATCTGAAGGCAACTAGCTGATTACCAAGGCCTACCTTTCCCCTATCGACTACATAAGATTCTCTTAATCAACAGACTAGTTAGCATGCGGTTGAACTAGTCTTGATTGACTAAATGATCCTGTTATTTGCTTTCAAACAGTGATTTAATTTGAAGAAGGTTAA
The DNA here is from genome assembly GCF_044706935.1 of Curcuma longa. Taxonomy (NCBI): domain Eukaryota; kingdom Viridiplantae; phylum Streptophyta; class Magnoliopsida; order Zingiberales; family Zingiberaceae; genus Curcuma; species Curcuma longa. The sequence goes on along the minus strand of NC_133880.1, from coordinate 6,631,397 downwards.
CAAGGATCCCGTATGAGTGTTTTGCTGTGAAATCTCATGTATAACAATTACTTGATAATCTAAACCATTAGACAGTGTCGTATATAGATTAATCCTTCTCTATGACACACATAATATTTTCCACCAAACAGTACCTTAGCGTAGGGAGGATGACATGCCATAATAAATAATGTCACCCTTCACACGGCAGCATCAAGATACCCCACACAACAGTCAACTAAAATTAAATATGCACTCCCTCTCTCACTGTCTCGTTCTCAGTGATGAGGTGGTGGTGGTGGTGGAGGAGATGATGATGAAAATGGGATTGGTGACTGGTGGTTTGCTTGAGAGAAGAACTTCCAGGTCCATTCACAAAACAGTACACTGCATGCATGGGTACGCTACTCTTGCTCCTCTTTCTCTTTTCTTCTCTCGAGTCCTGAGTTTGTACTGCATATCACCTTTACTGTTTTCTCTTCCATTGATTAATCTCTCTCCATCTCTCTCTCTCTTTTTGCAGCTAGTTAAGTTTGTGTTGGGTGATGGGATTGGTGTCATCCAACCCCGTAGATTTTTTTTTAAAAAAAATATTTGATACAAATTGCAGAGAGATCTCCCCTATAAAAGTTTTTATTTGCTGATTCACCTAGTGAAAATTTGATTGACTGAAAGTTTAATAATTTCCTCATGCTATGTAATCATGCCATAATTCATCACCTTTTCAATTTTTAACAGTTTATCTTCAAGTTTGAGTGGGTTCAATTTGAAAATTTTTAATTGCTTGGGCCTGCTTTTAAATTGCCTCCATGAATAAAATATATATACTCTGTTATACGCGCATGAGATTGGTGAAGCTATTTTATTTCATCTTTGAACATACGGTCTCTCTCTCTACCATGTTGAATGTATTGAATGTGAGATACATCTACCAACAGATTATTTCTGAACTGGGCATGTTGGGCTGCACACGAGACTAGTTGTCACAGTTTGTGCCCGACAGCACAAGTTGTGACTAATGGTGGAGCCAACTCCGCTGATCTACTCGGACTGATCACGACTTGATCTCGGATCCTAGGTTGCCTGCCCTCTTTTTCTATTCTTTTTGATATTCTTTCTTTCTCTTGTCCTTCCTAGTCTTCTTTTCAATATCATCGATCATTGTCATCCCCCGAACTAAAGTCCGAGTAAGGGTCGAATGTTCTTTTTCATCGTGGTTAATTGTAATTTCTCGATTTATTTCTTTACAGATGGTCGTGAGATCGACCTGTGGGCCGTTGGAATGATGGATTCCATCTAATGTTGAAAAGTAAGTTAATATGTAATTCCATCCTTGGTTGTGACGTTAAATGATATCTCATTTGACTTGTGTGTTCACCCGAGTGGTCTGAACCTACAAGTTTTTAAAAATATAATAAAAATTATAAAATTATAAAAAGGGGAAAAAATAAATTTATTGATTAAAAATTTAATGTTTATATGTTTATATTATTATATTTCTATTTTAATATACTATTAATATTATCCTATCGAAAGAATTAAGGTCATCCTAATTTTATTGGGCAATCTTGTAGGTGTTCCAATGTATAGTCAATCATCATCCTTCAACTAACTTCTCTTGCCATCCAAGACCTTGTTGCTTGCACACACAAAAAAAAAAAGTTGGATGTTATTATAGGCATATGAATTAGTAAGATATGTTACATGGATGCATATTTTCTCTATTGTTCAATACATTAAAGTCTTTCTGAAAATTAATGTTCAAGCCATCACTTTTTCTTTGCTTTTTTTGATAATAAATAGACGATCTTCCCTTGATTCGCCTACCATTCAAGCCTTTCACTTAATTGTGTTGGATAAGCACTAATACAACTAAAGCTAATTTTGATTGTGGATATTCATATTATGCTTTAACTTCAAGAAGAAAATGGAATCGAAGGATTGTGAGGCTTGTCATTGATCATTCTTCTTGCGGTAAATTAAATATATTTTATTTAATATTTTTGTCTCTAATATTTTTGTTACATTTTCTAATTTTAAAATTTTATATTATTCGTATATAATATTGCAACAGATATTTTTAATTTTAGTATCTTAAATTATAACTACTAGAAATAATATAAAATGTCAGAATAATATATATATATATATTTTCATAGTTTAACATGTACTTTATATTATTTTGCTTTAAAACGAATATTTAAAAAAAACAAATTATGAACATCATCTTTTTCCTAGAATAAAAACAACTTTAATTAATTGATCAACCTTTCATAATTATCAATTAATTAATTAGGAGATAAATATATACTAAAGAGAGCCCTCGAGTCAATCCAATCCATTCCCCAAAATAATTAACCCCAAACCCAAACTCCTGCAATTACTTCTCCCTTTTCTTCTCATTTTCCAATCAAAATTCAAACCTCTTCCTTTTTACTGCATTTATTCCCCACAACAACCTCCTTTATTTAATTATATCTTTATTAAATTTAATGCACAAATTCTTAATTATAACTTAACTCTTCCACCTTCTTCCCTCTTCATTCAAGACCCCTCCAAAATTCCAGCAAATGAGATAACTCTTCCACAAAATGCCAAATCATTAAAAGATGGCAGATAATATACTTTTTATACAGACTACAGACAAATTAAATTAAATGAAAAGATATCTAATTCTTTTATATATTATTTCTTTGAGTATTTTAAATTACTAATTCTTTGAGTCGAGATATATAGTGTATAATATACACTATATGGCCTACAGCCATACACCATCCATCACTTCTTCATCCACATTTGTGATGAACATGCATATCTGTTCTAGTGTTGCTTATCCGATGCTAGCTATTCTTTCTAGTACAAATAAAGCCCCTGCAAAATGAGCCTTGTCTCTTCTCCATCGTCCCTTTTGTACCTTGGATCGATATATAATTACTTAAAATTAATTCACTCAATGCGTACATAATTGTATTTATTGCTCGCTCGATGTGCTGCTATAAATTGAGTAGAGGAGTAGGTGGAAGGATGACCACTATAAGAGTCAGGGAATGGGAATGGAATGCTGCAAAGAAAGAAACAGCACTACTGCAAAATAGCAGGCAGCTTCTTTTTCTTCTTCTTCTCTCTTCTTCCATCTTCTTTCTTGTCTCTGTGCTCTGTGTATGTGTGTGTGTGTGTCGACCATCAGTAAACTGCAGCTTCTCATCATCAGCACCATCATCATGGCCTCCTCCAACAGGCACTGGCCCAGCATGTTCAAGTCCAAACCCTGCAGCAACCACCACCACCACCACCAGTGGCAGCATGACAGTGCCTCCGCTAATTGCCACCCCAAGCCCACCCCTTACTCCTCAGGTCCTACTTAATACTTTATTCTTCCAGATTTAGGGTTATTTCGGGGTTACGTTTCGGGTTTAGGGTTATTTCGGGGTTACGTTTCGGGTTTAGGGTTATTTCGGGGTTATCGTTTGGGGTTTAGGATCATTTCGGGTTTGTAGGGTTATTTGGGGTTTATCGTTTCATACCCTAATTAAACGCTCGAACGTACGCCGAGACTTTGAATTTGAGTAATGGGGTTGGTTGTTATTGTTGATGTATTTGTCGTGGTTTGTAGGGTTGGAGGAGAGGAGCCCGGAGCCGAAGCCGCGGTGGAACCCTAGGCCGGAGCAGATCCGGATCCTGGAGGCGATCTTCAACTCCGGGATGGTGAACCCGCCGCGGGAGGAGATCCGCAAGATCCGAGCACGGCTGCAGGAGTACGGCCAGGTCGGGGACGCCAACGTCTTCTACTGGTTCCAGAACCGCAAGTCCCGCAGCAAGAGCAAGCTCCGCGGCAGCGCCGCCGCCGCCGGCCGCTGTAACCCCCAGCCTCCGCTTCTCCCCCACTACCAACGCCTCCTCCGTCACCACCGCCGCAGCGATAACGACAACCTCGTCGTCGTCCTCCTCCTCCTCCTCGCCGGAGAAATCCAGCGCGGGGTACGGAAAAGCCTTACAAGTCATGCACTTAGCACCGCCGCCGCCGCCGCCACCTCCTCCTCCACCACCTCCGACCACGGCCACTTCATTGATGAATAGCCAAACTTATCTGCCCCTCGACCTCAGCGGCATAGGAGACCACTTTCTCAACCTTCAGTACTTCACCGGCTTCCACGCGACCACCACCGACATCAGCTCGACCGCTTTGTGGGGTGAGCTCTTAGGGCAAACCCCAAACAAGAGTACTGCTGTCCAATTGCACCATCTCCATGGGACTGAACCTTCTACCACCACCACCACCACCACCACCAACCCTATCAATGAGATCCACGGTAAGTGAGATGGTCAAACAACAATTTCTACATTTTAAACTTTTTCTTTCTTTCAGAATATTAATATGCATGCCCGAACACCATGACACCACCCTGTGTGTTTTCACTTCAATCTTTTTAGGGTTTTTAGCCACAAGTACAAAATGGATAGGTGTAGGCAGGTCACACAACCTTTAGTTGCAGGGATTAGGAAGGTGATTGCACGTGCCAAACCTGAAGAAGGGGAGGAAATTAATGGCAGGGCAGGAGGTTTCGAGTGTCGGGATTTGTCAAAGTTTGATTAACACGACGAGCATGAAAGGTGTGATGACATGAATGAGGTGATGGATCAGGAGGGGAGTTGTTTGGGTCATGTCGTGGAGATTCTCGAGGGCGTTTACAATGTACAACCCTTGAAAAGATGGAGAAAGAAGAAGAAAGGAAAGGAAAAAATTGAACGTGTGCATGGCATTATATATATAAATTAATTAACTCAAGGCTTTTTCGATGACTGTTTGTGTAAATATTTGATGTTACAGGACCGATAGGAGGAGGAGGAGGAAGATCAACTGTGTTCATCAATGAGGTGGCGTTCGAGGTGGTGCCCGGGGCGCGGCTGAACGTGAAGGAGGTCTTCGGCGGCGAGGCTTTGCTACTGGATCATTCCGGCCGCCCGGTGGTCACCAATGAGTTGGGCATCACCGTTCATCCGCTTCAACACGGAGCTTCTTACTATTTGGTTAAATTATACTTTACGAATTGATTAATTATTGTTGATGCTGATTATTTCAATTAATTAATTGAAATGTTCTTGGATTTCTATGCAGGCTTAACTCAGAAAACGAGAGATCGATTGATATCCATATGATATATAATATATATATTATATATATAGTCTTATGAGCAAGGAGAATAGTTTGATTGGGTAGTTGTTTTTCCTCGAACTTTTGTGGTTAAATATGTGATGTAACGAGGGATTTATATATATGTTATTTTCGATATTTTCTCATAGACAAACTAGTTGCATGGTGTTATATATATAGTTCTTGGTGTGGACGATGATCACATAAACCTAGAAAATTAACTACATAATTAATTTAATTAAAAATGGAAAGGGTACTTTGTGCAAGCTCTTTGTACGCAGGTCATACAAGTGCTAGTTCTATGGCATGAAAAGTGTACTTGTTGTTGTATCATTAAGAAAGATGCATCATTTGACATTGACCTTGCTTCGACTTGTATTAACTTAATCTTCACTCAAAATATATCCTTAGATTTCTTCAACAAAACATTTCCTTTAAGTCGAATGCTTCCAATATTTGAATATTAATTTTTTAAAAAAATAATAAATTAAACTGGAGTTAACTTTATTTTTTATTATTTTTTAATTCTTTAAAGATTAATTTGATGATAAATATACTTAAATTAATTATTTTTAGTAATTAATGTTAGTGTGTTTTTAACAAGTGAACTCATTGTGTGTTGTGACTAGTATGGCTCGAACTTAAGTCGTGCTTGATTTGGCTATGGTTTATCGTCGAACCACTATCAAATAACAATAGTTGCTTGATAATGATAATCAAGGTTTATATTTACATGGAGTGTGATGTAGTGGTAAAGTATCTTTCGTGGTCAACTTGTAACTTTTCGATTTACTTTCTCATAAATAGTCGTAGGGTCGATCGTGTGGAGCCGTTGGGTGGCTAAATTCCAACTTTTGTAAAAAAGTGATGTAGTGGTAAAATAATTAGAAGATAAATATCTTACAAGTCTGTTTCTTCTAAATATGTAGAAGTTGTATTTTTAATTTATTTACGTAGTAGATGCATTAAAAAGAAAGATAATCTACTTTTTAAGATTAATTAGACGAGACTTTTATATTATTAAAAGAAATATATATATAAATAAAATGAAATATCTTTTATTAAAATTATAAAAAAAAAAGAAGAAGAAGAATGGATAGAACCATTTTCTCTGTGACAAGGAATTAAGAGAGAGAGAGAGAGAGGAAATGAGCAGTTGCAAATATTGTCAAATTAATTAATTGGTGATCAAAGGAAATGAAATGGAGGATGGAACGCATCATTCATGCATCAATCCAACCGTTGACCAAACGGATGTTTGACTGACAAAAGTTGGTCAAAAGTAGGGTTTGTCGTCAAACCAAACACAGTGACAGACCGTAGTGGAAAGATTAGATTTGATAGGCAGATAGATGCTGTGTATCTATACTATGCTACGTGTATAGGATCACAAGGTCACGTAATAGGCCTGCAAATATCAACTAACCAATGGACAACGGACAAGTGGCGAGGCATGCAACGAGGACCCCACAATCTCAATGCCTTCTATTCCAATCTCCATTATCGTGCTTGGCGTGGGAGTTTCGAGAGGGAAATTATTCAATCCCATGCCACTTTTGTTTTCGTTTTGATTTGTGTGCATTGATGGTGAATTTAATTAAGAGTAAAAAAACTTAAATTTCATTTCACTCTTTTTTTTTTGAAATTATAAAAACACTTAAACTAGCTCAAGTTAATTTATTTATTACCTTATAAATGAATATGTTTTTGTTATATGGTGCAACGATGTAGCGTCTTAACCTCTTAAGCATCTAAGTTTCGAATCTTCATTGTGACATATTAGAGGATGAATTTCTTTTAGTGGGAAGTTGGATCTAAGAAAATCATGTTGTTGAGTCGCACGCTGTGTGAATACATTCAAATTTATTTTGATTATTGATGAAAAAATTATGCGAGATCGAACAGATCATCCCTAAGATTAATTGATTATAAGAGTTGAATATCTGATGCTAACTATAAAAAAATCAATCGAACATCTATAATCTCTTAGCTCAAATACTAGATAGGGGTATCTTATAAAATTTAAAGTTAAAAAAAAAATTATAGGCTCCTAGTAATAAAGAAAATTTGAGTTTGAGTTCCCTTAATGTTCAAACAAGCTCATTCTAGTTCTCCTACATTTATTATATTGCTTTGTAAGATCTAACATTATTGGAAAAATCACAACCATTCAATCACATGCTTGATTTAACATGAAACATCTACCTTTAGTATTAACACCATTTATTAAGCCATATGTATCTATATATGTATGATTTTTGCATTATTATAACTTTTTAAAAGAGGCTTCTTGTAAGCATACGTCATAGCAAGTTTAGTAGTAGTGTTTAACTAATGATTTAAACTTCTTAGATCTTAGTTAGATATTATCAATTCATCAAGAACTTGTATTTTAAGTCATTAATTTTATGATTTGATTATAAAAGCAATTCAAAAAGCTTTAACAAGATGGAGGATATTTCTAAGAAATTTGATTGAGGTCCTCATGTCAAAAAAAAAAAGAAAAGAAAATATTTTGTACAATTTAAGTGCCTAAATGATGTCAAACTTGATACATATCTTTTATTCGACACTTCTATTAAAATAGTGCACTAGATTTATGGAAGTGCCTTCATGAACTATGGTTCAAAGTTCACTTTCAATCCATCAACAAACATAACAATCTTAGCTATACTTTTATAGTCAAAACAAGCTCCATAGAAACTTTACTATGGATTCACATCTCAATCTTAGCTCAACTCTGCTGGGTTTCTGTATGAGCCCCAAAATTTGGAATCCTTCTGCTAGCAATATAGGGAGAAAAAAAAGCTTAATATCAAATGACAATATCGCGCAAACTAGTACATTGTTTGTGAACATTAGCACTTCAGGCTGCAGTTCCTACACCACTGGTATGTTTAAAATCATGTAGCATAAAATCTTACTGCCGTCAGAAGCAAATGACCTCATCTGATAGCATATGAAAAAGCATTACTACTACTCATGGGAACTAATAAATGGCTCAGACAGGTTAATAAAAGAAGAATTGAAATCACTGAGCCAGGCGATTTATGAGGATTTATGTAATTACTGATCGTTGTTGTTATCGCCATTCATTTCTTCAGAAGCACCATTTCCACCATCTACATGTTGAACAGGGTTGAGATTAGCAAAACTTGAGCATGTACTGTGAAAACAACTACGGAAGGTCCAAAGAAAACATCCATATGTACCTTCATTATCAGCAGATGCATATGCTGACCGACGGGAACGAACTTGCTGCTGTGGTGTGGGCTAATGAAAACGAAAAGATGGAGAGTCAATTAGTACCACAGTTGATACGACCAATTACAAAGGAAAATAGTCTAATGTTATGTTATGGACAGCAGAATGAGTTCTATCGACAGGCACCTGTAGCTTTGGGCGAAGAGCCTCCAGAGGTCCTTTAGGTTTCTGAGCATGCCCTCCCTGATATAGTAATAAACCATGCATATAAGGTAGATAAGGCTATACGTCAGCTCTCAGTTGAAAACAGTTACATGCTTGATATTTGCTACAATGACGATACCTTCCCTAAAGCCCAATCCGCAGAATCAAAGTATGCACGTTCATGATCCTGCATGAGTTTCATAGTGTTGGTTGTCAAAAGAATCTTCAAGGAAATCTGTCAGTCTATTAAACTGAGGTGAAACTTCTATTTCAAGATAGAATCACTTGCCTTGGATATCAATGGTGGTTTTTTGGGTATCATTCCTCCATATTTCTTCTTTATTGCTTGTTCCTACAATGTAGAAGCCATAGATACCACAAAGATTATACTTCTTTGTCAATATATTTTCAAAAAGCTGTGCATGTCTATCTCAATTAATTATTTCCATTATGGCATTCTAATCTAACCTCTTGTTGGGATGATGGCATGCCATTTCCCCCATTTTGATCCAACTGTTCGTCAGCACCCATGTTCGACATTATGACCTTGAAGAAAATGCAACAGAGAAAGGTATGATAAACTAACTGAAACAATGCAGGATGATAGTGTACAAGGACATCAATGTTTGAAAATTGCTTAGAGCACGATTGCTGATAGAACCATATGCCAAGAAAAAAATGGCAGTGAATAAGGTCTCAACAGCTAACTCAAAGTATATGCAAACACTGGAAAAATGGGAGACATAAACAGTATTGTCGTGCTAAGATAGTTTCTAGAATCTTCCAGTAAGTATTCTCTAACTTCTGTTTTACAATAGACATCTCTAGAGGCAAGCCATCTTCCCAGTGCCAATGCTTCCCAATGCTCAAGAAAGTTAGACATTCTTTCCCGGTAAAAAACACTGATATAATTTCAATAGAGCAATATGTAACTTTAACCTGATCAATATGTCTAACATTTCTAAGATGAAATGTTCAACAAGTTCCAGGTTTACATGAATTTCAGAACTGCCTGTTTTTATGCAATGTTTTAACACAATTATCCCAAGTTTTCATTTGTACATGAATTCTGTTAATATACTTTTCCAAGTGCTTAGTTTTTTGTATTATTCTGATCTGAATAGACTGCAGTTTTGGAAAATAAAGAAATTGAGCATTGTTAAATTTTCTATATGAATTAGTACCATGATCAGTCACAAGCATCTTTCCTGTCTACAAGAGGCACCTTTTTTTGAAAAAAAAAAACTCCTCAATCATGATCAAATTAGTAAAATAGCAACTAAAATGTATCTAGTCATAGGTAGCAATTATGTCATTTGATTTCATTAGTGTTATAAGTATTCTAGTATATATTAAGGGAGCATGGAGTCTAGATAGTATTGTGTGTTTATGAACCTAGAAGACTTCAGTATTGTGTGTTTATGAAATGTGAGAGACTATTGTTTGTAGAGCAAAGAATTCATTTTTTCTTGAGAAGAGCTTGTTATGCCTAGGAAGCGCTAGAGGTGAATTGTCAATGTTTTCCCCATTGATGGCTGAGAGGCAAGTCTAGATAGTATCAAGAGAGATTTGAATATGATGTGGACAATGGATTTCTGCTGGTTTATTGTACTTTTTTGCTCTAATATTATATAGATTTTGATTCTCATAGTGGAGTAAATTTACACCAAACCACATTAATTTCTCTTCTTTTTGTGCCTGTGCTATCCGATCATGGGAGACAAAAAGTTCACCACAATATCCTTGTAGTGGAGGTGACAAGTTGGAGTTTGAGACATCTTATCGTAGGAAGTGGCGCTAGAAGACTCCAACTATATCTAGTGGTATCAAAGACTACAAACGATCCTGACACTTCAAATAACAATTAGCTATAGGTTCAGAATGTATTAGATGGTACCTGGATCTGGTTTCACACACACAATTTTCAGTCGTCAAAGCCCAAAAAAGTGTGAATGATTTCTAAAACTCGAAAATCTAGCAGTTTACCACATTAAACAAGCATTTGTGAAATGGGCATTCAGTGTGCAATTGCTCCGCTAGTAGCATCGGGCAAACCCCGATCTACCATTAAGTTTTCGAACAGAGAGTGAATCAAAGTGAGGCTCATAAACGCCGATTACTTTTTCTAAGAAATGATCCATCAGGATGATTTCAGATTAAACGAAATAAGCTAAAAATCAGATCAAGATCTGACCCTATAGATCAAAATAGGGTTCAAAATCCAACATTACCTACTCTCTAAACATCAACCGGATCGCACTGATTCAAATTCAAATCCAAATCCATTTAAAAGAACACTCTTTTTTGCACTTGAACGAACAGAAATCCGAACGATCCATCACGATCGACTTCTTCCGGAAATTTTCGCGGAATAAAACATTACGATCTATCAAACCTAGAGGAATTAGGATTCCTGTCGCACAATCGAAAAGTAGAACCAAGCAAGAATCCGCGCGAGCTCTTCTAGGGATCGAAAAAGACAAATCGAACAAGAAATAAGAAATGCCGAGAAGAGAAGCGATCGTACCTGCGCCTAGGGATCGAGATCGGCGACGGAGGGAGAGGGTGACCACTACTTCCTCCCCTGGCTCGCAATTAATAAAATGAATAAAAACTCAAAAATAAAATGAGATATAAGACAGACGCGTGCTGAGTAAAGAACGCGTTCGAGATTACCTGTCCAATTTGAGATACGAAACATTGATCCTCTAACCGAGTGCGCTCCGATTGCACAACTATCGTCCGCCACGTCATCCTTTTCCGAGATCCCTGTTCTATCCAAGACAGCCAAATCTTAATCCGAAACTGCTAGATTTTATTTCTATTTATAAAGTAGACGAAGATTTAATTTGGCTGGATTTGGAATAAGCTGGATCTTATTCAAACAGATGGTTTCTACCAAAGCAACTCAGCACAAGATTGGTAGCATGGAGCTTGAAAGGGCACCATCAAAGCCAAAACAGTGAAGGATTTGTCTCAATTACTCGCGACAACTTGCTGAAAATTACGAGGCAGGAGAAATGAGATGTCTTTTGCACAAAATTCCTGCTTGACAAACCAGACTTACCTACATTGAATCATTATTTTGACTTTGAGAATACTGCATCCAACACGCAACAAAATCAAAGATAAAATAATCCAGTTCCAACAAAAAAGACAGCAATTTATATCACTAGACAATGATTGATTATACTTATATATGAACATTAATAATGTCTTCTTATATCTGGACCACCATGGTTTTAAAACCTTGCAGGCTCTTGTATCTTCTCACAATTGATTTGGAATTCATCCAACCTAAGGGCGCGGCGCAATTAGTGATGAAGGGCCATATCAATTTTGACAAATTACATAAGAAATTCATTATAGAATATATGGGAGCTTCAATAGAAACTTTTCTAGGTAACAATGCCAAACTTTATGCTACATGCCAACAGGAGGCAAAGCTATGGAAGATGATGAGTCGACACAAGATCATAAAGATGAGTGGACTCGGGCTCACAGATCATTGTTTGACGGCTTCTTGTCGGAGTAGGATCAGAGCAGGAACAAGCAAGGGATGATGGTGACAAGGATGATGGCTGAAGTTGCTACGATGGAGCTTTTGTCTAATGCACTTCTCACGCTTCCAACCCTGGAGAAGTGCTGAAAGGCTAGATAGGCAGCTATTGCCAAGGACACCATTGAACCAGCTTGAGTATCTCTGCAAGGAAAAGTAGGCACCAACATGATAAGTAGGGTGGAATTCACACATATTAATCAGTGTAGTGGCTACATGTGAGAAGATTCAATAAAGACATACTGTTTAGTTGATCAGTATTTAGGCCCAGATATTTGGCAAGTTAAAAATTGGAGAACTCTAAAGTAAAAGATTGGTTGAGCCAATTTATATTCTTTTTTTTTGAATTATTTTATATCATTTGTGGTTTTCCAATCTAATTGATCGATTGAATTGAGTCATTGAGTGAAGCACAGACCCAATGTCCAGAATGGTTGAGCGGTTAGTTTGAAGTTACAAATTGAAATGTAAAGTTCTCGACTTTCTTAAGTCAGAATTAGCACATTTGTAAGTGAAAAGGCAACAACTGGGAGATATAGATAATGAAAGACTACTATAATTTCTTCCTGACAGGTGAATGTTTATTACTTTACCTTAAGTTCATGGCCTGATGAGGAGCCACGATGACAAGCAGCATTGTAAAGAAAGGCAACTCAAGTTGGCCTGCACAGAAAGAAAGAAAATTTGAAGTTGAATTTTGACTTTTCTCAAGTAAATAGTTCCAAAAAAGTGTTATTACAGAGAGACAGTTAAATTTAGGCAAGGCGCTGCAGATGCAAACTGCATGTAGAAGTATTAGGATGAAATTAACAATTTATCAATTAATGTAGGAGAATAACTATTAGATACAAGAAACACTCAACCTGGAATATAGTAGAAAAGACGGACCAGCAATGCCACAAATGCAATCCATGTGCCATAGTCACCCCTGCCACATTTTAAACACGTAAAAAGAAGAAAAAAAATGCCGATTATTAATATGAAATAGGTGAATCGAGACCAGCTTACTTGATCCATGAAATGACACTTGGAGGTGCTTGCAAAGCAAAAAGAGGGAGAAGAAAGGATTTATGGATTGCTGTGCCTTTGGCGAGCATTAGTACCCTGAGAGCATAAAGTGCTTGTTAGAAGAATGATGGTGTAGTGAAGACATTATAGTGGTATAAAGAAATTTTTTTTTTGACAACAATAATGGGTACCTTAAAAATAAGGGACTAAGGATGTCAGCACCAAGGGAATAGGAAGTGGAAGTTGAAAACATAGGGAAAAAAAACATTAATAACACAGTATGAATATGATTCCTTTAGTTGTCGTAGCCAGAACATTCACTAATTGCACAGATGCTTAAACAAGTCGTGAAGGAATACTGTGAACCTTTGTTATGTCTAGGAAGATTGCATCTTTCATAACAAAGTTGATTGGTGATAACTAGGATTAACATAAATGTTTAGAACCCCATTAGATGTTTTCTCTATGATCTATGAAAACAAAGTCGTTAGAAGAGCCATTGGATGATTTGTTACAATTCTTCCTTTCCTCTCTTCCAGGTCATCCAACAAACAAAACAATGTCTCCAAGTTTCTGAAGAATCTTGCTTGGAAGAAGCAGATACAGTAAGGGTAGGAAATACTGACATACTAAAACGAAACTAGCCAAAACATAATAGCCAAAAAAGTTAATAATTGCACAAAGTTGTGGAAGCCTTCAAATTTTTGTGAGAAATAGGAAAAGTGCAACAGTGTTTCCAAAAATTAGATTTCTTCTGTAATGTAGCAATGATATGACCTTGAACATCCATATTGTAGGAGTATAGAGATTGATCAGTTATTTGGTCTAGGGTGGTTTGAAGTGGCTGTTTGGAGCATCTCTCCTAGGAACAGGTCCTGCATGAAGTTCACAAATAGCTCCAAAGTGATGCCAAGTCAACCTCAACTCAAACAGGCTTCAAGGTGGTAGTTATTGTGAGACTTAGAGTTACCTCAACAATCATGCATATGGAGCGACAAATTTTATAGCTTCTCATATAATATTGTCTGATCAAAGCTCATTTTTTCTAGGTACTGCCTACTTTGAGAGTGAAGGCCCTTATATATTTTTTTGCCATTTTTGAAGAATGTATCCTTTTCATTCTTTATCTATGTTTTTAATTATCATGTTTCTTGTAATTTTATTTTGTCTTATATAATTCTAACAAAATATATCCAATAATTAAAGAAGTCAAAATAATACAACTTTCCTTCAAACCAAGCATGTTTGACTTATAAAATAATCCATAAAAATATTTTCAATGGGAACTCCAAATGCAAAAGCAACTATTTCTTAACTGATACAATTACTAAAAACCAATATATTCCAAGATAATTACTGATACCATTACATCCATCCAAATCTCAATCTTGCAATAAATGTTCATGATTTTTAAAAAAATATATATAACTCAACCTTAACCCAAGAGGCATGATTGAGGCAAGCTTGATGAATTCAATTTATGTTAACTTGAATCTGGTAAAAATACAAAATACTTTGTTCAATATGATTGCTATCCAACAATGACATGGTCACATGAGGTTCAAGTTACCCCCTTTTATTATTTTTGCTTTCTACTTTTTATATATATAAAAAGATATCAATTGGTAGATTTGATCCAGCAAGTGAACACTTCGAATGAGTAGACTATACCAAGTTACCAACTAGTAAATTTAACTAATTGGTAAGATCACTCCATTCTTATAAAGCTAGCGAGGTAAAAGAAAGGATGCAGTGAGATTTAGTTTACGATCATGAGTTTCTGTTGTAATAATTCTGCCCCTACTAGCCATTAGGTCCTGAATCCGTCGCTGTGTGGGACCAGCCCTCTCACCAACTACTATGAATCTATGACAGTGACTTGGACGCTCCAGAACTTCAAGAAAAAGGTTTCGCTTTCAAGATCAAAGCACAGGAAATTAATAAATTTTAATGAGGCAATTGAAGAGAAGCACATCTACCAATTGAGTCAGCTTGCTTACGCGATGGAGACAGCAGAAACCCATTGAACCGTATTCGGACTGAGAGGCGCAGCATAGCATGTCACTCCACCAAGCCTTTTGTTCGCCTTCTTCATCATCGACGGCATGCCCGTGATGGGAAGAGCAGGGCCGAGCAGCCTACAACATCCCGAAACAACGACCAACATCAAATTCAAAGAATTGAGATTCGCCAGGATCAACGAAAATGGAAAACCCTACCTAAGGGGATCGGCAGGGGCGGTGATTGGACCGCCGCGGGCGACGGGGGCGAGAGTGGGAAGGCGACATTGGAGCCTCGAGCGGGCGATCGGAGAGGCAAGGGACGGCGAGGGGATGGATAAGAGGACGCCGGTGGACATCGTCGGATCCGGAGTTCGATCGTAGTTGAGATCGAGGGAAGGGAGGAGAAGCGAAGCGAGGGTGACGAGGAGCAGCTCACGCTTTAAATACCTCGAGATTTCGAAGGCGGTGGGGGGAGTGACGGAACTCAGTCCATCCACCTGGCCCGTCAAAGATCGAGCTCCTAAACATACACACAAAACTTACCTTCCACGTGGCACAACAACATAGATATTTCTTTGTGGGCTCCACTTAATGTGAAGGCTAATTCACGAGTAGATGTACAAGAAGAATGATCCCGCACGAGAACTTTGTGAAAGAAAAAACAAAGAGCAAAAAAAGGAAAGAGATGGGTAACATCAAGGGCCCACCTAGTTGAGTCAGTTTCCTCCGTCCACGTGGAAACAAGCTGTGGGCGAAATAGTTTGGGTTCAAATCCGGCCCACAACTGGGCAATTTTACGTCACGCCTAGAATGTACATATATTTACAGAATGATCCTGTAATTCTAAAATTCATGCTCCTATAGTCAGCGATGGAGGATTAAATAATAAATTTTAAAACTATGGAGGTCCTTTTTGACAATTCAAAATCACCCGGAGCATTTTTCGCTGGGAATTTTGAAAATAAATAAATAAAATAAAATTTTGCATAATTAATTGGAGGACTAAATCAAATCAAATATTGATGTTCAAATATAAAATTTTTAATAATAAATAAACGAAAATATAATTTATACATCTCATTTTAAATTCAAATTTTGATTCACTTATTCCTCGAGTGACTAAGTTGGTGTGCATGCAGAATCAAATTCGAACTTAGAATTAGTGAAACATATCAAATGACTGGATTATATCAACGAGGAGCAATAAACAAACAATAAGCATTATATAATAATAACAATAAATAATAAAAAAGAAAATTTGGTCTGTCAATTACAAAAAAAAGTCACTACGAACAGGGATGCAAGCATAAATTGCCACAAGCATCTCTCCACAGGAAAGGACTTGAAAAATAAAATTTAACAAAAGAAGGAAGGTGTGGAGAATGAATCTGAGAGCGAGATGGTGCTGAGACAATAACATTGTTTCATCGAAACAATCTCAATGATCACTAAAGAAGCAGGTTGTGTCTTTGATAGCCCCTGGCGACTCAGTTCTCATTCACTTAGTTTGCATGCCTTGATGTAAGGATGTTCATAGTTGATGTATTTGGTCCAGTAGGTCCTGTACCTAGTCATTGCCAACTCCAACCAAGGCTTCATGTTCCCATTGTAGTGGACGACTGCTGCATTTTCTATCTCCGCGCGATCGATCGTGGGGTTATACCCCAAGCCAAGAACATGCCAGGATTTGTCCAAGGGATAAGTCAGTTTGTAAAATGTGAGCAATCCAGGAGGAAGTGTTCCAAGCTTCCAGAGCACCCGGTCTTCATTCTATGAAGAAAAGCAGATATGGTCATGAAATATTACAAAGTGCTTATGCAGCTGGATTTATATCCAGTATGAAATTTAAGTTCAATATACTAGTAAAACTTCAGGTTTCATCTAGGTCGAGCTGTCAAGTTGGAATCATCTAGGTCAGTTTTCGCGTATGCACATATAAACCAACTTCGAGGGCACATTTGCCAAGTTGGAATCATCTAAGCCAAGCCAAGTTTTCACCTTCAAGAAGCCACACTTACACAAACACATCTAAAATATAGCAACTGGATCAGCTAGATATTTAATTCTACAGACGCACAAAGCTAGCTAAAATCCTGAATGTCTTTGTATCTACTTCCTGAGGCATTATATATTTGGCACTACTCTGTGGCAGAAAGAAAGTGGTTAGAATGATAAACAACAAACTTTTTTTGAAGAGGAAATCAATTGAGTGCATAACAGAATGCTTCAAATCTTGCTTGAGTCAAGAATAATAACTAAGATATCCATGCAAATAAAATAAACAATCAATAACTAATGAGCGTTAGAGAAATTAGAGGAAGTCAAAATTGAATGAGGAACTTAAAGATGAATTTCATTTTGCAAAAGGTATTATTTATTCCACCAAATTTGTCAATAACATAGAAAACATGGAGGCCTAAAGAATGATAGCATCTATTGTAACAGCATAAACTACTTTTAATCATGAAATTACAAATCATGCTAAAGAAACATTCCTAAACATACAAACTTAAAGCACTGAATGTATGTGCATATAAGATGAGATAATTTCTACAACAGAAGTACAGTTAAGCTTGCAAGACTAAATGAACTGGTAAACAATTTTGTTGTTTAAGAATCATGTTACAGTTCAAAGTAGATTTTATGTCTAGAAGAAGCATATACAACTTTCTGGAGCATGAAAATTGGATTATAAAAATCATTTATGAATATTATCTGACATACCATGTTCTGCCATTTGTGATAAATCCCTGTTATGTCTTTCTTCTTCCACTCCTTGAGATCAAACATATTCATCCCATAGGCCCAGCCACATGCATTAGAATCAAAGTTGCTGGAAATGTGGGGGTTGGAAAAATTGAGATACTTGTTAAACCGGTGGAAACTTTCACCACAGGTCTCCACTGCACCATTAACATTTCCATTTAAATCGACAGACCATAATGCTGTCAAATCCTTCTGAACAACAATGTCATCATCAAGAAACAGGATCTTATCCAACTTGGGATAGACCTCTGGAAGATAAAACCTTAGATGGTTTAGCATTGACAAATACTTTGGATTTCGGTACTTTAGATTGGAAGATCCTGCTGAAGGATGATCAGCCTTAAAATAGTACTCTTTCATAGCAGCAGATTCAAGCTGCCGTAGAACTGGGCAGTAGGAAGAATTCAGCCATTTGAAGTCGTCCACATTTTCAACATGAATGGTTGCCTTTCCAGGAGGGTTTAACAAAAACCACATGTTCATGGCTCCAAAATTCAATTTGTCAGTCACTAGATGAAATACATGTTTTTCTGGCTCCTGCAACAAGTAATAGCATAATCTAATCAACAAAATTGAATCCAAGCAAAATTTACCAAAAAAATCTAGCAGTAAGTCGACCTTTGCATTCATGATGGTAGAATTGACAACTACTGAAGCAGCCAAGACATTATCAGAGAAAAGGGCATAATGGTAGAAGTCTGGATTTTCCAAATTTTCACTCTTTGGAAATTTTCTTTTCTCCACAGGAAGCAAATAGTAGTCAATAGTTAAACGCATCGACAAGCAGTTGATTCCATTAGGAATTGTTTTGGCAGCCAATTGACTAAGAAATGTACTTTGTTTCTTCAAGCTCCTAACTTGTTCATCTGCAGATTGAAGCATAGCTCTAAGTCTCTGGGTCACTGTCTTGCAGTCATACAATGTTTCTCTTGCTTTTGACAGAACTTGACCCATTGCCTTGATTTTCTCAGGAGCACTGCAATTTTTCAAATTGGAAAAAGTTGAATGGAATATTAGCACATACGCAAAACCAAATTTATTAATATAGCAACTCACCTGTGATGGAGATCAGCATCAGCGTTGGCCTCTCCCACTACACGTTGGCTCTCTTTGATCCGACTCAACAGTTCTTGGTAAAGATCCATCTTGTCCCTTGATTTCGCAAGTACAGTGTAGATCCTACCCATGATTATCTGGTCACGCATAAACCTAACTTTTGCATCAGGATATTCATGCTCACTTTCTTTCCTCCATATGCTATATTTCCCCAATACAGCAGAATCAACAGCTTTTGAACGCTCAATAGCGACATTTTCCAGCCTAACTATTGCCTCCTCATCTTGTTGGCCAAACATTGATCTCCTCTCTTGCATTCCCTCGTTCAATTTCTAGATGAAATAAGAGTATCGGAAAAGATCAGCGAGACAGATTCTTCAACATTCATCATGATATATTAATAAAAAACCTAGTTATGAAGTACATAAGACAATTGAACGATAAATGATGGATATAGGTGAATACCCTTCTAGTTAAGTTCGTTTGCCAGTCAATTAGTCCATGATCAACTGCATCAGAAAGAAAACCCATAATCATAAATTTGCCCAGGACGGAACAATGCGCGTTTCAGAACAAAGAAAAAAAAAGGAATTTTTGGAAGAAGCGTCATCAAGTAGAAAACTAAGATCTAAGCATTCCCGCAAATATATATGGTGATTTACTGAGGCAGTTAACTAGGATCACATCTAAAAGAACATTCTTTTTCAGGTTTCCAATCGCGACATGAATCAGAGATCTCTAAGAAGAAATGGAAAGTGCTTGAGCCCCCCCAAAGAGATCGAGCCCCAAAACACCCAAGCCTTCAAGATCCTAGAAATGCAGTAAAAAAGCTTATCATACCCGACGAGATCAGTATGCGGTCGCTGCCTCGGACCGGCAAGAAAGACGAACAGGCCAGAACGGTGACGAAGAGGGGAAGCAACACAGAGGGACGAAAGCCGGCGCCTTTGGCGCTCCTTCCGCCACCTCCGGCCACCAAGGGCCGCTGGGAAGTCGCCATCGCCGCCGATCGATCCAATCCCTAAGGAGACCAAGTAACCGAAATAATGAAAACAAATTGCCCGATTAATTGAGCGAACAAAGTCGGTAGATGCGAGATCGAGTTCGGCATTACCACTTCGGATTGGAGGAGAAGCAGATCTAGCGAAAGAGACGAAGCGAATGAGAATTTATCCTGAGAAAAAAAAAAGCGAGAAAGGACAGAAAAGAAAGGGTTAAAAAACAACTCGAAAATTTATTTATCACACGACCTACAACCCACATTCATACCTTCTCGCTATATGTTTGACATTTGGGGCCAATGAAAGGAGTTAATCGGGGTAATCTTTTGAGTACGCTATCTAGGCTTTTTTTTATTTAAGGTGGATTATTATGGAAGCAACGTATAAAAACATTGTTTTCAGGGCAATTTATTAAAAGTTCATATTAACTTAAACCATGCAAACTCATAACTATATTATCCATATTAGTTTATAAACAGTGTTCATATTCTTTAATCTAGATTTAACAAAAACACCTTGACCTTGGTCAAAATTTATATCATATTAATTACCATTATATATATATTAGTTTCATGATAGTTTATTTATATCCTTTAACTATGATTTTAGTAAAAAAGTTCAAAATCAAATGGACATATATCCTTAATCATAAACTCTACAAGATAGTATTTATGTTCTTTAACTATGATTATAGCCCTTATTAACTATAATTCTGAACACCTTGATGGCCTGGAAAAGCTAAGACATTTTTAATGTCCTATGGACAGTATTAAATCTCCTAGTATGTTTGTGTTCTTTAATCATGATGTTGAGCCCTCTCTAACTATTATTTTTTTAGCCAAAATGTCTTATGATAGGGATGACAAAAATCTTGATTAAATCGATTATAATCGATTTAATTTAAAATTTTAATTAGCTCAATTTTAAAATTTATTTTTTAAAAAAATCTCCATTATCGCTCTTGATTTTAAAATTCAATTAAATTGATTGACTAATAGTTAAAATTAGTGGATTATTGATCTAGGTTTGTAATAAAAATCTATAAAAAATCCTAAACCCATGTAATCGTGAAGTCGCTCTTCATTAGGATCAATAGACTGATACATTTAATCTAGGATTGTAGAAGCGCACTAAGAAGGGGTGAATAACTTTCGTTTACTTTATCCGGTTCTTTCTTTTCTACAAAATTAATCACAGTCAAATACAAAATAATAACTAATAGAAAGAACATGAGGATTTACTTGTTCACAACTTATTAGGATTGTTAGTCTAAAATAAATAAATAAATAAATAAATAAATATATATATATATATATGAGAGACACTCATCCACTAATATGTTGGGTTGTAAGGGTGTAAATATAGTTCCACATCTAAAGTACATGGAAAAGATCATGGGATTAAAAGGATGGAAAGTATCTCAATTGGTATGAGACCTTTTGGGAGAGCCCAAGAACAAAGTCATGAGGGCTTAGGCCCAAAGTGGACAATATCATAGATCGGATGGATCGAGGAGCAAAAAGTCCTAAAAGTTTTTTGGGGAGAGCCCAAGAACAAAGCCATGAGGGTTTAAGTCCAAAAGTGGACAATATCATACCATTGTGGAGATATTTTGATTCCATCGGTACTAACATAATATTCTCTTTTTCAAACATTTTTCAGAGACAAAAAAATTTCTTACAAGTACAAAGGATATAAAATTACGTAACTTGTAAACTAAAAACAAACAATCTTTTTAAATCAATTTGGAAGTTTTGAGTATTAAGCACTCTTTTTGGAGCTTCTCGATTGCAAAGCTTTGAGTATGGTTGTTTCCTTTGCTCACAATAGTAGAGAGTTGTTGTTTTGGACGTCGTATTCGAGGTTTCTTTTATAAATGTCTATTAATTGATTTTTAATAATGCATCAAATTCTAAATTTGAAATGTTTCATGTGGACGCGTTAATGTGCCAATCAACTTGGACATATTTTGATTTTTTATTAATTTGATCGCTTCATTTAGTATAATTTTATTAATTAATTAGTTCTATAATTATACTATACTCAATTATAATTTAATTTATGAATTTTAATTTTTTAATTTATTTTTAACTCAGACTTGTACCTCAAGTCAAGTCTATTTTTAATGTTTGTTAAAGTATTGATTTGTTTTTCTAATTTTATTTTTTCTGAATTTTTAAAGGTTGATGAGATAATTTTTGAATTTTAATTGGAATTAATTTTTATTCATAATTAAAAGGGACTTATGATAATTAATTTTAAAGTTTAATTTCAGATTTTTTTAATTTAACTTTGACTTATCAAATTTTATATATTTATTTTCTTGAATTCTGATATTTAATTTCAAATTTTTAAGATTTAATTTTATTTTTTTAAAATTATTAATTAAGGAGTACTTTATTATAATTAATTTTATAATTTTTTTATTTAAATTCAGATTTTTAGTTTTAAGTTTGAATTAGTATTTTTAATATTTGAAAGTTTATTATATGAATTTTTAAAAGTTAATTTCAAGTTTTTAGGGTTTGCATTATTAAATTTAGGATTTATTTTTTAAAATTATCTTTTGAATTTGCCTATGAATTTGAATTTGTAATATTAGATTTTATCTTATTAGAATTTGAAATTTTATTTTCTGACTTTTTAATATTTAATTTTGAATTTGAATTTTAATTAATTTAAGATTATCTTAATTCTAATTATTAAGATTTATATTTGTAGTGTTATCTTTTGAATTTGTCTTTTTAAAATTTGATAAATTATCTTAATTACTTAAATTATTATTTAATTCTAAATTATTTAATTAATTGAATTTTAATGGTTCAAATTAGAATTATTTTAATTATTTATTAATTTTAGATTATTTAAATTAATTAAATTTGAATTAGTTGAATTAGATTCATCTTGAATGAGTTAAAAATTTTATCAAGGTTTTAATTAATTTGATTAATATTTTATCGACTTATCAAAATAATTAATTTTATTATCAAAATTTATTAAATTTGAATTATTAATGATTAAATTTGAATTAGTAGAATTTGGATTTCTTGATTAATTAGGTTTGAATTTTTTAAATTAATCTTTTAATTAATTTTGAATTAATTAAATTTTTGAAATTAATATTTTTATTTAATTTTAAATTATATGAATTAATTAAATGTTTCAAATTAATATTTTTATTAATTAAATTATTATTTAATTCTAAAATTTTAATTAAAGTAAATTTAACTTAGCATGCAAATTAATATTTAATTTATTATAAGAAGAAACTAATTTCATGCATAAGGTTATTTTCGTAATTAAATCAGAACGAAGCTCAACGGACACCTACCGACTCATTATAACTGGCTCAGTTGATGATTCGCTAACTTCCTAGGAGTCACCAGCCCGACAAGAGTCGACCCTTCATCATTCAGTATCAGCACAATTCACTAAGGGTTCTAACACGCACCATACCCGAACTAACACCCCCCCTCCAGACTTGACCCATGTGAAGGATAGTCAAACTATTTGTTGTCTAGTCAGTCGGTCTATGCCTTCTTCGACTAGACTTGAAGAGGAGGCTTGTGATATGACGGATCTTTGTTGGTCCGAATGACAAAAATGGGTCAATAATTGATCCGACCTGGCATGTCGAACAGTTAATGATCAAACTATGCCTTGACTGACCCAGTAACGCTTCAAACAACTCGGTCATTCAAACAACTCAGCTACTTGCTTTCACAGCTCGGCCGCTATCACAGCTCGGCCACTCAGACAGCTCGGCCTCTCTCACAGCTCGGCCATTCCACTCAGACAGCTCGACCACTCAGACAGCTCAGCTGACTGCTCGTCTCAACCACTCTCACAGCTCTCAGACAGCTCGGTCGCTCTCTCATAGCAGCTCGGCCACTCGCTCAAACAGCTCGGTCACATGCTCTCCGGCTTCAGGTTCAGTCAGCTCAGTTAGCTGGTTTCTAAAGGGTCTGACCTCTCCTCGGCTCGAGATCAAAGAGACAACCAAACTTATCAGCTCTGCCAAAAGGATAAGGACGGTTACTAAGTTCCCAAACTTGGTTCCCGAAATTCTCGCACACTTATGCTCATAACCGTCAGATGAAGATAATCATCTTTGCCGAGCCGTTGGATGATTGGAAACCATCAGAGATCATGCCTTTAATGTCGCATTATTAGCCCATTTGACAGCTCATCATGTGTGTTATTTCTTTCTCGAAGATCGTGCCCCTCTGATTGTTATATAAGTCCCCACAGGTATGAAGAAAACTCTCTCAAATTTTTTACACTTTCAATACTACTTCTTTTTTTTGCTATTTGCTGACTTGAGCGTCGGAGTGGCCTGTCGGGAATCTCCGGTGCCTAGCTGACCCCTTCGCTCAGTTCCACTTCAGGTTTCTTCGTCGACAGGGCTCCGAGCGGTTGAGGTGGCATATTCTTGACTGGTGGTTTAACCGTCGACGACATCTAGCCGAAACACAACCCTTAGTCAAACTTGATCAGACAAAATGTAATATCAAACATTGAAACCCTAAAAGTTGATTGTACCAACAATTAGAATCAACCCTAGATTAATAAACCAAATAGTAAGTTTAGTAGTAGAATAATGTTCATAAATTGGTCATTTAGTAGTTGAATGACGTTCACAAATCGGGCACAATAAATTTAGTAGTTGATTGATGCAGTCGACTGTTCACATATCAATCGATTGTTAGTGAAGGAGTAGTCGATTGTGAATAATTCAATTAATTTGGTCGATTATCGAATTAATCGATTTTATATCAATTTGATTTGTTTAATTTTAATGATAAATTATAGTTAGTTCAATTTGTCTCAAAAAAATTTAGTTAATCGATTTTGATTAGTTGGTTTGATTTTAATAGAATGTTCAGCCCTACTTGATTGTATTAAAATATGTAATGTGTGCATCGATCATTAGGTCTTTACTAATCTTATGATAGTGTTCATATTGTTTAACTCAATTTTGAATTTTTTTTGTTTTTTGCCCATCAATATGTTTGACCTAATCACCTTAATGACCCAACCTTGAAATCAAGTATATAGGTACCATTGCTTCCCTGCTACTAGTATTTTAATGGTGTTTACATTCTTTAACCATGATTTAAAACCCTTCTTAACCATGATCTTAAGCCTCATGCATCAAGGTGTTTATGTTCTATAAGTATGATTGTAAGCCCTTATAACCATGAATTTAAACACCTTGATAGCCCTAAAGAGCTTTAAGACATGTTTGATGGATACTATTAAGTCTTTTGATATGTTTATGTTTATTAATCATGATATTGAGTCTTCATTAACTATTATGATTGGCTAGTAAGATATATTTTTAGCCAAAATCTTCATTAACTATGTATTTTTTAGTTTTTTGGCTAGTAAGATATTTTTTTAGGCTAGCGCAAAATACTTTCAACTGCCCTGCGCTAACCATGTGAGCAAGCCCGCGGGGGTTGGTAGGGCTTAAAATCATATAATGTGTGGCTAAGTAGGTCTTTATTAATTTTTTGATAGTGCTCATATTATTTAACTCATTTTTTTATATAAAATAATGTTTTTATAATTTAGGTATTCAATTCTTCGAACCAATTAATCATAAAGATGACCTCTTCGAATCAACTAATCCTAGAAGTGACTAACCTAGTCCTACAAAAGTTTCCGACTAATCACTAGGGTTAATCCGAAGGTGTCGCAGTACTACATTAGTAGACCGACCTTAATAGTTCTTTCCACCATCGTAGAGTTATCTGGACCTCAAACCGAGCACTTTAGTAGTGTATCCCTCAACACAATTTACTCTTCCAAGTTAAGCGTCCAAGGATGCTCTGGAATCAAACCATTATGCTCTAAGTTTCCTCCAAATTACCTTACTACTGTATCGTAGCCCGGGGGTAAAAAAAAATCACAATCAAGGTGTTTGACACAATCACCTTAATAACCCAAAATGACTTGAAATCATGTGTACAGGTATCAATCATTGGGCAAAATGTGAAGTCGTCACCTTAACCCCTCTAGGGTAACATCACACTCTAAAAGGGGATAAATCATGAGGAACTTTTGCCCTAACACAATGACCCTTTTGCATAGGAGAATATATACATGTATCAATCATTTTAGTAAAATGTGAAATCCACCACCCCAGCAGCCTCATACGATCGACTCCACTATCATCTGTGAGGAGGTGAATCAAGAAGCTATAATTGACCACTACGAAGATGGCATTGCCTCGACTTCGTCGAGATTGGATCCTTCTCCACTTCAGCAAGTTTGCATATGTATCAATCATGTTTATAGGTATCATTGCTTTAAATCCTACCTAACCATGATCTTAGGCCTCGTTTAGCCATCAAGGTATTTAATTCTACCAAAATACTTGAATGATCTAAAAAAACGTAAATTGATGTCATATGAGTACCAATGCATCCCTATTAACCTCGTGGATAGTATTAGTGTTCTTTGACCATGATTTTAAGTCCTCTTTAACTATAATTTTTATTAAAAAAAATTAACCATTAAGGTATTTTAATAAAAATAGCTTGATGGTTAAAAAGAGTTTAAATCGTGTGGGCATTGTTACATAGTAGTGCTTATGTTCTTTAACCATAAATTTAGCTTTTTCCCCATCAAGATGTTTTGGCCAAATCATAAAAATAAATTGAAATCATACATATAAATATCATTGTGTCTCTACTAAGATTTTGATATTATCAATCGTGGTTTGCAAAATCATGATTCATATCGTAAGATTGCACCATCTTACGATTTGGAAGTACCAAATCACTTTTGGATCATTTAGAATCTTTTTTTTTTATGGTGGTTATTGAGATCGCTTAGAATCGATAGAATCTTACAAACGATTTTACATATTTTTTTTATTGAGGATTACTTTGTTGGCTTTTAAATTAGACTATCTTATTGAATATGTATATTTATATAGATTATTTTTTATCCATTGAATATGTATTTATGTTACATAGTAGTGCTTATGTTCTTTAACCATAATTTTAGTTTTTTGTTTGCAAAATCATGATTCTTCTGTAAAAAAAAAATAGAATATGTCACCCTAGCGGTCCCACACGATTGGTCTCATGATTATCTGTGAGGAGGTAAATCGAGAAACTGTAGTTCGTCGAGATTCAAACCCTTGCTCTCTTTTGCACGTCTGCTCCGTCATAACCAACTAAGTTATACCCCGGGGGCGCAAAATCATGATTCAAATTATAAGACTGCATGATCCTACGATTCAGAAGTACCAAATCACTCTTGGATCATTTAGAATCTTCTTTTATGATGGTTGTTGAGAACGCTTAGAATCGATAGAATCTTACAAACGATTCTAAGTATTTTTTTATTGAGGATTGCTATGTTGGTCGGACCATCTTGATTGAATATGTACATTTATATGGATTATTTTTTATCCATCGATTGAATGTGTATGTGTATAGATTATTTGATTTTGAAATTTTATTTTATGAACCAAGGGAACATAATATTTTATGACTCCAAATCGATCTCGCGATCCTATAAACAATAATATCATAGTTGAATTAGTTACGACGGAGCAGACTTATAGAAGAGGACAAGTAAAGACGAAGCCACCTTGAAAGGTACCCGGGCTATAGCCCGGGGGCCCATTAAAGAAGAATTTTTTTTTGAATTTATGGGTAAAAGAAAGGAAAATTTGAAGAAATAAAGAGCATAGCCCAGGTAGTTTGGAATCAGCCCGGGTAAATTACCCGGGCTGGCTCCGCCATTGAGGACAAGGATTCAAATCTCGACGAAGCCAAACAATACCCTCCTCCGTCATGATCAACTGTAATTTTTCGATTTACCTCTTCACAAATGATTGTGGGGCTGACTGTATAGGGTCACTAGGATAGCATTTGAGCACTTTTGACCATTAAGGTATTTTAGTGAAAATACTTTGATTGTCTAAAAGGGCTTAAACTTTTTTCACCCTGAATTTAAATTTTTTTAATCAAATCATGTTAAATGGGCACCTTGCGCCATTAAATTCTATATCTTCAAGAAAAGTGATTTGGAGCTCCTTTTGTCCATGAAAATATTTTAGTCAAAATACATTGATGCCCTAAAAGAAATTTAAAATATTACTTCCCTACTAACCTTTTTTAATTATAGTTTTATATTTTTTTTAAAATTATGATTGAGTCTCCTAAAATTATTTAGGTTCTTTAACAATGATCTTGATTTTTTTAATACCTTACTAGTATTTATATTATTAATTGGATCGTTGATGCGATAATTCTATGTGATTACTGCTAATAAGAAATTTCTTCAGATGATTACTTCTAATAAGAAATTTCTTGCTCTTGAGTGAAATTTATCATCATGGCGGCCACTCAGTAGTACCCCAAGCACGTGCCTCGGCCTCTTTGCTCAATCGGAGCTAGCTTTGTCTCGGAGATCTTCAATCCATGGCACCGTGAACATGTCCTCGCTCCATCCCTGGTGGAGACCTGCCTCGTTGCTCGCCTGCCACAGCTGGTAGGGCCCGGCGCCGATGGTGAAGGCGGCGGCGGCGGCGTGGGGAGGGAACTGCAGCACCTGCTGCGCCACGCAGGGAACTTCTCCGCCGCCGCCCAGCTCGCCGTTGACCTGATCCATGTTCAGGGACGGAAGCAACTTGTTCCCCTGCGCAATAAAAATCGAATTTTTATAGTGTAATCCTCCGTCGCAGTGGAATCATCGTCGACAAGCAGGTCCTCGACGTGCCACCCCGGGCACATCTCGTTTAGGCACTCCGAGATGCTGCTGGTGGCGGCGCCGCCGCTGCTTATTGTGGCGCACTCCGAGATGGGGGGGAAGGGTTTGGGGGGGGGGGGGGGGCAATCAGTGCCCTATTTGTTCCGGAGGCAGCGGCGCAGGAGACGGAGGCGAAGATTGGCTTGGCGGAGAGGCGGACGCCGGCCAGTATGAATCTATTGTGCTTCATGATGAGATCGTTGGGTCGATGGACGGACGCGTCGCAGGGCTTGCAAAGAATCGCCCGGTTCCCTGCAGCACAAGAACCCTCGCTTCTCCTGCAAAACCTCAGATCCAAAAAAGCGACATCAAAATCCGAACTTTACCCTCAAAGATTCAAACTTTATCATCAAAATCGCGGCTTCGATTCGGACCTCGCAGATGTCGCAGACCGGGTAAGAAAAGAGAGAGCGGAGAGCGAGAAGCGCCGGTGCTCGCCGGCGACCTTGTTGGCTCGGTGGATCCTCGGGTCGAAGGTGTCGCAGAGGAAAGCCTCGTCGGCACGGCAGAATTTTTTAAAACATCAAAATAACATTTCTATTTTTAAAATATCTTTATTTTAATATTATTATAATAACTAAAAAGTAATTATTTTTTATTTAATTTGATCTAAAATATTATATATAAATTCTTTTATCAACTTAATCAATATTGCTTAATCTTAAAATCATTTACTTGTTGCTACAATATTGTACCAGTTAAAATTATTATAGTAACTAATTAATGATTGTTACAATAATAATTTTAATCATTTTGAAGTGTTTTTAATTAAATTTAATATAATGAGTACTTTAGACCATTTAGAAGTAAAGAATTTAATATATATTCTAAAAGTAAAAAAAAAACAAAAGGATAAAAAAAGGACTTTTAAAAGAGGGAATATATATTCTAACAATTTCAAGGCATTTTTAAATAGACATAAACTTTGGAGGTGAAATGGAACTCCACCTAAATAAAATGGAAGGTCATGAAGAAACCATGTCCATAGATTTAATTTCACACACACATTGACAGTTATACATAACCAACTATTCCTACACCTCATTTATCATTTCCTAAAAAAAACCAAAAAAAGGAAAATTAAAATTAAATTACTAATAATTACCAATAAAGTTGAGATTATTAGCTTTCCAAAGGAGGAGGAGGAGGAGGAGGAGGAGGAGCAAGAAGGGGAGGAGAAGAAGAGGAAGGAAATGAACCATTTCTTCCTCTTCTTCGGGTGCCCCAACGCCCTTCAGTGAATCCAATACCGCAGGTTTTGATTCGAAGCAAAATCCTTTTTTTTTAAGATCAAAACAAGCAAAAAGTGTTTTTTTTTCTCGCATTTGGCGGTTTGCTTGATTGGTCTCGTGGATTGATTGGTTGATGGAAGGGTTGTGAGATGGGGAGCGAGGAAATGGCGCAGGAGAGCTTCCTGGTTTCCGTCAGGCTGAGGCCGCTCAACGCCAAGGAGATCGAGAGGAATGACTCCGCCGATTGGGACTCCGTCAATGGTACCTCGGTCGTCTTCAAGCCCTACCTCCCCGAGAGATCGCTGTACCCTCCATCTTACACATTCGGTCAGTCTTCGCCATTGATCTCAAAAGAAAGTTCTTCTTTCGTTTCAATATTTTGTTTTTAGATTTTTTTTTTAACCTTTCTTTTTGTGAACAAACAAATTATCAGATAGAGTGTTTGGATGCGAATGTGACACAAGGCAAGTTTATGATGAAGGCGCCAAGGAAGTAGCTCTTTCCGTTCTCCATGGAATCAATGGTTAGAACAAGTGTGCAAGTTTTTTCATAACAAGTTTGATTTTTTTTTCTTTCCATTCTTTTAAAACACAATTGTATAATGTTTTTATCTGCAGCAAGTATATTTGCATATGGACAAACAAGCAGTGGGAAAACTTACACAATGAGAGGAATAACTGCGTATGCTGTAGCAGACATCTATGATTACATAAGAAGGGTGCAAAATCTTTATAATTTTGTTGATTTTTTTTTTTCAGATATTACTTGTTCATTTATTTGTTTGTCTGTTTATTTGTTGTCATAGCATGGTGAACGAGAATATGTGTTAAAATTCTCTGCAATGGAGATATACAATGAAGCAGTAAGAGATCTCCTGAGCGCAGACAATACTCCTCTTAGACTTCTTGATGATCCAGAGGTAGAGAATGATTTGTCTAACTATTTCTTCTTCTTCTTATTATTATTATTATTATTATTTATTGTCTAGAACTAAATGACAAACATATATTGTTGTTGTCAGAGAGGAAC
This sequence comes from Curcuma longa, assembly GCF_044706935.1. Taxonomy (NCBI): domain Eukaryota; kingdom Viridiplantae; phylum Streptophyta; class Magnoliopsida; order Zingiberales; family Zingiberaceae; genus Curcuma; species Curcuma longa. The sequence goes on along the minus strand of NC_133880.1, from coordinate 6,600,432 downwards.
TGTTGTAGAGAAACTTACAGAGGAAACTCTGACGGACCAGTGGCATCTCAGTGACCTCCTTGCAATCTGTGAAGGTAATTAACTACAAAGGAATGCCTAACATTTGTTGTCTTCTCAATCAAAGAATAAGAAACTAATATAAAACTTTTGTGTTTTTTCTAAAGCTCAAAGACAAGTTGGAGAGACAACTCTCAATGAGATGAGCTCTCGATCCCATCAGATTCTGAGATTGGTTTGCCCCTTTGATCATATAAATAATTGAAGTTTCACTACTTAGTAGAATTGATTATAATTAGTTATTTTTCTGTGATTACAGACAATTCAAAGCACTGCTCGCGAATTTAAGAGTAAACAAAGTTCCAGTACCTTATTTGCTACTGTGGTATTATGTCCACTCTTATTGATACTGTTTTTCTAATGAAGGTTGAGCAAACATGAGGCTTATGTTTTTTGTTGTGGACAGAATTTTGTAGATTTAGCAGGAAGTGAAAGGGCATCTCAAGTGTCATCTGTGAGTAATCGGCTAAAAGAAGGTTGCCACATCAATCGAAGCTTGCTTACTCTAGGAACTGTCATTCGCAAACTAAGGTTTTTGAATTAAGTTTAAGAAATTTGTGCTTTATTCTTCTTTCTTCTTGCATTGATTTTGATCTCTTTGTTTTTGGGAATTGAGCAGTAAAGAGAGAACTGGTCACATTCCATTTAGAGATTCGAAGTTGACGCGCATACTGCAACCTTTCTTAGGAGGCAATGCAAGAACTGCAATAATCTGCACAATGAGCCCGGCGAGAAGCCACATTGAGCAATCCAGGAACACCCTTTTGTTCGCAAGCTGTGCCAAGAAAGTAGTCACCAATGCACAAGTCAATGTGGTGATGTCCGATAAGGCATTGGTGAAGCACCTACAAAGGGAGCTTGCTAGGTTGGAGAATGAGCTGAAGCATGTGAGATTTAATACATGCGGTGATCGATCTGATGTCCTTAAAGATAAAGATGCTCAGATCAAGAAGGTTGTTTGTGTTATCTTCTTTTTCATGTTGCTGATGCATGTTGAATTCTCTCCTAAAGCATCCTTTTGTCGGCTTCTTGTTCGTTTAGATGGAGACAGAAATCAAGGAAGTGATGCAGCAAAGAGACCTTGCTCAATCTCGACTCAATGATCTACTTCAAGCTGTAGTGGAGGAACATTCAAGGCAATGGGTAATTAATTTTTCCTACACATGAAAATATGTTCTATGAGTTTGCTTGTGCTACTCTTATCCTTGATTCTCTTCCTTTCCTTAGGAAGAATCCACTCAGGCATCATATTCGCATACGCGTAGTAACAGCGATGATGCACTCTCAATTTCTAGTCTCTCTGGCATTGACTACCAAAATCCCTGTTGTGATTATTCAAGCTTTGATTCACCAGTACAAGCCAATAAGTTCAGTTACCATGAGCTTTGGGACGATCAACCCTCACCTGGTACAACAATTAACAATCCTGCCTTACATGAACTAAGGCTGTGCCAGAGCAAAGAAGGTATCATTGAAGAAGATTGTGAAGAACACTGCAAGGAAGTTCGATGCGTTGAGATACACGCCTTGAGTAATGGAAGAATTGATAAGTTCGATCCGACTGAATGCTGAAAGTGAGGTGACTGATAAGGACACACTTGAGAATTTTGCACCAAAATTTGCAGGATGTGTAAATTTCGACAAGCTGGGAACTGATGGATTTTCCAAATTGGTTCCCGCGAAAAGAGTAATGGACTCCCGAAAATTGTTACTCACTAAAAGTATCAGTTGCTTGAACAATTCTAAGTTCTCTTTGCTTCAAGATGTTGAGCAAGACGATGAGACAGCACCTAAATTTTTGCCAAAGGGAGTTCAGTGGGGACCCAATGCATTTTCAGAAGTGAAGGATGTATCTGAAGACAATGATGAAAAACAACTCTGTGCCGATCAGGTATGAATTCTCAAGTACAAATTCTAAATGTAAATATTTTCAACAGCTTATTTGTTTGTTATATGATACAGGAAATTCGACAGAATCAATTGGAAACCATTGGAAATGAGGAGGAGGAAGAGAATGATGAAGGTGTTGACGAAACACTATGCCCCAAGAGATGCCCTTTGGAGTGGCAATTGGAATTCCACAGAAAGCAAGAGGAGATCATCCAGCTTTGGCACGCATGCCATGTCTCCTTGGTGCACCGGAGTTGCTTCTTCCTAATTTTCAAAGGGGACCCGACCGATGCCTTTTACATGGAAGTAGAATGCAGAAGGTTGTCCCTTCTCAAGAACATGTTCTACCATGGAAATGTTGGTGACATACTGGCCGAAGATGGTCACAGATTGAACCTTACTTCAAGGTATGTCTAGGACTAGTTTCTTTTGCTTAATATTTTCAAATGCTCAGATATATCCATCCTACTTAAATGGTTTTCATCAGCATGAGACATCTTCAACGGGAGAGGCATAGACTATCGAAACTGATAGGGAAGACATTCTACCCTCAAGAAAGGGAGAGCCTTTATAGCAAGTGGGGAATAAGCTTGGACTCCAAGCAGAGGAGAATGCAGCTAGCACAGCTTGTGTGGACAAAAACCGATATCGCACACATAAGGGAGAGTGCATTGCTTGTCACAAAGCTTATCGGCTTCGTAGAGCAAGGAGAAGAGGCCATGAAAGAGATGTTTGGACTCAGTTTCACAGTACAACAACAGACTCACAAGAGATCCTTCAGTTGGATGCAATGGTAGTCTTCAGTTATGTATCTCTGCATATCGATTGACCACGACCAGTGAATTTTGCTGTACTTTTTCCTGTTAATATTGATCTAAAGATTGATGTAATGCGCAAATAATGAGAGTTCTACTACTTAAAACTTACTAATGCTCATAACTAACTTGATAGTGTTTAGTGTACTTGCGACTAGTGTTGGAGATATCGATATCGACATGGACACGAATAAGTCAAATTTCACAAACAAACATTGATACTTTTGCCACTGTATTACATTTCCATAAGTAAACTCATGGTTAAATTAGTTCCTTTATGTGAAATCAAACGCTTTGTTTGATTGTTTCATATTTGCAACAGTGGAACAGTGATAGCTCCTGCATTTAGTAGCTTGGAGATCACACGATGAGTTTGTTTGTCTAAGAATGGAAGAAGATAACAAGAACAGGAGCAGCAAATCAATGGCAGTGAAAGCAAGCACCATGAGATCAAATCTTCTGGTGCAGGCTCATGACCAGATCATGGGCGTCATCCAACAGCCTCCAAACATCTAGAGTCCCTGCCATGCTGTTGCACTCCCTCACTATCTCATCCATGCTGTTGTACCTCTCGATGATCAGTTTCCGGCGCTGCAGAATGCAGGCTGCGACCGTGTAGAGCAGCAGGTCATCAGTTGGGGGAGCACGCAGCCTGATCCTCCCCCGTGCAGACTTCCCGATCCCTGACCGAATCGCTGCCTGGTCTGCCCACATTACCTCCCATAGACTCATTGTCTGCTCAAATGTCAGCTCCCTCCGGAACAGCACGAGCACCATTCTGTACACGAAGAAGCAATCCTGTGCCTGCAGTTTCTCCAAGTGTTTGTATAGGTGCAAGTCCTTGCACTTGATGATCTTTGAGACCGTGCTCAGCTGTCTCTGGATCCCGGCCTCGTCGAGCCTGAAATTGTGCCGGGCCTTCCTCATGAACCCCACGAAGCACCAGAAAGCTTCGTGATCTTCCTCCATTACGGCGAGGATTGGCGATAGGAGGTCGCTCATGCCTTGGCAGTAGCCAATCTCTGAATCATAGACTGCATATGCTTCGAGAACTGCAACCATACGAGCAGCATGGTAAATCATGCACGGGTCCAAGTGCTCATAATTTTCAAGACCGACCAATATTGCAGATTGGAGTGCCTTCTCTTTAGTAACAGAAGCAAGATTCGGAGAATAAACCACCCAATCTGAGTTGACTCGAATTGCATCTAAACGGATTATACGCTGCCACGTTGCGAAGTCTTCGGATGTTCGATTATATTGAGTAAAATCCCCACGGAATGAAGGGATTCTAGTTAACTTGGGATCATGTTGCACAAACACTTCTGAGATTGATGATCCAAGCAAGCTTTCAGTTTCATCTTCATCCGATGTAGAAGATTCTGTGCCCCAAGGATAGTTATCAAACTGAACGACCTCAGCCTCGTCTTCTATTTCCTCTAAGTTACATACGCTGAAGAAATCGCTTCCGTTGTGAACTGGTTGATCTACTTCAAAGTTGTATAAGCTTCCTTCCGTAACATTGCGAGTCGCACTTGGATCATCTTGAGAATCATGAAACTCACAGTGCTCATCAAAACAAGAGCTTGCTGAGTTTCTGACTTCATTTATGGTGTCTAACCTATTTCCCTTATGACAGTGACTCAGAAGTTGGTGGCATTTTCTCCTTAAAGTTTCATACTTTTTCCTGCAAGGGAGAAAATTATTAGGAAACTGGGATTGTGAAACTCCTAAGTCCCATCAAACAACTGGGGATTAAAGCAGATAATTATTGGCAAAACCCACATTCAACATTAAGCTTATACTGAAACATTAAAACCACAACTCACATGAGTTGTAAAATAAAGTGTTCTACATATTCTTAACAATGAGATCAGTTTTGCAGTGTTACCAAAGACGAATCAGAACAATGAACAAAACATGAGTTAACATCAGGCCACTATAATATCTTGTATCATTACCTTATCTGGAGTCTGGTGACAGTTCGTTCAGCATGTGAGCTGTTGAGATCGTAACTGCAAAAAGAACAAAAATAAACAATCAACTTATAACAGATAAATGCAAAAAGCTGAGACAATGCAAAATATTTGATATTTTAAGAATAAATATGATTGCACTCGTCATGCATGAACAATGTTGCAGCCTAATCCAATGCCAGAGTAAACAATTTTTGAAAATTTTGATTGTTCATATTATGGGTCGATCCAGATTCATCAAAGCCAATCCTGGGAAGGCACATAGCAAAAAATGACACCATACCTGCTACCCCCATATCAGATGATCCTACCAAATCTAAGCACTGTTGATATTTGTGGCATTAAAGCAACCTGAATTTGATCTAGGCAAAAATGATACCATAGTATTCAAAATTAATGAAACCGATGTCTTCATGTTTGCCCACTATAAATGCTCACTATCCACAAAGATGCTGAAACTTTTAGAATTTAAAGGGAAAATGTATTTGGTTCTAATCATGTCTACTTTTCAGCCTCTCTTCCCTTCAAGTGGTCTAACTGATCAGAGAAGAACCATCAGTGCCTTCTTTAGACATTGTAGGTTCCAATTCAATCAGACCAACAGATGGTTTACAGGTTTTCACGTCATGTTGGCTCTGGAATTCATAGTAGATATCCAACGACAACAATAAATGCTTGAGGAATGAACTCTTGGTCTGGTCAGTGGTTGCAAATAACCAATATCCAATCCACTGGAACCACTCATCATTGCCATTAAAATTAGTATTGATGCTCCTAAATACCAAGCAACCAACCAACATTAGGCTCAAAAGGCCCACATTATAAAATTTCTTCGGTCATACAATTGTTGTGCCAATGAAGAACTCAGGCCAGCTTGTGCACCCCACAATGCACTTAGATGTCACTACGCCTCAAGACAGTGCAAAAGCATAGAAAGTCTTGACAAGTCCTCTCTCTTTATTCCCTGTACTGTCACCGTCTGGATCTCATCTTTTCAAACTACTTGCCGTTCATAAATGCATCAACATATACTGGTCTCCTCTCCTGTCTACTTGCACAATTGGCATTTAACTAGCAATGAGGATTGTTGAGTGTCTCCAACAACACAATGACGATCAACTTTAAGTCAGCAAACATGGATTACCAGAAAGAATGTTAAAACTGGGGGACTCTCGTCCACAATGAAGAACATACTCCAGAACCAAACTATATATCAGGCTTAATAAGAATATGATGAACAATGCTTCAGCAAGGTTCATTGTCAATCTAGGGGAACAATAAAGGGCAGCCCGGTGCACAAAGCTCCTGCCAATACAGAGTCCTACGAAAGGGTTTTAAAATGACAATCATTATGTCTTTACTCCATGGCATCCAACCTTACTAAGTGGCCCCTCAATCAGCAACAAGGAGGTAGCATGTCTGATTTTAAGCTCTATTGAGGTCTTCAACCAGCTAGTGTGCTTTGTTGTGTCTCAATTACATTCATAGCACACGCTCAGTGCTGAAAAAGTGATTAGGGAATAAGGAAAAATCTCTTTTCAGAGAGTATTCGAGCTTTGTGGTTGACAACCCTTATTGCATTGGTTTTTCTGATTGTATATCTAAGCAGGTTAATAGTAGTCCTAATTCTAGTTTTAGTAGAAAAAGGGTTGTTCAGGTTTGACGAGACCTCATTATATTTCATGATTTGTAGTTGACTACCACTTGTCGCATTCCTTTTTTTTCTTCTACATCTAGGCAGGTTAGAAGTATTCATTTTTGTTGCCATGTGACAACATTGAGACTGGGTAGGTCTAGGAAGCAGTGAAAACATCAATAGTGTTCTATAAAATTCAATAAGAGGCTGCTTCTTGCTGCAACAGAAGTCAACTGGCTAATTTATAACCAACAAATAACCCTGACTCAGGCAAACAATTGTTCATCATGACAAAATGAAATTTTGATCCTCCTGCTTCCACCAGCACCAACAAGACTCAAAGATGCTAAACTCTCATAAACAGCTGAAAGGCCCATTAGCTATGGTAAGAGAGATACTAAGCTCAGAAGAAGACAAGCTATTCAGAAGTGAATTAGTCCTTCGTCGTTCCTCTCAAGTTTTTGGCTTAGACTAATATTCTCTTGCATTAGGTTATTTATGAGAACTATGGAGCATCAGAAATCACTTAGCGTGGTTCACAGAGATTTATAATTAACTATTGGCTAATAACCAAGAGTATACCATACAAGGAAGAGTAGCACAACAGAACATAGTTATTATGTCAAAGATGCACCACATTGTTTAACTCCATAACACTTTAAAGCATCAGGCCTCACTTAGTAAGTTTTATCTCAATGGATTGGGTTCAAATTGTCCAACAAAGAAATAAAGAAAAGAATTGAAAAGTTTACATTTAGATCTGTATCATTTTAGAGCTGCTTATGCAGTCACATAGAGATGATACATTGAGACGCCCCATTGCATTCACTCATCAAAATACGCATCCTATCTTGTTAAATTTCAATCCATGCTGAAGTTAATAATGATTCGATCAAATTAGTTTCACCAAATAGACAAATAAGAAGCAACATGCATTGATTTAAATCTCACATATTTCTTGTTAGTTATATGTGTTGCTTATATTAATATGGAAAAATATTCTATATGAAGTTATTGATAGCTTACAAGTTAGGAAGATTAGGTCATTCTATCATAGCAAGAGTTTTATTAGACCTAGAAAATACTTCAGGTGAAGAAAACCATGACATGTCAAGAATAAATACATTATGATATTATACTAACAACTTCAGTAAAAGGTCCATAAGTACACTTCAATAATTAAAGATTTGAAACAGATAGAGACTTACACTCCAAGGAGAAAAGGCCATACTTGAGCCCTGATAGTTGGGTCAACTCCCTAGCAAAATAAGCATTAGAATTAATTATAGGTAGGTATAATATTTAACTAATCAATAAAAGGGGAATGTGCTGCATTTGCATAGTAAATTGAAATTTATAGCATTTGAGACATAAAACTTACCCCAGTCCTAACTTTTTTAATAAATTTGATTCCTCCATCATGAAACTTCCCTTCTGATGAAAATAGCATGTGCCATCGTCGATGTGAAAGTGCATGTTTTCTTTTCCTCCTAGACCATGGTGATCTCAAGCTACCTCTACATGTAATTGACAATGACATCAACAACAATATACACACACGTACATATGTATTATGGCACAAACAACAAAATTAAGCTCATGAAGGAAGTTAAGTTCACGAAGGAGAGAGAGCATTGGCTACAGATATTAAATGTTCAAACTCTATTATGAAATTTATCAGTCTAAGGTCCAAATTTATTGATGAAAACATGACAAAAGTAGATAATTTATCTTATCGAACTAGAAGGTAGTATAGTTTGAATTGTCAGTGGGAAGATATAAAATTGTTAAAGATAACCTCCATGAAGATCACTCAAATAGCAAATTAAGAATTTGAGTTGAGACATAGTAATGACAACGGACATCAAATTGATTAATCATCAAAATCTAAATTCTGTAAAAGAATGTTCACAATTACTAGGTTCATCAATATCAGACTCAAGCTATGTTGCAGTTTAACTTAAAGTAAGGAAGTTCTTATCTATCTCAAATTTACTTATCTCTCGATGTCCGTATGATACCAGATTAGAAAATAAATTGGTTGTAAAATAAAAAGACAAACGCATTCTACACCTTGCAATCCTGCCTAAAAATCTTCTCTTCTTGGAGATTTCTGAGGCCCCAACACCCGAGCACCATGAAAAAACAAGAGGAGCAACGATTTTTGAAATTGAACAATCAATATGAACCTGATGCTCGTTGATAGCAAGAAATTACTCATTTAACGAACGGGGGCAGTGTGGGAAATGGGAATGAGAAGGAACCTTCACATCAAACTAACAATCTTTAGATCAAAACTAAGAAACTTCCGAATAACTCGTTGAAACTAAGATCACAGGAGAAGAAAATGACACAGGTGGAACATAATAAAAAACAAAAGGACATTGTTTTTGTAAATTAAGATGGAAATATACTGAGAAACAAAGACACACAAAAAAAATTTGAATTAGCAATACATGGATCCCTTCCCTTTCATGCTTTAATTAATGAAGTTAAGAATTAAAACCCCGAAAAGAAATCTCCTTGTACTGATTCTCTTCCGAGATGCAATGTAATGTGGAACAAAAAAAGAAAATTCTTACCTAAAATAGCTAGGAACTCAACAGAAAACACTTTCCTTCCATTAAGTGGGGAAAACTAGAGATTGTGATAACTCACCGATCGGGGACAGTGGAAGAAGCAACGATGAGAAGCGACCGCAGATGGATCCAGGACGACGTCAAGGGAGGCGACGAGGACGATGGCGAACGCCTCAATCCTTTCATCTATTAGCTATCCCCTTCCAGTTACTTTCCCTTCTAGCTCCCAACCGCCGACGAAACCGAAGACAAGTTTTCCCCCCTATTCGTCGTTCATCTCATCTCGGCTACTCGAGAGAACAAAATTCCGGGGAGCGAGGACGGCCGAGGCCGTCACGCTCGCTGAGGCTCCGGCATCCAGCCGCCAGAAGAAAAAACAAAAAGAGGAACAAATCCTCGCCGCCGAAGCCGACAGGAGCCTCCGCCGTCTCCACCCTCGCTGGCTGGTGGCAGATCGCGATCCGGCGCCGGAGTTTCGGAACTGAGGAAAAGGGATCGGCGATCGAGTCGACACGGTTTTTGGCAGCACGCGTGGCCGAAAGGTGAGAGAAGTGGATGGGTTTTATTAACTCGGTTCGTTGCCAATGTTCACCGAAAAAATTTATTTCTAATTTAATATTTTATATTAAAAAATTGGAAAATATCTTCTATATCATATAATCGAAAATACAAAAAGAATCTCCCTTTTTTTAGTTAAAGTATTCTTCTTCTTCTTTTTTTAATTCAAAATGTCCCGACAAAATTACTAACTTTTTAAATTTTTTAATTTTATTATTAAAATACCACTGTGTCTAATATAAAATACCTACTTTATTCTTCTAAATTATTACTCAAAAGAAGTTAATATTTTGATGCTAATCAAATTTAAAAAATATTTTTTTAAATTAATAAAATATGGAGGCATATTTCAAAATTTACTTAACTACTATTGGGTAAATAATTCATGCCATTTCTTTCATAATGCTCGAGAAATTAGTATAGGAAGTTTAGAAGTTAATTAGTAAAGAAATTATAGATTTATTTTATTTGTGTAGTCAAATTTTTGGGAACGCAATCATATATTGTCAAGTCATTGTTTTTAAATAATAATAAATAAATAAATATTTTTTGGGTCCCTTAATTTTTAGATTTTTTTTTAATCTGCCTTCATCATAAGTGTTGACTACCATCATAGTCCTCTTCACCATCATCCCCCACCACCATCCCTTTTCTTGCTACAAAATTAAAATTATATATATATTATATTGGGCACCATCTTGAGCACCACTATGAGCATCAAGTGTAAAAAAAATATTTTTTTATTTTCACTTTCTTTAAATTAAATACTATACTAAATCTTAAATCTTAAACTCTAAAGCCTAAACTTGTTATAGTGTTATTTTTTTAAGATTTAGGGTATAATATTTATGTTAAAGGATGTGAAAATTAAAGAACAAAATAATACTAGGTGCTCACGGATGCTCACAATTAGGTATCTAATATATCATTCTCACTCCCCCCCCCCCCCCTCTATTTATAATTGTAAGGAGATCATTTATTTTAAAAAAACTTAAAATTTAGCAAAATTGTACTTAATTAATTGATATTAATTTCGTTAGAATTTTAAGGGCTATAATAATATATGTAAGTGAAGTGAGGTGAGGTGAGCTTACTAATTCAACAAAACTATAAATGTAATGATATATTTAACTAATCATATAACAAGCAGATAAGTCAAGGTCATGCATGCGTTGTGTGAGTTTTAAACCGTAATTATTTAAGAAAAATACTCTGTATCTTACCACTATATCATATCTTAGCTAGGGGTAAAAGGTATTGTCTCTTGCATCTTAAATAGAGAACATGAAGATCAAAAATTTTTTTAAAAAACAACAAATCTATATTCAAAAAACTAAAAATGAACAAATTTAATAAAAAGATTGATAATATATAAAGATTAGGGAACATGCTTAGTTAGTTTTGTGCAAAAATAATAAAACACTATTAATGTATTAAAATATTAGTTTAATTTAGTTGCGATAGAAGAATTAGTTTTTCCATGATAATAATTCATAAAATGCATTTGTAACTTTTCTTATGAGATATCACCTTGATTTTTAATTTTGTTTTCTATATTTTACACGATATTTTATAGCTAAAATGAAATGAATGTCACTACTCAATACTAATCCAATAGCATATACATACAACTTGATCTAGTTAATTATTTAGTATATAGATCTAACTTTCGTACTAATTTGCCTTATAAAAATATATTCCACCATTAGAGACAAGTGTGAACTAATAAAATTGAGAATAATCAAATTGAGATAGAATAAACTAAAAAGGATCTATCTAAACAATTTGAAAGTCAATTCTCGATGCAAATCTAGTGCCTAATATTCTTCTCTCAATCAATATCCACATGCATGCACCATTTATGTAGGACTAGTTTATTGATTGTCGTTCGAATTGAAGAGACCTCACTATTTGAGTCCATGTGCATTTGGTTGGCCTTCACATGAGGCACGTAAAGGAGGTGGCATGATGCGCGGGGGAAGTGCTAGAAAAGGAAGGAATAGTTTATCCAACTTTACGCCATCCATTTGTGGGAGTAAAATTAGGTTTAGGGTTTGGTATATATGTACATCAAGTGTGCTTGTAATTGGATCGAGTGGAGTTTGTGGGATCGATGGGATCGGGCGTGGTGCTTAGTGGAAGATCATGTGCTTGGGAGTTCGATGTGAATCAAATTAGGGCAAAATTGAAAGTTTTGTGTTCATAAACCTTTTACTAATTGTTCCTGCTTGAGATCGTCTTTAGATGAGTCAGCGGACACCTTACTTGTAGTCTTGCATGTGGACAGAGTCACGCAGCACTGACAAATGGTTTCGAGGAGAAAGACACCAGGATTCACGCGTCGCCTAGCTACAAGGAGAAGGAAGAGGGTGAGAACGAAGGTCAAAGACGCCCTGGCTCAACCGCTTCGACGCTCAAATCAGATAGTCATTCGAAGAAGGACTAGGAAAGAAGAAAGAAGTATATTTTCGTATTCTTGCGTATACTTGCACCCGTGCCAGGAGGGGTTATTATATAGGGTTACTAGGGATGAAGATGTCCTATCTCTAATAAAGGAAATGTTACATCCGTGAAGATGTTTTGTCTCACCGTCACAGTAATGAGTCGTATCACCCATGCTTGGTACGACATTAGATTCTGTTGTCATAAATCATACTATCTTAGTAAGTGAACTACACCAAATATTATATCATTGCATGTGTTCATTTGATGGCGGTCTGACAAATGGAATGATGAGGTGACAGAGTCAGTCAAGCACTGAGTAGGGCACAGAGCGGGTAGAGCTCAAGTGGCAAAAGAGAGAGTTGTCCAAGGCGAGGCTGTCAAAGACTGGGAGCCGAGACGCAGTCCGAGATGGAGCTCGAAGCCGAGTGGGGACTTGGTTGGGAGGCCCGGACTCGGAGATTGGTGTTGAACTCGAGTGGAGCAGTTGGTGTTGTGTTTCAAGTCGAGTTGATTGCCAAGTCGAAGAGTCAAAGTCGAACTGGTTGCCGAATTGGAGAGTCGGAGTCGAGCTGTTGCCGAGTCAAAGCTCGACCATTTGGCTAGGATAGAGGGCGTGAGTGTGGAATTCGAACATGGAGCTAGGGTGCAGGATCAAGCTAGTTAACCTCGGAGTCAAACCTTCTATCCGATATATTATCTCCAATCAAATCTTGACCTTCTAAATCAAGTTATTCCAACTCATAACACTAATCTCAAATTTACTTTGCTTTCATTTCAGCTCTTAGGCGAGGGATGAGACTTATTAATTAATTATTGAGTGAAATTCTCATTTAGGGTGAAGCTAGTAGAAATTAGTGGTCTTTGGGTCAATTCTTCATAAACACGAAGTGTTTTGGTAAAATGTGTACCTACCAATAATGTGATTTTGAAATCGAGATGGAAAAACGAAATTCTCCTGTGGAAACTGGCGGGAACCAACTGTGCCTTTTCCCGCCAACTTCCACCCTGCTTCCAACTAACTCACCGTTAAAAGTCAAACTTTTCCAACTAACTCATCGCTGGCCCTCGAGTATGGAGGAACCGCAACAAGATGATGCGGTGATTATCAAAATCAATTAAATATTATTAATTAAATATTATTTTATTTAATTAAGGAATTAATTTAGGATAGTCTGCTTTTAAAATAAATGAAAATCAATTTTAAACCGTGGGCGTTGCCATGGAGCGTAACGAGCTGAGTGAAATTACTACAATACGAGGGAGTTGAGTGCAAAAAGACGAAGTCACGTGCCTCCGCCCTTCCGCCTGCGCCGTCACTTTCTTCTCACTCGATGCAGCTGGGCGCGCCCTTGTTTTTCCTCCGAATTTCCACACCCGCAATTCGCGAAACTTTCCTTTCTCTTTCCTTTCCAGTTTCCCTCTCCATTTCCACCCTCCCCGATCCTTCACTCTCGATGTGTATATGTAAACAACAACTAACAGAGCAACAATTCCACTTCCAGTGCTCCCCCTCCATCGATCACTCCGGTCGCCGCCTCCGTTTGCGGCGCAGCAATGAAGGCAGACGACTTAGCCATGGAGGTCAGGGTAATCTCCGCCGAGGACCTCGAGACTCCCTGGTCTGTTCTCGGACGCCGCCTCCGTCCCTTCGTCGCCCTCTTCGCCGCAGCCACCTTCGACTGCGACCGCCTCCCCCCACTCCTCCACCACACGCGCGTCTCCGATGACAGCGACGCGCCGGCCTGGGGCGACCTTCTTCGAGTCCATCTCGAACCTTCCTTCCTCCTCTCCCCCCGTGGCGGAGGCAGAGACGACGAGGCCGGCGTCTACCTAGTCGTCCTGTCCAAACGGCCGCTGGGCGGCGCCGCCAGGCTAGGCTGGTGCCGCGTCCCGCTCGCCGACGTCCTCGACGGTATTCGGCACCCATCGGCGCTCCGCCGCCTCAGCTACGCCCTCCGCCACCCCCGCCACGGCGGCCGCGGCCGCGGGGTCATCCACCTCGCCGCGCGCCTCGTCGGCCGCGACCTCGACCGCCTCCTACAGCCGCCCCCTGCTCCTCCGCCGCTGCCGCTCCCGTCGTCGCAGCCACAGTGGGGCGGGCTAGCGATCGGGATCCCTGTAGCGGCTTTCGGCCCTCCACCTAGCTGGGCCAGCAGCGGCGGCGGCGGCGAAAATGTCGGGTTCGTCGAAGGACGCGTGGGCTTCGGTGTCGGCTTTGACTTTCGTTTGAAATATCAGCCGATATAAACGCACACTGCAAAATATTACTACCCATTTTGCTCTCACCCTTTCTTGTACAACAATCACACCCAATGAATCAGTCTCCAGGGCGTTGGACCCACCTGTCATGCATGGTATGCTAGATGCGAGAAGAAGAAATACGTGTGGTAGCAATATCCGTATTTGTCTGTACAGTGTAGTACGCATAATAATATTATAATGGATAAACTTGTCAAAATTTGGATGCTAAAGAAAATACTTTTTTTTTTATGCGACCAAGTTGAAGCTTCCTCAATGTTAAGGTAAATTATAAATTTAGAATTAATCAAATTAAGCGGCAAAAGCCATCGATCGAGCTAATAAAACTATTCCAAATTCAATAGAATTGTTCATATATTCAATCAAAAAAAGTTGTAATTTGAAGACATGACGTGGTACAATATATTGATTTTTTCAGATGAAATTGTATATCGTACCTAAAATTTCGATATAAGAAAAATATATACTAAAACCGTATCTAAAATTTGATATACCGAAACTTCGATATATTAGATTTTTGATATACCTATATATATTATCAGTGATAGTCTAGATTTAATTTTCAATTAGAAGGATGGATCAATCGAAATTTTATAAAAGTCTTAAATTTTATATTCTAATTCACAATTATATATAATAATTTTTAAAAATTATATTTCATAATTATAATACATCAACACTTCCAAAATTAAATATCCAACTTTAAAAATATAAGTTAAAATTTTTAAAAATTTCCAACATTAGTGTAGGCCGATTCTTAAATTTTGAATTTAAGAAGCAGAAAATAAATTTAAATTCAAAAATTTTGACCCTTAGCTCTTGGTTCTAATTAAAGCAACAATTTGTCGATTCTTGAGCTATTTTCTTCGACATCTATTTAAGAACACAATATAATTTAACTAATCGGTCAAAGTTTAAAATTTTTGACTCTAAATGTCAAAAATTGAATCAACAATCGAAAAGTGAGTTGGGGTTCCATTTTCACTTGCCGCACCACAACTTTCAAAATCACACTCTAGGTACTGAAATTGAGTTTAAACTTTCTCAAATCATAATTTTCAACGACAAGTACCAATGATAACGACAAGAAATCAATTGTGCAACTCCGATAAGAGAGAGGTCCGACAAACTTATTTCAAGTCATGATATTTTCTTGTAAAAGTGGTATTAATAGATAGCTAATTAGGTCGAGCGATTTTCAAATATATAATCAATTTTAGCTTTTCGACGACTAACAATGGTGAATTGATCGGTTAAAATGATGATAAAGTTTTGAGACTATTTTAGAGAAAAGATAGAGAGAGAAATGAATATGAATCTGATATATTTTGATTTTAAAAAATCTAGAAGAATTCTTGTTTAATCCGATTGAAATTCAATAGGTATATATTATATGATATTTTAATTTATAATGTGATAATAATTTTTATAGCTTTTATATTATAGTTAATGTAATTTATATGAGATTTCTTTTATATACGTGGATCATTCATTTTAATTATTGATGTACATAGCACATAGAGATAAGTGTCAAGATAAAAATTTTATCGGTTAAAATTAAAATTGATTTGGCCAAGTTATAGCTGAGTTTATTGACTAAAATCAATTAGATTGATTTAAAATAAATTAGAAAGATTTTTATAATAATAATAATACATAAGTGAATTGAATTGATAAACATGAAACAATAATACTGAATTAAAATTGGATAGAGTTTAAACTAAATTAGGTATGGAGATAAAGATTTTATTGATTCAAAGTAAAATTGATTTAGATAAGTTATTGCCGAACTAAATTTATTAACTTAAACTGATTCAGATCTGTCCATAAATCTCAGAAGGAGTGGGCACCCTCTCACGTTCCCAAGTGGATATGCGGTGTATATTGCAATTATAAAAGAAACAAAAATTATATTTAAATGAAAAAGAAAAATAAAAATAAAGAGAAGTCATGAAGGTGATTGTTCTGTGGACTTAAGTCGATTGATTTAATTATTTAAAGGCTAAAGCCTTTCCAATCTAATTAGAAAATAAATAATTTATAAGAAATTTATTTGATATTTTGATATATGTTAAAATATTAAAAAAATATTAAATCTCATATACCGTTATCAAAAAATTCAATACAAGATATTATCATATCGAAATTTTTGATATGTATTAATATGATATGTATGGTATATTAAAATTTTTGATATTTTTTCCACTCCTATTCATATACTATTCATATATGTAGGATCACTATTTTAATATAAAAAGTTAATAAATGACCAATCTTACATTATAAAAGAAGTGAGATAATTTGAGAATTTGATTTTACTCCTATACTATATATGTTCTTTTTTTTTCAAGACCACCCTAAACTTTCAAATTCATCGTTGAAATATCCTAGTTGCTAATGTCTATCTTTAGGCCACAAGCCAATTTAGAAATCTTAATTGCGTCCCATAAATTACGATCCTTTTTTATTTTTGGAGTTGTAAATACGTGTTACAAGTAGTTTTAAAGCTATAAGCCCCAAAAACTTATAGTTTTTCAAAATTTAACCATAAATTTATTTGAAAATCAACACTATCCTACTGAAACTATCGGTTGAATGACCATAACAAGAGAGAGTGGGGTTGGAATTTACAAATAGATACATTAATACTACTTATCATGCTTGTATGTGTTTGTTCATGTAAGAATAAACACTATAAAAATAGAATAAAAAAAACACAAGTACATAATGCTAATTAACATAGTAATATGATTTGGACCCTTAGTTCTATTCCATGGTTTGTCGATCATTTAGATAGATCAATCTTGTAATCCCACTATACAATTTTTTTTGAAAGGTAGAGAAACCTCGTGCATGTGCATGAATTCTCTAAAGGTTATGTAATGAAAGAATAAGAGAGAAGTTTTACTAATAATTCGTAGAAGAAGCCTTTTGAAAGTCCTTGAATGTGTTTTTCTGAATCACAAAGGTGTTTGAATGTGGATAACAATTTTGTCCACTATTGAAGACTATAATTAAAGTGTTCCTTCGGCTTCATCGAACGACATTTTCGTAAACAACTTTGATTTGCATTTACTCAACCACAAAAACATCTTCTGAAGTTTGATGTCTTCGATTTCGTTTCCTCTTGGATTTGATGAAGTTTTCAATTCTTTGTTTCAACTTGTGTTGGATATTAACATGTCTTGAGTGAGATGAGAACGATTGAATGGATTGGTCAGTTTACAAGACAATATTTTAGTTTTTTCACCATCAGACGACATAAGAAAGAAATGATTAATGATAGGAAATTTTATACATTGTCACTCAACAAGTCCCTCTGGATCATGACTGATTTAGTACAGTGTGTATATCGTATCGAAAATTTTTGATATAAAAAATATATAGCGATATCGTACTTAAAATTTGGTATACCAAAACTTTGGTATACTAAATTTTCGGTACACCATCTATACCGAAAGTATAAAAGGAAAAATATTTACCTAATTGCCTACTAATTAGAGAATACATACTCTAAGTGAAGAGAAATAAGAATGAAGGGAAGTCACGATAAAGATGATCAAGTCGATTGATTTAATTGTTTAAAGGGTAAAGCCTAATATAAGACTTTCAGACCTTAATTTAAAAAATAAATAATCTATAAGAGAATTTACTCAGTATTTCGATATATATTAAAATATAAAAAATATTAAATTTAATATTGATATCGGAAAGTTTAATAGTATAATACCGTATTAAAATTTTTGATATATCGTTAATATCGGTATATGTCGATATGGTACATGTGACATACCAAAATTTTTAATATTTTTCAAACCCTGCAATATTGATGTATAACCCCTTCGAATTTAATATATAAACATATTTATCCTGAGCCAATTTACTACAAGAAAATAGAAAAAGTTTAAATAATTTGCTACCAATAATAAATATTGGTAGAAAATTAAAAAGCACCGTCAATCATCATTTTCGTTAAAAGAGCATCTCACTTAAAAAAAAATCAAAATAATATCTCATATATAATTTTCTATTTAAAATATTTTTACAATTCCATTTTAAAGTTGCTTTGACTAAAATTGCTCTTGATCTAGTGCATATTTGATATTTTAATAATTGAATGTTGAGAATAAAGAAGAATATTGGATAGAAAATAAAAATAGGGTTTTATTTTTATATTGTACAAAATGGGGCGTTTTCTTTTTTATTTTTTGCTATTTGTATTTACTAGGGAAATTTGCAAAAATTACACATTCCATTATTAAATTGGGCCGGCAAGAACTCCAACGGCCCAAAGTCCACAATGGCATTAAAGTAAATGTAGCACCAGGTGCTAAGGGCTCATTTGATCTGCCAGTTTGTATAAATTCACCTCGTTAGGGTTTCCGCTTGTCAACGACGGCGCAGCAGAGCAGCGGCAGCCATGGTTCTAAAGTACGATTCCTTCTTCTTTCTTATTCCTTCTTTCTTCTATCCCTTAGAGTGCCTCTCTTGCTCCTGATAAGCAATACCGGTTACGGGAACGTCAAATGTCTTTTTTTTTTTAATTTTTTATTGTTGCTTAGGAATTTTGTTGGATCCGCAGTTCCATTGTTTTTATGGCAATGGCTTTTGTGATAGTTCAATTCTGAATGAAAGTTTGAAAAAAAAATTGCACCTTTTTTTTTGTCTCGAGCGACTCTGATTTGCATGTATGCCTGAGAAAATGAATGATGCTCCAACAGGAAAGGATAGGATTTCTTCCCTCGTAAAAATTCGTGATGTTAGAACAAAATGTTTTATTTTGATGACAAGGAAGAGCTTATGAAAATTAAAACTCCTTGAACTTTTTCCCCCTTTTTGTTGATAATTTTTTTTCTGTTAGTTTTGTTTGCGTGAAGCAGATATTCTGTTGGAACTTGTATTAAAGTTAAGAACTGCTATTATCATATTGATTTGCTTTTGTATTCTGATGAAAGAACGCACAGGGGTCTGAGTTCTACCAAAAGGATATTTATTGACCTTTTGGAGAAGAAAGAAATAAAACAAATGTGCCATAGCCCTTTTAGTTTTTGCTTATGATACTTTCATCATTTCACATTTTCGTGCTATTTCTGTTTCTTGTTTGTGCCTTTATAAGATGTAACATCTCACTATACCTATTATGTGAAATTTGCTGATATACTCATGGTTTCTTCTGTCTGATATATGCATAGAACTGAACTCTGCCGCTTCAGTGGTGCCAAGATATATCCTGGAAAGGGTATTCGATTTGTGCGTTCAGATTCTCAGGTAATCTCTATTTTCAATGATAACTCCCAACTATTGAATCACATGTTAAAGTTCACAAGTTTACATTATAAATGGATAGATTTTCATTTGATTGTCAATCTTTCCTAATTGCTAGTCTTTGTTCAATTACCTTCTTTGTTTTTCTCGAATACATATGAAATTATATCTACTTGTTCTTTTAGGTCTTTCTTTTTTTCAATTCAAAATGCAAGAGGTACTTTCACAACCGTCTCAAACCTGCAAAGCTCACCTGGACAGCAATGTACCGAAAGCAGCATAAGAAGGTGATTTTACATATTTTGTATTCACATGATACACATGCTATTGCAAAAGGTTATTTGTTGATCATTACTTTCTATGCATTAGGATATTCATGCTGAAGCTGTGAAGAAGAAGCGCCGAACTACCAAAAAGCCTTATTCTAGATCGATTGTTGGTGCCACTTTAGATGTGATTCAAAAGAAAAGATCTGAGAAGCCAGAAGTAAGAAATGCTGCTAGGGAAGCTGCACTTCGGTATGTAGAACTCATCACCAATTTTTTTTTAAGCTCTAGGGTTTCTATTCCTTGCTGCACTAGCAACTTGCAGCCTCAAAAATGCACCTAATTACGGCTTGGTTTCTGTAGTGCGTAACTATCGGTCTCGACATTTATGTCTTGTCATATTGTGCATGGCTGGCGTGACTGTAAACCTTCCTTGGATGCAAATTAGTGTAATTTCAGTAAGAGTCATTGTCAAACAAGGTTGAAGTTGGCTTCTGCATTATTTTGACCACTAATGATCTAGGGTCGAGTAGCTAGCTATCGAGAGCATTGTATATGTAGAAATTTGAAGCTGAATGCTTAAGGTTTCATAGTTCATGTCTGAGCCCAAAGTTTTGATAAAAGCTACACACTGTCAGATATTTCTATTAAAATACAAAAACATTCTTGACTCAGGTGAGATTGTAACAGGAACATCTATGTACATGAATGCACCCCAATTTCGCAAAATAAGAACAATTGACTTGTGGATACATCACTGATCATGCATTTTAGTACATTCAGCTTGTTTGTCCTATCTTTTATTCATGTACATTTGAGTCAACTGCAACATATTTGTGACTGTAGTTAGCTTTGATCTAGTTCCTGAATGTAGTAGAATAGCTAATGCTGCAGATTGTACAATGTTAAAACTATACGCTGTGCCTGATATTTCATTTGTTCTAGAGGTGGTTTTGTGGCTGTATAGATTGACGAAATAACTCACTCGCAGTGAAATCAAAGAGCGAATCAAGAAAACCAAGGATGAGAAGAATGCAAAGAAGGCCGAGTCGGCTGCCAAGATCCAGAAGACTCAGACAAGAAGTGCACCAAAAGGGGCTGCACCGAAAGGTCCGAAGCTTGGAGGTGGTGGAGGAAAGCGCTGAATCCCATTTCTACCATTCTTCCATTTTAGTTTTAGTAGATCTTGTCATATTTGACTGCATTGCTCTTCTGTTCCAATTTAGCATCTCAATTGACTCTTTTAAGTTTAATTTTCAATCTGTCAGTTTTGAATCAATTGTATCAGAAGTCTTGAAGCTTCAATGGGAAATCTTTGTTTGATCAAAGCCCTGTAATTTTCTTTATGTTCATTTGATTGTTTGTCTTTTCCATATGTAATTATGATATTTTTAATATTATTTGTTATGCAATTCTGCTGTCGCTATATTAAACATAATTGGCTACTTTATTTAATATGCATGTGATAACATTATGAAGGATTAATGAGCACAATTTATGAAAAATTAAGTAAATTGTATGAAAATTTTAATTTCTGATAATAAGTAGAGGTGTAAAATGGATTGGGCTTTATTTCGCAGAAATTGATTGAAAAAGAAGTCTCGTGCTTCTGTCTGATCACGAGTCACGACCGTCCGTTCATGAATAATCAATCTTGTCGTCGTTTTTCTGTTTTTTTTCCATTTCTATTTTTTTTCCAGGAAAAAAATTAAAATAATATCACTTTTTTACACAATTGTCAAAGGACTAAAATTTTTTTTTCTCCAAATCGTCAGAGAAATCTCCGCTTTGATTTTGTTTTTATCATAAGGATGCCCAATCCATACAAAATGACAATTACCATTCAATATTATTTTTATTATTATTTCATTTATTTTCCATTTAAAACCTAAATCAATCCGACATATTATAACAATTACAAAATCATCACTACAATATTTTATCTCAAATAATATTTTTAACAAATATTTTTCAAAAGAGAAGATTATTTTGCCAAGAGGATTATTCCTCGTGACATTGTTTGACATTTTAACAATACGATTTCATTTTCCATGACTTTTCCGTCCACTTTGAATGATACAAAAGAGAAGAACAAAAAATATCCAAAAAGGAGATTAATTTTACTCGCCTCTTTCTCTCTCTTTCCTTCTTCTATCTTGAAGGACAAAGAAATTTATTGGTTTTTTTTTTTACATGTCCTTCTCCCCTCTCACCCTAACTTTCCAAGGGCTAATTCAAAGCATGGTCATAAAACAATGACCACGAACCGACAAGGAATAACGCCATAGGTGGGTCCCTCTCTCCACCTC
>NC_133880.1:6502591-6578307 GCF_044706935.1 Curcuma longa | reverse complement strand
TTCTAAATGTTAAGAATAATTCTCCATTATACCGAAGACGAAATTGAGAAATATTCGAGACTATAAGTTCTAAAGTGAAACTTTGGGTACGGCACGTGCCATTCCTCGTCACTCGTGCATGGGTTTGGGTAAGAGGGCGGCGACGACGACGCCGACGGCGACGGCGGTGGCAGAGATCGAATTGGATACCCAATTTCTTCTGTAGGAATAGGTTGCCTGAGTCTCACAACCGATGCCACTTCTTTCGCTTGCGAATCCCTCGTCCCCAGCTGGCCACGAGATGCTCCTCGTAAGATCCTCCTCCGCTTTCCGCTCCGTCGCTCGCCGGATCTCGACCGTACGCATGGCTGCGATCTCCACGTCCGGGGAGAAGGGTGCTTCGCCTGTTGGGCAAGTGCAGCTCCCGCCTAGCCACCCTCCGGTTCAGGTGCGAATTCGATTTGCGATTTAGGTTTTTCTGGTGGCCGGGCCATTGCTAAATGCCTACAATTGCGCTTTCAAAAGTGAATCCATTAGTCATTGATCGGACTGTATTTGTATAAAAATGTGCAAGAAATCGATGCTAGTACTAATAGTTTGATTTGCACGGCTTAGTTGTTTGTTGTGAGTTAAAAATTAACAAAATAAAATTTTTAATTTTGGTCGACAGTCTCACCTTCCACAAAGTTTGACTCCAGAAATCTGCAAAGCCCCCAGTCACTTGTAAATTGTAATGCATATAGCCATCGTCTGAATGTCAAAGTCCTTCCATCTCTATTTGTTATTGTCTTTTATGCATGATAATGGTTGATCCTTAATTTCCCCTTATGAAATTTATCACCTGTCAATTCTTTTTGAGCGACCTGATGAAGCCCAACATTTCATTGCAATATCGTGGAATGACATAGATTAATGGGAGAAGTTATATGTGAATTTAACCAACTGGCATCAAAGTAATCTAGAGCCACTATGAGCAGGCTCTCTTATTGTATTTGAGAACTCTTACCACATAAATACGATGCACTAATTTCTCCAAGGATCACATTACATAATTACAAACTGGAATATGCAATTTGGAAAATGTCTTTTGCATGATCTCTTCCATTTATGTGCTTTGGAATATTGATGGAGATGATATTTTAGTTTATATATATAAGACATGTCTAATTTCATCCAACTTTTCATTTTGTGATATCATCTTTCATTTTCAGTTGAGCTTTAGCTTGAGCGTTAAGAACTTACACAATTAGGAAAGTTATAATAGTTTCTTTTGTCATGAAAAAAAAC
This sequence comes from Curcuma longa, assembly GCF_044706935.1. Lineage (NCBI taxonomy): Eukaryota > Viridiplantae > Streptophyta > Magnoliopsida > Zingiberales > Zingiberaceae > Curcuma > Curcuma longa. Next base: position 6,577,041 of record NC_133880.1, on the reverse strand, counting down.
TTATTCAAACTCTGAAGTGATTTTTCATGACTATTTGAACTGCAGTAATTGTATTCACTTAGTGAAATAAATAGAATGCCAATTTTCAACCACGAAGTAATTTTAATGGTCCTTTTGATGTTATTTTCTAACTATAACACTTCAGGCTCGTTTGAACTGTTTCTGTAACACGCTTTATTGCGTGGGCATTGTGGGCTAGTTACAAATATTGGCTTTTTTTTTTAATTCAATTCTGTGTTTTGCATGTGTTTTTTTTCTTTTTTGTTGCTGCTGCGGTGGTTGTTGTTGTGACATTCTGCATTCAAGTGTATTGGCGTGAAATTTTTCTGCAGGTTGCCAAGCGTCTGGGAAACTTTAAGACCACTATCTTCACTCAAATGAGCTTGCTCGCGATTAAGCACGGAGCGATAAACTTAGGGCAGGGCTTCCCTAACTTTGATGGACCAGAGTTTGTCAAAGAAGCTGCCATAGAGGCTATAAAGGAGGGAAATAATCAATATGCAAGGGGATATGGTGTTCCTGAACTTAATTCTGCCATTGCTGAGAGGTTTAAGAAGGATACCGGGTTACAAGTCAATCCCGAGAAAGAAGTGACTGTGACATCTGGGTGCACTGAAGCAATTGCCGCAACCATTTTGGGTCTTATCAATCCTGGTGATGAAGTGGTACTCTTTGCCCCATTTTATGATTCTTACTTAGCTACACTCTCTATGGCTGGTGCCAAAGTAAAGTCCGTCACACTTTGCCCTCCTGATTTTGCCGTTCCACTCGACAAGCTGAAATCTGTTGTCACAAAGACAACACGCGCCATAATGATAAACACACCACACAATCCCACTGGGAAAATGTTTAACCGAGAAGAACTGGAAGTGATTGCCTCACTCTGCATAGAGAACGACATTTTAGTCTTCACTGATGAGGTTTACGACAAGTTGGCATTTGAAGCTGAGCATATCTCCATTGCATCTCTCCCAGGAATGTACGAGAGAACTGTGACTATGAACTCTCTGGGAAAAACATTCTCCTTGACTGGATGGAAAATTGGATGGGCAGTAGCGCCGCCACACCTGACATGGGGATTCAGGCTGGCACACTCGTTCCTCACATTCTCCACATCAACTCCCATGCAGTGGGCAGCTTCAGTAGCTTTGAGGGCACCTGATACATATTATGAGGAATTGAAGAGAGACTACTTGGCAAAGAAAGCAATACTTGTGGAGGGACTAAAAACAGCAGGTTTCATCGTTTACCCATCGAGCGGAACATACTTTGTTATGGTGGATCATACCCCGTTTGGGTTCGAAAATGATATAACCTTCTGTGAGTACTTGATCACAGAGGTTGGAGTAGTGGCCATACCAACCAGCGTGTTCTACCTGAACCCTGAGGAAGGAAAGAGTTTAGTAAGATTTACCTTCTGCAAGGATGAATACACACTGAGGGCAGCGGTCGAGCGGATGAAGGAAAGGCTTCATAAGAGGTGAGTAACTTATGCTGATCTTTCCACCATATATTTCACTCTCCAAATTCTAAGAAGATGAAGTTAGCACGGTAAGACTCAGTTATTTAGCTTCCAAACATTCATATCTTTAACACCTTGACTTTGTATTTGATACATGTTTTAGCTCCTGTTTTTTTATGCTTTTTAATGCCACTTTCTCATTGTTGCATGAGATATGCTGACATAGCAATGATGCTGCATTATTTAAGAATCGAACATAAGATATGCTTAAATAGATAATCAAGGTTGTCAATGATAATCCTCAACCAAATGCCCTTGAGTGTTGAGGTAGGGCATAGGTATAGAAGGGGCTAAATGAAGAGTCTAACAAGAATTCGAAGTTATTTATTTTACTGCTTTTGGTCGTGCAAAGACAATGAAATTGAAATAATTCTTCGTTTGGATTCCAATGGATCAATCTACCTCAATCAGGAACAAAATGGATTTCATTATAAGTACATCCTTTGACTTGAGCAGGAGTTTCTAGTGAAGGCCTCCCTCCTTGGTTTAGGGCTTTGTTGTTCGATTACTTAGAATGTGGGTGGCCGATGACGATGACGATAATACTCCTCCCTGAGTCCTAACTATTCTGAGTAATCGGACCGCTAATGAACACATTCTGAGTGTTCCGGCGAACTAATAGGAAGATGCAACTTAGGTTGAGTCATAGTGCCAAGTCTCCGACATACCGAGTGTTTGTTCAAATTCAATTTGTGATCGAGGTACTCTAGTTGGCTGACCCGTTTAGCCGCAAAAATCGGGGTACATAAAACCATCGGCCTAAATCCCCTCGGTCCTCGTCAAGTTGCTTGAATTATACCCTTTGCATCAAAGAAGCTTAGCAAAGGATGATCTGCGTCTCCTAGCCGATGGTGATCTGTTGCTTTGGATTATGCTCTTCCATCGCAAGCGCAACTGCAACGCTCATCGTCACTCCCATGAAGCAGATCAACATCATGAGTGTGAGCTCTGAATTGAGATTTCTGAAACATAGTTGAGTTGGTTATGACGGAACAGAATTATTGAAATTAATAAGGATCGAATCTCTGCAAAGTCGAGATAATACTCTTTTTTGTCATGGTCAACTATAGCTTTTCAATTTACTTCTTTATAAATAGTGATGGGATTGACCGTATAGAACTGTTGGGGTAACGGATTTTATCTTTTTACTGAAGTGAACTCCGAATTGAGCATCAATGTTTCATGAAAAAAAAACCCAATTTACCATCATCAACTTGTACGTTGAGATATCCATGTCATATTAAATTTTAAATAATGGCGTATTTATTCGATTATCTCGATCATATTGTTTGTTTCTGTTGATTGTGTTTTGGTCGTGTTCAATATTACTTATCCTAATTAGCATATGTCCTTAGGTCCAAATTGGATGCCAATGAAAGTCTGAAATAATTCTAAAAATTAAAAACAAAAATTGACTTCTTAATCTAGAATTAGCATATGTCCTTAGCTAAGAATATTTTTTTAAAACCATAGAAAATTTACTTCTTAATCTAGAATGGTGCACAAACGAACGCACAAAATGATTTTTTTTTAAAAAAATACGACATTAATCTACTAGAAATTAGATTTAAAATCATATATATTTTTCTTAATCGAGAATTACACAAGTATGAAACACAAATGAGATGACTTTGATACACTAGAAATTATTTTTGTTGAGCCATAGTTTGTACACCACTGGGAGTCCAAAATGATTTTAAAAATTAAATAAGACATCAATTTATTAGATTTTTTAAAGTTAATATTTGAATTGTCCACAAATAGTAAAGGCGAAGGCGAGTTTAATCTGCTAGATATTATTTTAGCATATCAGCGATTATTTTTAAAGGACATAATTTTTTATTGTTGAATCGTCCACCAACGGAAGTGAAAAAAATAAATTTGTTCTTCTATCCAAATTACATACTAATGAAAGAACAAAATAAGTTTAAAAATAAAAACAAAAATAAAGACGGTTTTAATCTACCAGCAATGTTTTCAAAATAACATGAAATTTTATCCTATAAATTAAAACAAAAATAAATGTCCTTTCAATCTGCTAGGAATTATTCTTAAATCACATTCAATGTTTACGTAATTCCAGAATTGTATACCAGTAAAAAATACAGCACATTAAAACAGACACGGGGATCGATTGTTAAAGCTCTACCAGGCCAGTTAAGAAGCTGATTTAGAAAAACAAAACTACGCCCACCGTAAATGTCCTTTCAATCTGCTAGGAATTATTCTTAAATCACATTCAATGTTTACGTAATTCCAGAATTGTATACCCACCTCTACCAGGCCAGTCTGGCTGATTTAGGCCCACCGTGGGGCTCGAACCCACGACCACAAGGTTAAGAGCCTTGCGCTCTACCAACTGAGCTAGACGGGCAAGTTGACAATAAAAACAAAATATTAAGTCATATAAAATTAAATTTATCAGACAAAGCCCAAAAAAAAAATCGCCCACCGTGGGGCTCGAACCCACGACCACAAGGTTAAGAGCCTTGCGCTCTACCAACTGAGCTAGACGGGCAAGTTGACAATAGAACAAAATTATAATATAAACTAAATTTTATAATACAAAGCAAAAACAGAAAACAACAAAATACAAATCGCCCACCGTGGGGCTCGAACCCACGACCACAAGGTTAAGAGCCTTGCGCTCTACCAACTGAGCTAGACGGGCTAATTGTTCTTATCTGGGTAATTATCATTTATTTTTTATTAAAATAGGTGAAAAATCTCACTATTCAATTGATCCCTATCGATCTCATTTTGAATCGGGATTATCTTTTCCTCGGCCGCTCTCCTTTACCAGAGAGCCTGTTTACTCAGACATGTCTAGGAATGAAGATTTCCGACACGACTTTCTATTTTGGAATGACTCTCTGTTGCTCCCTAGCTGATCCTTTGGGATATAGCCAAACTTGTTTGCGGACCACTTCTCTTGCGCCTATATAACTTCGATGTGCTCCACGACCATTTATGATGTGCTATATAACTTAATCTATAGAGAATGTAGCCATGGAAACAACATCGATCCCTTATTTCACAATCGTCCCCACTTCCCACTGGCACCTATTTAAAATTTCAATTTAAAGTTATGAAAGAAAAAAAAATTGGTTCAATTTCAATCCACAGAGTTTATGTTTAGGTTTGGATTCGGTTTTATCTGTGTACCTGGTTAGCCGATCTGTGCCCACTCATGCAACCCGATCCTCAAGAACATTCAACAGTAACTAGAAAACAAACATTATTACTCTTTTGAGGAAAATTCCTCAACTTGACATAATTTGATGATCCAAACATCTCAGGGTTGCATAGGTGAATGTTTACAAGAGTGGAGATAAATCTATGCAGGAAGAACAAAAGTTGGTAGAATCAATGCAAGATTTAGCCATGGCAAAGTCAATTACATCCAGATCAGCTTCTCTACTATGAAACAAATTTTGCCAGGCAGGATTCAGTATTATAAGAGGAAAAAACAAGACAGTATTATATCTAAATTAAATTATTATAGAAAAATGATAAAGAAATGGTTAACGTACACAACATCTGGCTCCATGGACTGGCAAAATAAGCTTCCGAAGTGCTTCCAGCAGGGCCTGCGGCAGGGGAAGCACCGGGGAAAGTATGTGTTGTTTGTGGTATCGAAGAGCTTGGAACTCGACCGCCTGCTTCGGCTGGAGATGGTGACGGACCAAGGTAAGAATCATGCAGTGTTGTGGTCGGTGGAGGTATGACTGGTGGTAACTGATGTCTCCCTGAATGAGATTTTTATAACATGAATGTGTGTTAATCAGTGCTTTGGGAAAACATGACTTCACACATTGAGGATTAGTTACCTGGACATTGTGGTTGAAGAGTAGTAGTCAACCTGCATTGGAGAATTAATGCCCTGCTCTGTTGAGAAAGAACATCGAAATAAAAAGGAAAAAAAATGACTACTTACGAAGTGAAGATGGATCCATTTACAAAACCACCGTAGTTGCACGATGTGACACTGCAACCAGAGTTCGTCTGTTGGGAAGTAAAATTTCCGATTATAAGATTGCTATTACCACATTGCATGCTTGGGCATGATACTGCCAGTGATGATGGTGCGCAGTACAAACTGCAAAATGTTTGGATGGTTTGAATGAAGTAAAATGAGCAAACAGAAGGGGAAATGAAGCGAAAGTCTTAGCTTACTTGAGATTCCCAGGCCCGCAACTGCACTGAATACAGTGACCAGCAGTAATGGCATAGCTACCATTTGCCACGAGCAAGCCAGAATCGGAGGCAAACTGCTGAAATGTTGATGTACAAGCTATATCAAGAAACAATGAGGTTTAGCACCATTGAGAAAAAGTGATAAAGAGATGAGATTACTGAAAGCAAGCCAGAATCAGAGGCAAACTGCTGAAATGTTGATGTACAAGCTATATCAAGAAACAATGAGGTTTAGCACCATTGAGAAAAAGTGATAAAGAGATGAGATTACTGAAATTATAATTGAGATCAAGAATGTCTTCAAATCATTGGAAATAAAGGTGTTATGAAAAAACAACGTCCAGTGTACGAAACTCCCACCAATGCGGAGTCCAAGGGAAGAATCTAGGATCACATTAGATCTATTGTAAGCAGCCTTACGCACATTGCAAGAGGTTGTTTTCTCTACTAGAACCCGTAACCACAAGGTTATATAGTAACAGTAAGGTATTATGAAAAAAGGGCAACTTTACTATTACCTTGCCTTTGGCAAGAGGCTGTTTCCAGGATTTGAACCCGTGACCTCTAGGTCACATGGCAGCAACCTTACCGTTGCGCCAAGGCTCCCCTTGAAAGGTATTATGAAAGATGAACAAAAATTATGGTGCCAAATGGACTTTCAAATAAAAAACCAAGGAAAATCACTTTTGAAGTTTGATTTGGAAATATTCTGGGGGTAACTTAAATATTAGGGATTTTTGCCTTCTACTTTGTTCTTTAAAAACAAAAACTTAGAAATAAAATATTTTCTTGAAAGCAAACTAAAAGATGAGATCTTTTAGTGAAATTCAACTAGGCTTCCAACTTTATCACAATCAGACATGTAATATTGGCAAAAGAACAATTACCAGAAATCCTGTCTTATAACACTCTAGATGATATTTCTAAACAAGAAGCAATGATAAAGAATTCTCCCTCTCAATTTTCATTCCCTAAAATTCTTTTGGTACTCGTGTTCCTAGAGTAGCTTTAATTACATTAGAAAGTTTTTTCTCAAGGACACATTATTCCTAGACTTCATATTTTTCAATCTCGAAATATATATGTTGAAAGGTTATATTGCTATTACATGTAAAGTCCAAATTCCACACTATAATGCTCAGAACTGGTGCTATGTTTTGTTCCAAAGAATAACGAGTAGGCTAACTTCCTAATATAATGAGTGTTCTGGTTGCACACTTTCCATTACCTACATTGGTTGCATCTTTGTAAATTAGCTATATACAAAGGATCATGCAGTTAAGCCTTGGTTCAAGTGGTGAAAACAACTGATTAGTCTTTTCTATTTCAGTGTTACATAAAGAGATTTTAATGGATGGTTTCTGAATACAAATTTGATCATTTACATATCATTATATGAAATCACTCTTAGAAAATAACTTTAAAATAACACCAAAAGATAAAGTTGATACAAAAGCATTGCCCCTGAACTCCAATGGAGGCATGTTACTTGCTAAAACCCCGATGAGCTTATAAGTGAACTCAACCCCCATGTGCATTGATCAAATATTTTGTAAACCATACAAATGCAGCTCAAATTTTATGGCGATTGAATAAAAAAAGTCAAGAAAAAGTTAACCAATAATTTCAAATGAAAATTTTATTTTTGGAGGACAGAAGGTCTATGAGACTGTTGCTGATCATAACGCAAGTCTAGTGTAATAATTGTACAAAATTTGCATACTCTAATCCTATAGCCCTAAATACCTACCAAGAAAAGAAATTATTTGTTAAAGAAAGAACTCCTAAGAATCATAAGTCCAAATCTTAGTTGTGTACTCCAGTGATATATGTGAAACATAGAGATCGGATTATATTTTTCTTTTTACCTTATTATAGAATCTATCCATTGTTTTCAAGGATTTTATCCTGAATTTTTAGCATGTCAAAATTCTGGTTTCAGCCTTTTGTATTCCAATTAGAAACAAGGTAAATACTTGGCTCGAATTATCTTGAGATTTTTATAATTTCAAGCAGGACAGCAAGTTGGCAAAATTGACAAATCTAAATCAAGTACCAGGCAGTGGAATTGCTAGAATATCGCCCGGGTGGATCGAAGGGTCCCCCATGGAGTTCACGTTCATGATGTCCGTCACAGTGGTGGCGTAACGGGCGGCTATGGCGGCCACCGAGTCGCCCTTAAGGACGACGTAGGAGAGGTAGACGGCAGGGAGAAAGTTGTCGGTGGAGTTGAAGCAGCTGCAGGGGAGCGGCACGACGAGGGTGCTTCCAGCGTCGAGGGCCGAGGGATCCTGGATGCCGTTAACATCCCGGATCTGGTCTGCGGAGGTGAGTCCGGAGAAGACAGAGGCGGCGACGGACGCGAGGGTGTCGGCGGGGCGGAGGGTGTAGCGGGTGGATACGGATCGGCGGATGCCGCCGGAGCAGGAGCAGGAGGTGGGGACGCGGAGGAAGAGGCCGGCGGGGAGGATGCGGTTGTCAACGTCCGGTAGGGAGAAATCGATGGCGTTGGCGGCGAGAAGAGCGACGGGATCGACCTGGAAGAGGGCGGCGACCTCGGCGACCTTGAGGTCGGCGTAGAGGGAGTAGCCGAGGAGGGCGAGGCAGGAGTCTGTGGTGGAGCAGGGCTCGATGGTGGACTTGGCGATAGCCGATCCGGCGAGCAGAGCAAGGAGGGAGGAGAAAAAGAAGAGGAGCAGAGACTTCTTCTCCATTCTTGGATTCTAGATTCTTCTTCGAAGGCAAGAGAGAGAGCGAGCAAGTGTGAGACAGTAGAGAGAGAGAGTGTCTGTGTGTGGGTGCGTGTGTGTGGAAGAGGAAGAGGTCGTAACGTTAGGAATTAGGATTCGAAACAACGGTCGAGAGTGAGAGTGGGTGTAAAGATGGGTATTGAACTGGATGGTTTATTTTAGAGGCGGTTGGTGCAGCTGGGTGGGTGTCACGTGCGTGAAGGAAAAAAAAAATCTGTTTTTTGATAAATTCGTTTAATAAGTAATCTGTCCTAATTGAATTAAATTAAAATTTTTTTAACTTGTTAAGTTAATGGATCGATCCATTTGGATTTAATGAATTCTTGCATGAATTAGCCGTTTGACATCATGAATAGGTGAAAAAAAATTAATTATACTAGAATACTAACAACTATACGACAGTTGATACAATAATTTAAAAATAATTTAAATAAAAATAAAGTAATTTTGATTAGATTTTTTAAAACTTAACTAAATTAGTATAAAATATTTTGATATTGACTAAAATAAATTATAAAAAATATTAAATTAATTTACTTTAATATATTTTAATAGGTACCTCGTTTATTACATAGAATAAGAAAATTTCTCTGGGTAAATAAAAATTTGATTAAATTAAATAAATGGATCAAATTTAAAATTTTAATTGGATTATTTTAAAATTTTAATTATTTTTTAAAAAAATTAATTAATTTTTAATTTGGTTTGATTTTGATTTTAAAATTTTTTATTCAATTAAATCGAATAAATTGAATAAATCGAATTAAATAAAATAAAAAAATAATTTATAAATTTTTAAGTAATTAAATTTATAAATATTTAATTGATAAATTTTTTATAATATTTAAAAAATTTAATTTTTAATTAAATTAATTGGTATTTTATCGGTTTAGTTTAGTTAATTTTTATTTGAAAATTCGATTGATTCGATTAGTTTAAAAAAATTCAATTCAATTCAATTTTGATTGAAACAAATTCTGTGTATTCATTAAACAGACAAATTTTGCCTATAAATAGAAAGTTACTGGCTTTTCTGTATCATTACTCTTCGCTTCAATGGAGCGGACGCAGACCTCACCGTCGGGTGTTATTCTTCGACTGGCAGCCGATTTGTGGCCCAACCAGGCGCCTGGGATGCTCTTCTCAGTGCACTTCAGCTGCGTTCCGATGCCTTCCGCTCCATCAGTTGTTAATGATGCCAACGACGCCGACTTTTTCTTCGACTCGCCCTTCTCCAACATACTACACCGATCTAGATCGGAGCGGGAGCGCGAGGCTCGACGCATGATAATTCACGTTGCCGGTAACCTTGTCCTCCCTGACGACATCCGCTTTCTCCTCCGCGCCTTCTGCGACTACAGTGAGGACGTGCTCGAAAACTCCTACTGCAGCAGCCGCGGATGTCTCTTTTATATATCCGTATTGCTCCAGATCCCCGATGCCGTCATCGCAGCTGCCGCCGCAGCCGACGTCGCCGCCACTGCAGCCGCCACCGCCTCCACCGCTGCCGGCGATGCCACAGGTGGCCCCAACGATCCTTTGCAGCTCGAAATAGTTTTCTTCGGGGCGGCCAGCGGCAGCTGCCGAGAAACCTCCTGCGCCATTTGCATCGACGATTTCAAGCCGAACTCGGTGCTGTCGGTGATGCCGTGCGGCCATGGCTTCCACGCTGCCTGCCTCAACGAATGGCTCACACGAAGCAATTCGTGCCCTCTCTGCCGGTCTTCCCTTCCGGCCGCCAACTAGGATCGTGCAGTGCGCCATTGTTAACTGCCGATTTGATGACTTACGGTAATTCATAATATAATTTGGAACATGTATAGATGCAAAATTTTCTCAGTCCATGCACGATATACTAGTTAAATGGAGAATTCTAGGTTTTTAATTTGGTGAGAAGATTTTTCATGCAGCAGCAATATTTGCTTTGTTGACATGAGTCATGAACCAGGCGTGCGTGATTTCTTTCCATCTGGAGATCCCATTTTTTTAACTTAAACCTTTCATGTATAATTTTTGAATCTAAATGTCTCAACCACTGTAGCACATCTCACCATGATCTTCATTGTGAGTTCTATAGGTGTTTTTAATTGCCATAATTTTTCTCATATCTTCAACAAAATGATAAAATTCGTCACCTCAATGGTTATCATACGGTCGGAAATATCCTCCATTGAGGTAAATCGAAGAGCTGCAATTATTGACCATTAAGAGGTGGCATTCAATCTCCTTAATTCTTTAGCAAAAAGTTAAATCTGTCATCCAGTGATCCCACACTGCAATCAGTCTTATGACCATCTATGAAGAGGTAAATCGAGAAGCTGTAGTTAGCCACTACGGGAGAAAACATTACTTTGACTTCAAAGATTTGTCTCTTACCTACTTCAACAAGTCCGTCCTGTCATAACCAACTATCCTAAGTCTCCTTAATTCAACTCTTAGTAAGTTGTTGTCATCTTCTCCTCCAATGAATAGGAAAAAAATGTAAGTTGGGTCTCTTTAGATTCTTTGTCACTACCCGGAGACCTCCATCCCTATATCGAAGCTAGTCTCCTTGCTCGGACAATATTTATTTCTGCATCAAAATCCATAAATAATATCCAACAAGGGTATACAGATTGTACGAACATAAATATGTAATACTTTATTCAATGATGTAGATAATGTTCGACCCTAAAACTTGACTCAACCATACCATGACATGATTGACAATTGACCTCATATAGATAATCAAATGAACAATGCCGAAATAACAAAATGTATAAGTAGCCAACTATGCAAATAAAACAAACTTAATGGATTCTGTAGAAACCGTTTCCATAACTATCGCTGAGTATCTCTGAACAATCGTTCAACTTTATTGAACAAACCTCAAAATTTGCCTCAAGTCTACAAATCCGAAGGTCAAAGGAAAATGAAAAGTGAGCACAAAGTGTAAAATGGAAATACAAAAAACGTACATGAAAAATATTATTAAAGAGGGCAACGTACACCATCAATTATCTTTTATCTTTTCCGTGTCATTTGTCTTTTATTTCTTTTTTAATTAATATCCTCAATTCCCATTATTATCTTATTTTATTCGACCACTCACTATGATTTTTTAAATGGGTAAACGACATACAATCTATTCATCTAGAATGTGTCATTTAGAAAAGGGGAACGACCTACATTCCACTTAATACAAACACATCATGTATAAAAAAAATATCAAAGTGAGCAATCTGCAACCCACTTGAAAAAGATATGCATTGTATAATCGAGCGAACGACCAACAATCCACCCATAACGAAATTGCATCTTAAGTATGCATATATACATACATAGCTCGAGTGAATGACCCGTAATTCACTCAAAAGAGATGTATCATATATGCAAAGAGTGAACATCTCGCAATCCATCCCAATACAGAATATTTTATATGAATGCATATATACAAACATATACATAGAGTGAACGACCCGCAGTCCATCTGAAAAATCACATAATAAAAATATGATGAATGACTTGCAATCCATCTTGTGAGAAAAATTTTATCTCAATTTAGTCAAAGTTTAAGCATGCATAGAACGACTCGAAGGCTCCTTTCAAAATGTGGAGCAAAGCGCTCTTTATGTATAGAGAATTACTTCCTTATTTATTAACTTGGTTGAAAAGCTATTTATCTTTTTACGAGCATTGAGCCAAAACTCTCTCGTACGATTATATGACTTACTTCAGTTATAAGAATTTCATGAACAAAATTCATTTCTGTATTCATCTATTCTTTATTTCCTTATAATCAGTCAAGTTATTCCTTTTTTTCATGATCAAACTTTTGGACAAACAATAATGGATTATATATGAAAAGACAAACAAATATAAATGATGAAATCAAACCATAAGAATATATATAGAAATATACAACACATTATTATCTTCTAATGGAATAAAATTATTGATATTTATTATCAAGAAAAAAAACTTAAGTTGATTTATAATAGGAAGTCGCATGTCAAATAACATATTAGGCCAAACAAGAATAAAAGAATGATATTTTCATAGGTTGGAATCTGAATAAAATCAATAGCAATTTATAGACTACAGGTGATTGATTTGCATCCTATAATATGAAAGAGAGTAGCAACGCGAAGAGCTAAGGAAATTTGAATTGTTGGTTGAGTTCAAAATCCATAGGACGATCAAGAAAAAGAGATCTAATTAAATTGTTTATTCATGCACGAAAGGAGATCAAAAGAGATCAAGCAATAAAAATCTATCTCAATTAAATATTCACTCAGGCTTGATGCTATAAAATGTTGGCAGTGCTGCGGCAACGATGGCAGGGAGCAAGGATGACGGTGGTGGCGGCAGCGACGACGACGACAAGGAGCAAAGACAATGGCAACAGCGACAATAGAGAACAAGGATGACAGCGACGGCGGCGACGGCGGCGACGGCGGCGACGCCGACGACGACAAAGAGCAAAGACAATGGTAGCAGCAATAGCAGAGAACAAGGATGACGCCGACGGTGGCGACAATGATGACAAGGAGCAAGGACGACGACGGTGGCGACGTAAAGAGTTTGAGAGTGAGATTATTTTTGGGGAGATTAGGATTTAGGGTTAGAGAGATTTTAAGAGAAATTATTTATATTATTGCATAAAGGTTCAACAAATTTTAAAATTTATAATTAAGCTTTTTTTAATTATTTCAAGATATAACATGATCTCAAGGTCCATAATTATTTCAAGATATTTCAAGGTCCATAATTAAGCTCTTTTTAATTAAAAAATTAATTAATTTAGTTAATTCGGTTCGATTTCGATTTTAAAATTTCTTATTTGGTTAAACTAAATAAACTGAATTAACCAAAATAAAAATAATTTATAAATTTATAAGTGAGTAAATTTATAAATTCTTAATTAATTATTAAATTTTTTATAACATTTAAATAATCTTGTTATTTCGATTAATTCGAATAAAAATTGAATTAATAAGTCTTTTTATCGGTTCGATTTGTTCGATTTTTATTTAAAAATTTGATTGGTTCAGTTAGTTTAAAAAAAATTAATTCGATTCGATTTTGATTAATTTAGTTCAGATTGATTCAGTTCGACTTTAACCGAATACTCACCTTTATTTCTAACCTAAGAAATATATTGAGATATTATTTTGATATTTAAAAAATATCATAAAAATAATAAAGGTAATTTTTTATTTTTATCCTAATTAATTGAATCTATGAATTTGATTTTATATTAAAGAAAATCAAATATGAGTATTCATAAATAACCGATCTACGGCTAGATCCTACTAGGGTTGATGCTCATATGATCTTTTTGCTCCTCATTTGGCTTTGCATAATGTCGTTTAAGCGGTTCTTATTCACGCGGACCGGGTTCGCTCGAGTCGATTCGGCCTGCCTCAACGCCCGCTGATCCAGCAGCGCATCCGAACGCGCAGGCGATTCAAAAATCAAATTTGCATCTCGAAGAAACGGCACGATCTCAAAGCGCCGTTGCTTTAAGTAGACGGCGATCCCTTCTTTTCTTATCGTAAAAGGCGGCGATCGAGACGGGGAGATGGCGCCGAGCGGCGTGAAGAATTTCTATCGCCAGAAGAAGAAAGGGGGTGTCGCTAAGCCCTCCTCCAAGCGGAGCATCGCTGGCAAATCTCCCGCCGTCGCACTATCCCTCGCAGATAAGGCAGATCTGCCCATGGGGATCGGCGAGGGGGAGGACGACAAGCTGCGGCAGTTCGATATGGACATGAGGTACGGCCCCGGCATCGGGCTCAGCCGGATGGATCGATGGGAGCGGGCCGTCGCCATGGGGCTGAATCCACCCGCTCAAGTGGAGGCTATCCTGTTGAAATCGTCCGCTGCCGCCGCCGGATGCCTCTGGGACGCACGAGTTTAAATTTAACACGTAAATAGGAAAAAAAAAAGCCACCTTTTTTACTGTTTTGGTGTTGGTTTTCATTCTCTTGCCTGTGTTCCTGTTGCTATATATGTTTCTTAATGTTTAAATAGGTTGGAATCGAAGTTCTCTGCTTGAGAACATTGCAGATCTGGTTGTGTTTATTTCATCTTGTTGCCTACAATTGTGTAAGGAAATTACAAACTAAAAATTGATAAGGAAAGTATAAGAACTAGAAACTAAGAAATTACGAGAGAGGCTTACAAGAAGGAAGCTCACACACATACATTAGTAGTTGCACTCTTGTTCACTTGTTCTATATCTATGAACTTAAAAGGAGTACTCTTATATTGACCCGATCTTTGCCTCAGTTTCAAATTGCATTACAAAGTCCAATCTATGCTTATCAGCTGAGTTAGAAAGTAGAGCACTTTGAGAAAGCACTTAGTAAAATTGCCTTATCGATCTATCACAAGTAACGCATTTAGAAAAAAAAGTAAAAGAAAGTAATACATTTGCTGAGTCATAAAGTAGAACATCTTATGGCTTTAGTGCTAATTTTCCATCATATTATCTAAATTTTGTTTTGCGATGGAATAGAGATGGTACTCGTGGGCTTCGGCTGGTTGGGGTTCTTGAGTTGGACGATTTTCGGATAGATAGGCTGAGTTATCTAATTTCTTATTCATCTAGGCTTTATTTTTCTTTTGGTAATATTGCACAAACCCTTATATTGAGTTGTAAATTGATAAGGAAAAAAAAACAACACCCATGATTCTTGATCAGTATATTTTTTTTCATGTACGTTTCATTGGTTAGAAGAAGGTAATTAGGTCATGATATATATCCCATAACTATTATTCTTATTGTATTGAAGTGTTTTAATTAATCTAGTACTTCAGTATCAACAACTCATTCGAGATTAAGATCCGAAGGGAAATTTTCAAGTGTTAAATGTAATCCATTAACTTCATAAATGTCTAATTTAATAAGGTGCGAGCTGACTCAATTTTGAGATTAATCTATTCTAGAGATGAACTTTCAAAATTGGCAATTATAAAAGCTTCAAAGGGTTTAGATTCTATGATATATTTTATAATCATGTCAAGTTTACTAGGAAAGTTTTCAAGAGAATCAAAATCCTTGACATTAAGGTGAAAAGGATAATAAGTCTTCATTTGAATTCATGCTGAGCAAATTGTTCGTATTCAATGTTTACTCGTCGGAAGGAGTAGAGTAATTGACAACAACAGACAAAGTTCCTTGAATCTTTACATGTTGAAAATTTATTTTTGCTTGTAAATTTGTAGTTGAATTTAGCTTTATAGATAATAGAAATATATGAGGTATAGTAGGATAAAACATTTGAAGGAGTTCTTCTAGTTTAAAGAAAGTTTGTAATATTGAACATTTTGCTAAACTTCTGATATATGTGAATAGATCCTCTGGAAAGTTGTTCTTTAACACTACAAAAAAATTACCATATACCCACGGTAAATTTTAGCTACGTATATATAAACTGTAGGTAAAGGTAACATATAGCCACAGATATATGACACCGTCACTATAAGTTATAGAGATAGATATCAATACTGTGGCTATTGGATATCTATACCTACACTTATATTTTACTGTCACTATAAGTTTTTTTTTACTGTGGGTATAAGTAGTATATACCTATACTTATAATTTACTGTCACTATAAGTTTCATTATTATTATAAATAATTTTTAATGACATTTATCAAAATAAATTATTTTAAATATTAAAGTAGCATATTAAATTATTTATGATGATAAATTGTATTAATAAAAAATCAAATCATAATATAAAAATATTAAGTGCAACCTATTTTAATTATTGGTATATTTAAATTTTTAAATAAAATATTAATATTTTTTAATGCATGTTACGTAAAAAATACCAAAAAAACTTATTACTATAAATAGTAAAAAATAACTTTGGAGGTGCAGATATTAAATTGTTGGGTTAATATATTTTTACCTGGTAATTTTACGTTAAATAAAGGTTTCTATACGTATTGCCTCGTTCTGAAACCAAAAGTTATAACCCGTTGAAGTTCGACTTCATGTTGCTCCTGCATCAGTCACTCTTACATCGAGGTGTCAAGTTTTTGCCCTGGCTTGCACGTAAACGCGCGCCCTCACTTTGTCGTCTCCCTTCCATTGACGTGTAAATTTTTTTGCTCAAGTTATCCCTTTTGTATCTTTTATTTTATCAATTTATTTTGATCGTTAATATCACTATTATAAATATAATTTATCATAATATTTTTTAATGATATTTAATTTAAAATATCATTATAACTAATGTTTAACGATATGTATTAAAAAAATTATATTTTTAATTAACATATTATATTAAACTATTTATAATTATACCATAATTTCCTTATACCCTATCCCTCGTTGCCTAACCTATTTACTGTGCCGATTCTCTAAACCCTTCTACCGCCACCACAGTGATTTCGCGATTCGCTGCTGCCCTTCGCCGTTCGCGACTCCCCTTCGCCGTTAGCCGCTCCCCTTCGTCGGTTGCTTGCGCATCTCGACGCTACCCATCCGCCGTTAGCAGCTCCCCTTCGCCAGTTTCTGCTCATCCTTGTGCTCGTCTTCGTCACTCGCCGTTCGCTGTTCGCCACTCCCCTTTGGCATTCGCTACTCTTGTTCTGTTTGGTTTGTTCGCCGTTCGCCGCTCCCCTTTGCCAACCCCTTTGCCGTTTGCTTCTGTCTGGTTTGCTGCTCTTGTTCTGTCTGTTATGGATGTTTCTAAAATTGTTTAAACTGTTAATGCATGGTATAACCTTCATGATTGTAGATATAATTGACTATTCTATTACCAAATCATTGTAATTGCTTGATTCTTCACTCTGAAATTTGTACAGTAGGCGGTCCAAAGAATCTGATTAGAACTATAGGATTAGTCATAGCTTCTAAACACACCCTGAGTATATGAACTTGGGCAAGTTTTTAATATCCTTCTCCCTTTTCAATAATAGTATTTATGCCACATTAATCTTAGTAGGTTCTTCTTGTTATAGGGTCATATAGCTGTTGATCAGGCAATATTCTATGGTGTAGAATGGGCAATACCGACCAATTCAGTTAAGAACCAAAAAGTTTGTTTATCTGCCTAAAACTTGTTTACTACTTCTCTATAAATATCCAGGAAAGAGTATCTGATTAGAACTCTGAAATTTATATCCCAAAGTTGTCAAAAAGAAAATTCAAGGAAAGAGTAAAAGGTTTGAGAAAAAAACAAATATTTTTTCCAACTATGGCATTTCAGTTGAAAGAAATATTAGAGATGGATTCTCATTGCTATCCTCTTCCAAGTGCATGCCATGAAGACATGACTTACATTAGCATTAGCATGAAGAAATGACTTATAGCTACTTGCTGCGGGCCAACCTCTTGGTTATTTCTCATCTTGGCCTTTGTTCTCCTTGTCACACCACTTTGTAATATGGTTGGCAGTAGAACTAGTGTATCCTGGAACTCGCTTTACAAAATATGCTATAAGTCATGAAGAAATGACTTATAGCCCTTCTCCCTACTTATCATACTAGGGAGAAGGAACTGACATGATAGTTACCTTTACTTCTAGTTCTCATTACTATTTATTCATTTTCTTTTTTACATATCTTGAATTGTAGCACTTCGATGGATTCTAGAGATTGGATGAGCGATCCAACCAAAAAAAATAGAAGAATACATTCGGGGGGGGGGGGGGGGGGGTTAATGAGTTTCTTGAATTCGCATTTCAAAATTTAGAAGCCGATGGAAAAATCTTTTGTCCTTACAAAAAATGTGCCAACACTCACCTTCATAGTAGAATGAGCAAATGCTTTATCAAATTGTAAGAAGTTTACCAAGTTATCTTTTATTGTGCATTTATACCACTTAAAGTGTCTTCATAGTTGGAGTGACAAATCATTCTCTATGTTATTGGAATTATTGAGAGATGCTTTACCTGAAGGAAATGTCTTGCCCGAGTTATACTATGAGACCAGTTCGTATGGGATTCTTTGTTGCTTTTAGCATATGGATGTTGAGAGATCTGTTCTAAGATTTGAAAGGGAGATAAATAAGACAACTATTAGTTCATATGGGATTCTTTGTTGCTTTTAGAATATGGGTGTTGAGAGATCTATTCTAAGATTTGAGAGGGAGATAAATAAGACAACTATTAGTTCGTATGTGATTCTTTGTTGCTTTTAGCATATGGATGTTGAGACATCTGTTCTAAGATTTGTTTATCACTATATTAATTACCTTGTGTGCTGTTTGCATTTAGATAACTATTTGTTTTTGTTGTTCTAATACAATTGTAAATTCATTGAAGAAGGATCTCCTGGTCCACAGAAAGCAAAGAGGAAATATTTCTTAAGAAATAGATACCAATTTGAGGATGATGTACCCAGAGTAGATAAGATATTTCTTAAAATCCATATTTATATCCCAAAGCTGTCAAAAAGAAAATTCAAGGAAAGAGTAAAAGGTTTGAGAAAAAAATAAATATTTTCCAACTATGGCATTTCAGTTGAAAGAAATATTAGAGATGGATAATTCACAATATGTGACAGTCTAATAGGTGGAATAGTGAACAGATGATAAACAACTATGTCAAGAAAAATGCTAGAAAATACAAATCTCTAGACATATTACCATTGTTAGAAATATCTGAAACTACCACAACAAAATAAGTTGCCTTAGTGTCTTTAACATTTTCCCCTATCTTCTACTTATCATACTAGGGAGAAAGAACTGACACGATAGTTACCTTTACTTCTAGTTCTCATTATTATTTATTCATTTTCTTCTTTACATATCTTGAATTGTAGCACTTCGATGGATTCTAGAGATTGGATGAGCGATCCAACCAAAAAAAAGATAGAATACATTCGGGGGGCGGTGTTTAATGAGTTTCTTGAATTCGCATTTCAAAAAAAAAAGAATACATTCGGGGGGGGGGGGGGGGGGGTTAATGAGATTCCACCCGCAAAAAAGTCAAAAGCTTCATCATCTACAGATGTAGATTTGCATGAAGAAGTTATGCAAATTAAGGGGTTGTTGACAAATGTACTGAAATTAATGTAAAACCATTTGCCAGAAGAAGTTGTGCAAAACATCTTACAACTTGCAGTTGAACAGGTATGCTAACATCAGATAAATTCCTTTTATATTTTATTTGAAAAACTTATTCTACATGCAATATAAAATTAACTTGTCTAAATAACACTGTATTAGTTTTGTCCGTTAGTTTAATTTGTTTTAGCACTAATCACGATGAATTCCTTATATTGTTATCTTTGTTCAAAATTTGCATACTTTTTTATAGGTTCCAGATGCTTCAAGTAAGTCAAATGATCAAAACAATTCAGGATCTCAATGTTCATGAATATACTAGGTATTTAATTTGATTAACTTTTATTAAGATTGATGTTAATTTTGTTAAATACATTCACTTATATTAATGGTTCATTATAATTTAATTTGCAGGTGATAACTAGAAGCGAAGGTGCTCATTTTGTTGATTGTTGGTGATTCATGTCTATCATATTTTGGAATTGTATTTTGTATGCACCATATATATGTACTTTATGGGAGCATAACATGTTATGTACTTTTTTAGATTTCATGATTCTGTTTGTTTGTAATATTAATACATATAACTTTAGGATATGATTTACTTTTAATATAATTACAATCTTTTTAAAGATGATTGTTATTCTTATATAAATTTAAATATATAAATTAAATTCTAAATTTTAATTTTTGGTAATAAAATTATGGTTAAAATTTATACCCATAGAAAAAAATGTCATGTGGCTATATGCTATACCCATGAAAAAAAGGTTGTGGGTAATTATCTAGTCATTATTTGTGACAGTTTTTAGTCCTGTCACTAAAACTTATAGTGACACAATGAAATCCGTAAATATAATTCAAGGCATTTTCTGACGGTAATGGATATCGTCACTATATGTTACACTCACGGTAAAAAAATTGTAAGTAAAAGCATATTAAAAATGACGGGCATAGACGTCCGTGGGTATAGGTTTTTGAGGTCTATACCCACGATTTTCATGCTTTTATCTACGATTTTTTATTGTCGGGTTAAGATTAACCCGTCGTGTGACTCCTTCCTCGCGCGCATGCTGACCCCATCCGTCGCCGAGTCTTCCATCGTTTTTCTCGCGTCGGCGAGGACTATAAGAGAAGGGTGGTCGAAACCCTAGCCTTGGAACTCCTCTGCCCGCCGCCGCTGCTGCCGCGTGGAGAAGACACCCTACGCCGTTCGTCATCCTGCCACGTAAAGACCAGCGTCACCGCGCCGTTCGCCATCCGCTAGAAAAGCAAGAGGCGAAGCCCTAGCCGTTCGCCTCCTCCCTCTCTTCTCTGATCGTGCAACCTTCACTGCCCGAAGACGTCGACTGTCGTTGTTCCCTTTGCCGCTGTCAACTTCTTCCTCTGTCGCGACCCAGTGCCGCCGCCGTTCCATACCGCGTGGAGAAGACGAGTAATCCGGAGCCGCTCGCCACCTTGCCGCCATCGTCCCCTGTCGATCAGCATCGTCTCCTTTATCAGTGAACAAATAGGGATTCTAGGGTTCTGAGTGAGGTGAGATTTGCATTTATAACTCTGATTAATTATTATTTTGATTAGGTTTCGGGATTTCTTAGATTGGGATCCTATTCGGTTTGATTTACTACTGTTTTATCGAAGGATCGGGTGATGTGAATTGCATTAGGATGTTGTTAGGTGGAATTAGGGTTTCAGATAAGAGGTAAACTTTCTTGAATCTTTTTAACTCCTACTACTGTGATCAAATTTTAGATTGAAGATTGAGAATGAAAGGAACTAGGGTTTCATAGTATTATGAATTTATTTGGTTTATTTAATTAGGGTTTATACCTAATTTGTAAAATATGAGAATTATAGGGGTTAATTGCAAACAATTAACCCTAATTGGTAAAGATTAAGGGGTTATTTGGTAAAGAAGCTCATTAAATCAAGCTATTTAGTCCATTTAAAATCAATTCATTTAGCCAAGATTAACCCAATTAACTAGGCCTAAGTAAGGTTAATTAAGTAGAGGGTTAATAAGGGTTATAAGTTTATTGGATTCACCGTTAACCCGCTAACCAAAATACCCAAGCCGAACTCTCTTCTTCCCAAATCGCGAAGTCACGATTCCTTCTCCCCGATCAGCACTACTTCTTCCACCGAGCTCACGATTCCTCTTCCCAAATCGCGAAAACCACGATCCTTCTTCCCACTTCGCCGACGAAGCCCCTCAGCAAATCGCGATTTCCTCAAGCCAAGCCGGACGCTGCCTTCCCTTCTCCAGCCAAGCTCACCCACCTTCGCCGAAGCCTTCTCCACAGCCGCGATCTCCTTCCCTCACTTGTGCCGAAGCAGCGATCCTTCACCCAGTCACGCCGGACGCCGTCCATCCTCTACATCGTGATTCCCTCCCCACTCCGCCTCGCATGCCAACCATCGAACGCCCTTGCCAACCAACGCCGCCGCCCCCCTTATTCATCAAGCTGATGAACGATTCTTTTCTTCAGGGTTCGCCGCTGTCGATCGGAGCTGAGTTAGGGATGCTATGGATTCTGACTTGGTAAGTCTTGAATCTGGTTAGATCGGTTCTTTAGGATATATCCGGATTTCATGAGTTTGGATCTTGAAACCAATACTTGTAGGATTTTGCTTTGATCAGTTGGGTGCTACTGGTGGATTGTACCGTGTTCTGACTTGCTTGGATCTGATGGATTAGAGCTAGGGCAAAAGATCCTAAGGCATGAGCTCTACCTAAGGTGAGTCTCCTAATGCCTTGCTTGAATTATTGCTCTATTCGGTTATTTTGATAGATTGTTCAGTTGTTGAGGTTTCTTTGGGAATCGATTCTGGCAGTAATCTTGATCTTGGAAGAACTAGAGCTTGAAGTTAGAACAGGAATTCTAGGGCATGTATACAGAACATAGGTAAGAATTCTTGAATCTTGGATTTATGTGACATTGGGATGATCAGTTGGATTTTGTAGGATTTAGTAGGTTGAGTTCAGTTGAGATTTTACTATTCGGTTGTATGGTTTAGAGATTTTTGGGTGTTGATCAGTGATCTAAATTCTGGAATTTATCAGGTTCTGGATTAGAAAATTTAAAGGAGCTTGGAACTTGGGATTAAAAGTCTTGGACTCTAATTGAGGTAAGTTCCATGTTTTGGAGTTCTTTTGATGGATGTAGGATTTTGAGTTACTGTTGGATTCATGTTTAGATTTACTTAGATTAGGATTTATTTGTTAGAGTTATGTAATTCGGTTAGTTAGGTTAACTAGGTTAGTTAGGTTAATTAAGTTATGTTAGTTTAAATCAATTAGAGTTAATATTAGAATTGGTTGTGTTATTGGATCTTAATTGATCCTTAGCATGAGCCAATTTAACCAGTGTCAACGGAATTCAATTAGAATGTGGTTAACTTAAATTAAGATCTAATTAATTGTAATTAGGTTTTGATTGAGTTAAATTGGGTTTGTTGGTGCAATAGTTGCCCCAAGTGCATTGAGTTTCAATGTTTGGCTAAACCATGTTTAAAGTTAGGCAATTCTTATTGATCTAACATGTGTGATGCAAGTTTGCAGGAAAGTCCAAGCGTAGTCTTGGCAAAAGAAAAGTCCAAGTGGGTAGTCTTGGCAAAGAAAAGTCCAAGTGGGTAGTCTTGGCAAAGAAAAGTCCAAGTGGGTAGTCTTGGCAAGCAAAAGTCCAAGTGGGAAGTCTTGGCAAGCAAAAGTCCAAGTGGGTAGTCTTGGCAAAGAGAAGTCCAAGTGGGAAGTCTTGGCAAGCAAAAGTCCAAGTGGGTAGTCTTGGCAAGCAAAAGTCCAAGTGGGTAGTCTTGGCAAGCAAAAGTCCAAGTGGGTAGTCTTGGCAAGGAGAAGTCCAAGGGTGGTCTTGGCAAGGACTTGACATGACGAAGCTGATGGAAGCATCTCAGGCTAGTGCAGGGAGGCATGAGGCTATGGGAGGTGTTTGAAGGCCGAGGTCTAGGTCAAGAGAAGCTGAAATGTGATTTTTCAGCTTCACCAGTCGACTGGCCCTGCCAGCAGTCGACTGCTCATAAATCAGACGCACACAGAAAGATCAGTCGAGCCAGAGGAAGACAGGAGTCGACTGGGAAGTCGACTGGGATTATGGATAGTCGACTGTCGCCAGTCGACTGGTCTTGGACAGTCGACTGTGATTTGAACGTTGCAGAAAATTGGCAAGCATTTAATGGCATTTAATGCAAGATTTTGTTGCCGATTGAAGGCATCAGTCGACTGGCCCTGCCAGCAGTCGACTGATGTTGCAGAGATTATAAAAGAAGCCTGCACGAGAACAACTCATCTTCTTCGCTATTCTTTCATTCTTTTGTGCTTCTTTTGTGAGCGTTTTTGTGCTCAGATCTCTGCTTTATTCCTCTCCTCCTAGACAATATTTCATATCATTTTGAGGAGATCTAAAAAGGTGTAAAGGTTTCTCCGCCTTCGAGTTTTCGAGAAGGAGAAGATTCATAGTGCATCGGGTGTGTGCGTGCGTGTGGATCCTTGGATTAGTCACCTCTGCGGAGGTGGATACCAAGTAAAATAAACCGGGTTAGCGTTGATCTCTGTCTTTCTCTTTTATATTTTTGCTTCCGCTAATATCTGTGATCATTATTGATTTTAGTTCTTGTCTTATGATACCCATGATCATTAGGGTTTATTACTTATGTTCGTTGATCAGTACGGTAGATGCTGATTACTATGATTTGAGCATCTCATCATGATGCATGATAACGATTGTAAATCCCAATATTGTGGGTATATTGTGATGGTAGATGACTTTATTGGTATATCTATATAGGTGGTTATCATACCCTATTTCCATCGCGGTGATGGTAGTTGTATGCCAGTGTACGCAGCTGGCTGTATGGCAGTGTACGTAGCCTAGTCGATGATTTGACCTCAACACCGGCTAGGGGTGGTACTCGGAGAGTACATGGATTGTGGTACTCGGAGAGTACATGGATGGTACTTCGGGGATAAGTATTAGAGGACAGATATCGGTCATAGGTATACGTACCTTATCATGACTACTTCTGGATTTGGATCACCGGACTACTTTGTTGTAGGGCGCGGAGTACTGATCCCCCGATGTCGGACACCCTCAGAATCATTATATACATGAGTGCTATAGTGAGTGTAGGCAGCTGCATCATGCATATGCGCATCATGTGCATGATATATATGTATTGGACCACACTGATACTGCATTTTGATTGTCTACTTGTTTGATTCTTGGTTGTTGCACTATTTTTGACATGTCATTCATATGGTGCATTGCATGAGATCCATGTTAGTTGCTTATTACCTGCAGAGATATTGTTGATACCTTGTTGACCTTTGGTATGTAGTTGTACTCTTACTATTTACTTTATTCATGCAATGTCTTTCTATATTACCCATTCAGTATTTGTACTCTTATTTTTGGATCTTGGGATTTTCTCTGTCTTCTCAGATATCAGATAGGAGCTTACAGAGAATGCTAGGGATCTGCTAGCTATGCCATCTTATGATGAGGACTTTGTGTGTGTGTTGGATATGTTTGTAGCATGTGGTGGTATACTTGTATTGTTGGTTTACTTTCTACAGTATCAGACTTTCTAATTTCGTATCGGTATTTTGTGACTTAGCATGTTTCCTATTCGTGATTTCATACTTGTACTTGTTATGTTTCCGCTTACGAAACTTTGGATTTTTCGTTACTTTACGAATTTATTCCTTAATCGTTGTGTAGAATTAGAATTTCATTCTTATGCATTGTGTAGAATGTGTACGTGGCCATGTGGGTCACTTTTATTTTTGTTACTTGTATAATCCATATTTTGTAGTATGGATAGGTCGTGTGGGCCTTATTATATGTGTGTATTCAGGGAATTATCAGGGATACTGGGAGGTGCTGTCGAAATTTTTCAGACGGCTATCTCCCGGGTTGTGACAATTTAGTGGTATCAGAGCGTAGATTTACATTCTATTTATCGTATTTTGAGTCTATCGGAGCATGATTTTATGATTAGTTTTTCGAAATTAATCATTGCATCTTAGGACTTAGGTTTAACATTTGTTTGGAATTGTTTTGTATCGAGTAACTCGAAAGTCGTATTTGTCGTCGTATCAGGTTTATCAAATTTTGAGTTGCTCGATCCAGATTGTGAGATGGAAATGGCATGGCAAAGATCTCCGGCAAAAAATCTGTAAGTATTTTAGTATATTTTTCTAGTTGGGTAGAAAATTTATACTGGTCGTGTATCAGGTACATTTTATTATATGACCCCTATACCCCGAGGAAGAGGTCGACCGCCGAGACAACCTGTTAGGTCCGAGGAGCCAGTTGTTATCGAGGAGGAGAGAGATTTACAGGATTAGGACCATTAATATACCTACTGGAGAGCATAGTTCTCAGGCTCAGGGAATTCCTCCAGATATGCCTACATCTGCTCCGGCTGCTAAGAGCCGTATTATGACCTTGGCCAAATCGGCCAAGGAACGTTTCACTTTATTTCACAGAGGATCTGATCCGTGGAAAGCTCGATCGTGGATGGAGAATTTGGTAGATACGTATGACTATATGGATTGTACGGACTCAGAGAAGGTCGGATTGGCTACTTATCACCTACGAGATGAGGCTCTTACTTGGTGGAAGACTCAGAAGATTGTATTCAGAGAGCGGGAGGTGACATGGACATCTTTCAGAGAGGCATTCGAGAGAGAGTTTTTCCCGGCGACCTTTCGCATGGCACGCCGCCAGGAGTTCTTGAGTCTGAAGCAAGGAGAAAGGTCAGTTACGGAATATAACTCAGAATTTAAGAAACTTTCAGAGTTCTGTCCACAGTTGGTGGCGCAGGACGAGGATCGGATGTGCCAGTTTATGCAGGGCCTCACTGCATACATTCGAGACAGGATGTCAGGGTCTTCTATCAGCTCGTACAGAGAGGCCTTAGACCGGCACTGGCCATCGAGTTAACTCGGCAGCAGATATCTAGAGAGAAAGAGAAAGAGGTTGGAAAGCAGAACATTCGTGGTAAAATGAGGGGTCGGGACTCTCAGTCGACTGCTCAGAAGCGACAGAGGACTGGACAGCCGTCTAGAGGACAGTTCCGTAGTACTTCATATTCAGGCCAGAAAGATCAGAATAAGAAGTGTAATCGCTGCGGATCGCATAGTCATATGATAGGTGATTGCCCACTAGATCAGCCTATCTGTTACTATTGCAAACTTCCGGGTCATACGGTCAGAGAGTGTACTCTGAAGGCTCAGCTGGAGCCTACTGGTGCTGCATCTTCAGGAGGGCGTCCTACCCAGCAGCGATCTCAGAGGACACAGAGGCCCAGAGCACATCAGCAGCAGCGACCCCTACCACCCCAGCCACAGATGTATATGCTTCAGGGGAGAGACCAGGCAGCTCCACCGACAGCTTTTCAGTATTCTACTGGTCCAGAGACACGTTATTCTACACAGCAGTACTTACCAGCCGTACCTCAGTCATACATGCTACCTCAGCAGCAGCCTCAGTTTCCGACTTCAGCACCTCCGAGTCAAATTCCGACGGAGTGGAGGCCTTCTACCTCTCAGCCAGTTGCGCAGCCGTCCAGTACAGAGGTTGGACGTGTCTATGCTATTACTCGGGAGGATGCGCAGCGGGCCGATGGATCGGTCATCAGGGGTATGGTTTCTATCTATTCCATATATGCAGATACTTTGATTGATACTGGTAGCTCTCACTCTTTTATATCTAGAGTATTTTTGAGGAAAATTGGTAGAATCCCGATGATTAGATCATGTAGTCTAGCAGTATCTTTACCCTCGGGTGAAGTGCTGACTACAAATCAGCAGATTAGGGATGTCCGTTGGATTTCGACGGTCATACCCTTACAGTGGATCTGCAGGTGCTTGATATGGCAGAATTTGATATCATTCTGGGTATGGATTGGTTGGCCACTTACCATGCTACAGTAGATTGCCGAGCGAGAGTGGTTACCTTCCGACCTCCGGATCAACCCGCTTGGGAATTCGTTGGCACTCAGAGTGATGGATTATCTATCATCTCAGCTATTCAGGCTCAGAGGATGTTAGACAGCGGTTGCCGAGGTTATCTGTTGTTTCTGAAGCAAACAGAGGAAGACGGTATTTCTTGTCCTTCCGATGTTCGTATCGTCCGAGAGTTTCAGGATGTATTCCCGGACGAGCTTCCTGGCTTGCCACCTCAGAGGCATGTTCAGTTCACTATCGAGGTAATTCCGGGCACGGCACCAGTGTCCAAGGCTCCGTATCGGATGGCACCGAAAGAGCTGGAGGAACTTAAAGTCCAGCTACAAGAATTATTGGACCGGGGTTTATTCGTCCGAGTGTTTCACCATGGGGAGCCCCAGTCCTATTTGTGAAGAAAAAGGATGGATCTATGCGATTGTGTATTGATTACCGCCAGTTGAATGCGGTAACAGTGAAGAACAAATATCCATTGCCTCGCATCGATGACTTATTTGACCAGCTGAAGGGTTCATGCGTGTACTCTAAGATTGATCTGCGATCTGGCTATCATCAGCTCAGAGTACGAGATGAGGATGTCCAGAAGACAGCTTTCCGCACTCGGTACGGACACTATGAGTTTTTGGTGATGTCGTTCGGTCTCACCAATGCTCCGACCGTATTTATGGATCTGATGAACCGGATTTTCTTGGAGTATCTAGATCGGTTCGTCATTGTCTTCATCGATGATATTCTGATATATTCTCGATCAGAGACAGAGCATGAGCAGCATCTCCGCATTGTACTCGAGACATTACGTCGGGAGCAGCTGTACGCAAAGTTCAGCAAATGTGCTTTCTGGTTATCATCGGTGGGATTTCTCGGGCACGTGGTATCCAGCAGAGGGATTTCTGTTGATCCTCAGAAGATTGAGGCTGTTACTGGTTGGGAGCAGCCGAAGACAGTTCAGGAGGTCCGTAGTTTTCTGGGTTTAGCAGGATATTATCAGAGATTTGTTGAGGGTTTCTCGCGTCTTGCTACACCGCTGACTCGTCTAACCAAAAAGGGAGCGAAGTTCGTCTGGTCAGAGGCCTGCGAGACTAGCTTCCAGGAGCTTAAGCAGCGGTTAGTGAGCGCTCCGATTCTCGTGATTCCTTCTGGCGAGGATGGATTCACACTTTACACGGATGCATCATTCCAGGGACTTGGTGCGGTATTGATGCAGCGTGACCGGGTAGTCGCTTATGCTTCTCGTCAGTTGAAAGACCACGAGAAGAACTACCCTGTGCATGATTTGGAGCTTGCCGCTATTATCTTCGCTCTGAAGATTTGGCGACACTATCTATATGGAGTTACCTTCGAGATTTTCACAGATCATAAAAGCCTGAAGTATCTGTTCACCCAGAAAGAGCTGAACCTCAGACAGAGACGCTGGATGGAGTATCTGAAGGATTATGATTGTACCATTAGCTACCACCCAGGTAAAGCTAATGTAGTCGCAGATGCACTCAGTCGGAAGTCACGTGGGATTCTGGCTAGTCAGATGGTAGCTGTTACTGATCTGATCCGGCAGTTTTCAGAGTTGGGACTGATAGAGCATAGTCGGACTCAGCATGGTGTTCTAGTTTCGATGGTTGCTCAGTCACCTATAGTGGAGAAGATTAAGTTGGCCCAGGCTAGCGACCAGCATCTTCAGTTTATCCGCAGCAGGATGGACTCTGGACAGCAGTTAGAGTTCTCATGTGATGCAGAGGGATAATTCGATTTCGAGGATGACTTATGTTCTAGAGCAGCATTCGGTTAAGGATGAGTTGTTGCATGAGGCACACCATTCTAGGTTTGCGATACATCTGGGTGGTACTCAGATATATCGGGATCTGAGACGCTTGAGCATATTACTATAGGTATTTCTACACTATAGTATGAAGGAAGTAAATTTGGGAACCAAATTTTTATTAGTGGGGGAGAATGTAAAATACCAGAATTATAGGGGGTTAATTGCAAATAATTAACCCTAATTGGATAAAGATTAAGGGCCGTTAACTCGCTAACCAAAAATACCCCAGCCGAACTCTCTTCTTCCCAAATTGCGAAGTCACAATTCCTTCTCCCCGATCAGTGCTACTTCTTCCACCGAGCTCATGATTCCTCTTCCCAAATCACGAAAACCACGATCCTTCTTCCCACTTCGCCGACGAAGCCCGACTCCCTCAGCAGATCGCGATTTCCTCAAGCCAAGCCGAACGCTGCCTTCCCCTTCTCCAACCGAGATCAGCCACCTTCGCCGAAGCCTTATCCACAGCCGCGATCTCCTTCCCTCACCTGTGCCGAAGCAGTGATCCTTCACCCAGTCACGCCGGACGCCGCCCATCCTCTACATCGCGATTCCCTCCCCACTCCGCCTCCCGTGCCAGTCACCGAACGCCCTTGCCAACCAACGCCGCCGCCTCCCTTATTCATCAAGCTGATGAACGATTCTTTTCTTTAGGGTTCGCCGCTGTCGATCGGAGCTGAGTTAGGGATGCTATGGATTCTGACTTGGTAAGTCTTGAATCTGGTTAGATCGGTTCTTTAGGATATATCCGGATTTCATGAGTTTGGATCTTGAAACCAATACTTGTAGGATTTTGCTTTGATCAGTTGGGTGCTACTGGTGGATTGTACTGTGTTCTGACTTGCTTGGATCTGATGGATTAGATCTAGGGCAAAAGATCCTAAGGCATGAGCTCTACCTAAGGTGAGTCTCCTAATGCCTTGCTTAAATTATTGCTCTATTCGGTTATTTTGGTAGATTGTTCAGTTGTTGAGGTTTCTTTGGGAATTGATTTTGGCAGTAATCTTGATCTTGGAAGAACCAAAGCTTGGAATTAGAGCTGGGATTCTAGGGCATGTATATAGAACATAGGTAAGAATTCTTGAATCTTGAATTTATGTGCCAGTGGGATGATCAGTTGGATTTTGTAGGATTTAGTAGGTTGTGTTCAGTTAAGATTTTACTGTTCGGTTGGATGGTTTAGAGATTTTTGGGTGTTGATCAGTGATCTGAATTCTGGAATTTATCAGGTTCCGGATTGGAAAATTTAAAGGAGCTTGGAACTTGGGATTAAAAGTCTTGGACTCTAATTGAGGTAAGTTCAATGTTTTGGAGTTCTTTTGATGGATGTAGGATTTTTAGTTACTGTTAGATTCATGTTTAGATTTACTTAGATTAGGATTTATTTGTTAGAGTTATGTAATTAGGTTAGTTAGATTAATTAAGTTAGGTTAGTTTAAATCAATTAGAGTTAATATTAGAATTGGTTGTGTTATTGGATCTTAATTGATCCTTAGCATGAGCCAACTTAACCAGTGTCAATGGAATTCAATTAGAATGTGGTTAACTTAAATTAAGATCTAATCAATTGTGATTAGGTTTTGATTGAGTTAAATTGGGTTTATTAACCTAATGTGGTTAGCTTGGATTTAATTAAACATGAGATTGGTTGTATTAATTAATTAATACAACTAATTAGGAGATTAGTTAAACCCTATTAATAGCTATGCTATGGTTAGATTAGTCTAACCCAAGTTAGGTTAATTGAATAGAATTAAACTAACTTTGGTTTGATTAGGGTTTCTTGGTTATATCTTGGCATTTAGGGATGTATTATCCTTCTTGCAGGATCTTGAGCGATTATAGGATTGTGATACTATACGAGGATAATTATGGGGATTCTTGTGTTTGACTTGCGATATTCAGGAGGATAATTTACTGTATTTGATCAATACAGTTTTGTTCCATTTTCAGTGTATGATTCTTTTACAGTCATTGTAGTTTGATACTTTGAATCCATTCTTTCCTGTTATTTGTATACTTCTTACATTACTGATGTTTATACCATTCTCGTCCTTATGTCTGTTGATCTTGGATTATCATTCCTGATTATTGTTTTTATCCTTGAGTATGATATCTGTGATCATTATTGGTTTTAGTTCTTGTCTTAAGATACTCATAATCATTAGGGTTTATTACTTACGTTCGTTGATCAGTACGGTAGATGTTGATTACTATGATTTGAGCATCTCATCATGATGCATGATAACGATTGTAAATCCCAATGTTGTGGGTATACTGTGATGGTAGATGACTTTATTGGTATATCTATATAGGTGGTTATCATACCCTATTTCCATCGCGGTGATGGTAGCTGTATGGCAGCGTATGTAGCCGAGTCGATGATTTGACCTCAACACTGGCTAGGGGTGGTACTCTGAGAGTACATGGATGGTACTTCAGGGATAAGTATTAGAGGACAGATATCGGCCATAGGTATACGTAGCTTATCATGGCTACTTCTGGATTTGGATCACCGGACTACTTTGTTGTAGGACGCGGAGTACTGATCCCCCGATGTCGGACACCCTCAGACTCATTATATACATGAGTGCTATAGTGAGTGTAGGCAGCTGCATCATGTATAT
The DNA here is from genome assembly GCF_044706935.1 of Curcuma longa. Classification (NCBI taxonomy): domain Eukaryota; kingdom Viridiplantae; phylum Streptophyta; class Magnoliopsida; order Zingiberales; family Zingiberaceae; genus Curcuma; species Curcuma longa. The sequence continues at coordinate 6,545,141 of NC_133880.1, read as the reverse complement.
GCGCATCATGTGCATGATATATATGTATTGGACTACATTGATACTGCATTTTGATTGTCTACTTGTTTGATTCTTGATTGTTGCACTATGTTTGACATGTCATTTATATGTTGCATTACATGAGATCCATGTTTATTGCTTATTACCTGCAGAGATATTGTTGATACCTTGTTGACCTCTGGTATATAGTTGTACTCTTGTTATTTACTTTATTCATGCATTATCTTTCTATATTACCCACTGAGTATTTGTACTCATATCTTTGGACCCTGGGATTTTTTATCTTCCCAAATATCAGGTAGGTGCTTACAGCGAATGTCAGGGATCTGCCAGCTATGCCATCTCACGACGAGGACTTTGTGTGTGCGTTGGATATGCTTGTAGCATGTGGTGGTATACTTGTATTGTTGGTTTACTTTCTACAGTATCGGACTTTCTGATTTCGTATCGGTATTTTGAGACTTAGCATGTTTCCTATTCGTGATTTCATACTTGTACTTGTTACGTTTCCACTTACGAAACTTTGGATTTTTCATTACTTTACGAATTTATTCCTTAATCGTTGTGTAGAATTAGAATTTTATTCTTATACATTGTGTAGGATGTGTACGTGACCGTGTGGGTCACTTTTATTTTTGTTACTTGTATAATCTATATTTTGTAGTATGGATGGGTCATGTGGCCCTTATTATATGTGTGTATTCAAGAAATTGTCAAGGATACTGGGGAGGTGCTGTTGAAATTTTTCGGACGGCTATCTCCCGGGTCGTGACATAATTAACAAGGAAATTAATTTAATTAGGTAAATAATTAATAACTAAGTTATTAATTGATTTACATTGGATTATTTGTAATTTAGTTAATTAACAAGTTAGTTAATATGAATAATTAATATTTAATTATTGATTAATTGAGGTTAGCTTAAATTTAATTAACCGAGTCATGTTGAATTGATTTAATTGGGTAAGTTAGTGCTAAATATGTGGATCGGTTGGATTGGCCTGTGTTGATCCTATTTGATCTGATTTAGGCTAACTTGAGGTAATTTGAGTTTAATTGGGTTAGATTAACCTTAGAATCGACTACGACTTTTCTTTGATGGAAAATTTATAAAATATTATATTTAGAGGATGCTTTATTTTGCAGAACTTTGACTTGAGAATCTGATTGTATTTGAGGGTTCTTAGTACGATAATTCGTCAATCAGGTGGGTAATCCCTGTATTTGATCAATACAGGATATTTCTTTCCTAGTGCATGTTATTTTTCTGTTATTGTTGATTAGACACCTTAATCGTACTCCTATTTCTTGTTATCTGGATACCTTAGTTATATTCATGATTATCTCTTGCTTGTCCTTAATTTGGTTGACCTTATGAATCTCTATATTATTGCTTGTATGAACCTTTGGTTATCTACGTGATCTATTATCTATGCATGTTGCTCTCGGTTATTGTTGACTTGATCATAACATCATTATGCATGGTGACGATTGTAATCTCTAATGTTGTGGGTCTATCGTCATTAATAGTTGGCATATAGTGGTAAGCTATAGAATAGGTGGTTAGGATGACCCTATTTCCATCTTCGGATGGTGGCTGTATAGCTTATACGCAGCCGAGTCAATGTCTTGTGTCCTCGTCACTGCGAAGTGGTGGTACTCAGATTATGGAAGTGATACTCGTAGAGGTACTCAGAGAGTATGGAAGTGATGCTTGAGGACGAGTATGAAGGACAAACATTGACTATAGGATGTATGTAGCTATACAAGGTTACCAACTGTTTTGCCATCAGACTATATTGTTGTAGGGCTGGATTCATGGCAACCCGATGTCGGTTACCCCCAGCATCATATATATGTAACTGGGACGAGTGTGGCAGTTGCATCATGCATATGCTTGCATTATATACATTATATAGGTAATGGACCGTATATAGATGTTGCATTTGATTGTATACTTGGTTGATGCATTTGTGTGCCATTATCATTCATGTCATTCATATTATGGTAGTTCATTCACTGTTAATTGGTTATTTTGTTTTTCCTTGTATATCTCTGCTCTAACATGTTTACTTTTGAGCATGCGCTATCCGTCCGATTATCCACTGAGTATTTTGTACTCACCACCCAGACTCTGGGGTTTCCTATCTCCCTAGGTAGTAGATAGAAGATTACTGCTGATGCTAGAAGAGATATGTCGGATTATGTCATCTCACAGCTGGAGGAGGATTTCGATTGTGTGGTTTTTATCTTGTATAGATTTGAATTTTGAGTTGTATCCGTTATATGGATTTCATCATGGATGTTATCGTTATATTTCCGCTGTGTTGTTGTAGATTTTAGTATATGTTGAGTTTTTTGTATAATCATGGTCGATTTTTCATTGTTGTAGTGGCGTTTGTAGTTGATGCTGAGTTGTATGTGTTGTTGTGACCGTGTGGGTCTTCATACATGTAGTTTAGTAGTTAATTACATTTATTGTATTATTGTTTTGGCCGTGTAGGCCTTTATGTTGATATGTACTCAGGAAAATTGAATTGTTATAGGGGAGATGCTATCGAAATTTTTCGGACGACCGTTTCTCGGGACGTGACAATTTAGTGGTATCAGAGCTTAGGTTACGAAGTCTTGTTTAGGTTCTTTTGGAGTTGTCATTGAATTTTTGATTTATCTGATACCAATTTTTTGATATCAAAGCATGGTTTCAGAGTCCATTTTAGTATCTTCCGGATTTGTCGTTGTTTCTTATGGACTTGTCATCGTATTTGGGTTATCAGATTTTGTGTTATTCGATCCAAGTTGTGAGATGGGATTGGAAATGGCAAGGATCTTCGAAGCAATAATTAGTAAGTATTTATGATATATTTCTGTATTTATTAAGGAATTTATATCAGTGGTTATAGCCAGATACTATCTGTATTATCTATGACCCCGGTACATTAATAGGTTCACCCGCCGACATTAGTATCTCAGAGTTAGCTTCATCCAGAGTGGAGGCAGACGTTATCACCTTAGGTTACCTAGCCAGCCAGTGCAGAATTCAGACACATTGATGCGACGACCAGAGTGAGGCACAGCGGAGCACGAGAGATCCATAACCCATAGTATAATCTGAACATTTGACTTATGGTATTTTGTGCTATAGTACGTAAGTAGGAAATTTGGGGACCAAATTTTTATTAGTGGGGAGAATGTAAGATACAAGAAATTTTAGGATTAAGATTAACCAATTAAAGGTTGAGTTTTTAATTGAGCCGAAATAAATGGGTTGAAGCCCAAATTAGTCAAGCCCATTTAGGATAATGAGTCGGAGCTAGACTTAGGTTAAGATTATGATCAAATAAAAGGAGGAGAAGATTTGTCTTGCAAAGATGAATCAAACAAAACTAATTTGGATCAAATCGGAGTTCGTTTGGTTAATGAACCAAGCAAATCAAGATTAAACCTGGTTTGTTATAGTAAACCCTTTTTTAAACAGGTTTAGCTCAAACCCAAACCCCGATTTGAGAAGTTACTGTTACTCCAAAAAAAAATTCGACCGTCAAGAGAAGAAGGAGAAGAAATAGCGAGTTCGGTCGAGCAGAGGGAGAAAAATCGCGAGTCAGGGAAGAGAGTCGCGATCGTGGCTTCAAAATAGGATTCCTAACGGGGTTCGAGTTTAACTGTCACATCTCGACAGAGACGGCCATCCAAAAATTTTTGGCAACATCTCCCCTATAACAATTCAACTTTCCTGGATACATTTTAACATATATAGAGGCCTACACGGCCAAAACAACAATACAATACATATAATTAACTACTAAACTACATGGATAAAGGCCTACACGGTTACAACAACACATACAACTCATCATCCACTACAAATACCACTACAACAACGAAAAATCAATCACGATTATACAAAAACTCAATGTATACCAAAATCTACAACAATGCAGCGAAAACATAACGATAACATCCATGATGAACTCCATATAACGGATACAACTCAAAATCCAAATCTATACAACATAAAACCATAAAATCAAAATCTTTTTCCTGCTGTGAGATGGGGACAGTTTGACAGAACTTCAAGCTTCGTTATCCTTATCTACTACCTAAGGAGATAGAAAATCCCTAGTGTCTGGGTGGTGAGTATAAAAATACTCAGTGGGTATTAGAATGAAAGTGCACAATATGACAAGGTCGATCAGCCCCGTCTGATCGATCGGCTGGTCGATCCGAGCATGTGATCGACCAGCTGGTCGATCAGCACATTATCCTGGCCTTCCCTTTTCTCCCCGTCTTTCTCCTGGTCCTTTTTCCCGGCCATTGTTCCGGTTATTCGGCCTCTCTGACTTCTACCACGACAACCTATTTCCCGGGCAAACCTTATAGAATCTATTTCCGCGTAAGTACATACCTCCCGGGAAACCTTCAACCTCGACTCATTCTTCCCAATCAAACTTTCATAAGCCCGGACAAAACTTTCTTTTAACCAGACTGATCAATATAAGCATCTCTCGCCCATGTCAGTGTAAATTATTCTCTACTTTTCCCGACCAAAGTAAACTCAACATTATATGTCCGGCTGTGATATCCAACTTCCGGTCAAGTCCGCATACATCTTATACGACTAAAGTAGTTTCTTCATGATACTCACCCGGCCAGTGAGATTTTCACTTGGTTTCATCTTTCCTAGTTAAGTTTATCTTTTTCCCGGGCAAGAGCTTGCCAGTGGAATCTATTCCCGAGCAAGCTCTGCTCTTACGGTTAAAACTTCCGGAGTAAGTTTTCTCTCAGTCACTATAGTGTTCTCCCGGGAACCTCACCAATCAACCCGGGGGCTAAGAAATCTATTTATAAACCAGGTATCCCGGGTAAGTCATCAATTTCTCGGGCTACCTTCAACTTCAACTTCTTAACTCAAATTCACTCGGGTAAAGCTAAACTTAAATCATGATTAGTTGATCTGATTAATCTTTGTCAAACATCAAAACAGACTCAGGTCTGACTCGAGTCAGACTCGGGTCTGACTAGGGTTAGACTGCATCAACATTATTGAGGGGCTTGTATCTTGGATTTTAGTGGTAGTTGGGAGGATCACTTGCATTTGGTTGAATTTGCATATAATAATAGCTATCATTCTACTATTCAGATGGCTCCATTTGAGGCTTTGTATGATAGACCATGTCAATCTCTGGTGTTATGGGAGAAGGTTGGTGAGAGCTAGTTATTGGGTCCACAAAGCATCTAGTAGGACGCAGAGTTAGTATGCACTATCAGATGACGTATGTTAGAGGCTCAGGATAGATAGAAGAGTTATGCAAATCGAAGACAAAGACCTATGGAATTTTTTGTTGGGGGCCATGTATTTTTATGAGTATCACTCACGAAAGGGGTGAAGAGATTCGGATTGAGAGGGAAGTTGGCTCCACGCTACATTGGGTCATTTGAGATTTTAGAGCGGATTGGCTGGGTGGCTTACCGTCTAGCATTACCATCGACACTTGTTGGTGTTCATAATATATTTCATATCTCTATGCTGCGGGAATACGTATCTCATCATACTTATATTTTGAAGGAAATCTCGATTCCTTTGCAGCTAGACGCATCTTATGAGAAAGTTCCAGTATGGATTCTTGGTCGTATAAAGCGGCAGTTGCGGAACAAAATCATTCGATTAGTAAAAGTCGGATGGCAGCACCATATAGATGAGGAGGCCACTTGGGAGCTGGAGGATGCGATCCGAGCTCAATATCCTCATCTATTTACTGGAGGTATAACTTTATTTACTATAGTATTTCTGCATTATAGTACGGAGATAGTAAATTTGGGAATCAAATTTTTATTTGTAGGGGAGAATGTGAGGTATGACAATTTAATTTAGATTTAAGGGGGTTAGTTGGAAAATAAATTAATATTATTATTGGTCTAAGTTGATTTGTTGGGGGATTAAATGAGGCAAATAAGTTTAATTAGATATCTCATTAAACCTTACCTCTAATGAATATTATTAAGGTCTAAGTCATTATTGGATTTGGGCTTTAAAATTGGGTTTACTGTTGAAGCCCATTTAATCAACCCATTTAATCAAGTGGATCAGATCCAGATTGTGTTAAACCCGTTAACTTGAAACTCATTAAAATCTATTTTAAGTCACGATCGTCGTCTCCTTCACCTGAGCTCGCGAGATCGCAATCGACGTTTTCTCTTCTTCCCTTTCAATTGCGCGATCGCTCATCCGAGGCTGGTGTAGACGTCGCGGTGATTGTTGGCGACTAGGAGCTCCGACCGACGGATCCGATTCTCGCCGAGGGCGGCTGGGATCTGTCGGGTGGCGGTGGGCAATCGCGATAGGGGAGCTCGGATCTGAGGGAAGGATTGATCGGTAAGTCAGAATACCTATTCTGTTTGAATATCTAGTTTAAATTCTTAGATCATTGGGATTTCTACAGATTGCTGAGTTGTTGAGCTCACAGCTTGTAGGAAGCTGATCGGTGGAGTGACGGCAGTCTCGATCGGGGCAGAATCTGAGCTTAGCTGGGTTCTAGGGCAATGGATCTGTGAGGTAAGTGTTTTTGAGCCAGTTAGGTTTTGTTACAGTGTCAAATTTTGGTGTTTATTTTGGGATGTTGAGATTTCTGAATTCTGTTAGGATTTTGCTTGCTGTTGGGAACCGGTGGAGTTAGGGTCTCATCTGGATTGATCGATTTTCACCGTTGATCTGAATACCTAGTTTGATTTGTTCCAGTGTTGGGATTCTTGCGTGATTGGGTTCTATTAGGGTTTTGTTTCTATTTGGAAATCGGTTGGAGCTAGGGATTGATGGGTTTTTCGCATTGGATTAATCTGTTGGGAATCTGTTGATTAGTTACTGATTTTTGTTTTGTTTTTCGGTAGCTTTAAATCCGGTTGAAATTAGGTGTGAAATGGATTTAATTAGATTTGGGTTAGGCTAGTTTTTGATCCGGCCGAGGTTAGCTGGTATTAATTGGATTATAGGTGATCTTGTTGTGTTAACAGTTTAATCATGTTAATAGTTTAATTGAAAAGGAGTGTATTAAGATAAATTAAGTGGGGGAGATAAACTATAGTGTATTAGGGGATTTATTTTATTGAAAATTTGAATGTATTATTGTATTTAGTGGGTGTTGTATATTATAATTTGTAGGATCTTGATTTGTGGATTTTGTTATATACGAGGATTTGTATTGGGGGTTCTTATTCCGATGTTCATCATACCAGGTGGGTACTCTTGTACTTGGTCAATATAGATCTCGTTTGTAGTGCATGACTTATTATAAATCAGTTGTTAAATATCTTGACTTTATCCCTATTACACTCGATACCTGATACATAGTTGTTGATCTATGATATGATCTAGTTGTTATCACTACAGTCTCACTTATTTATTGTATCATGTAATCATTACTTGTTGACCTGAGCATCATAACATATACATGATAGTAGTAGGTGTGGTTGATAGTAGTTGATTGTGGTTGACACTCACTTGACCACTGTGAGATAGTGGTAAATGGGTGAGAGCATTGTAGCACTATGTTGGGTGCAACCAGGAGTAGCTAGATAGCTACCCTGAGAAATTATGCCCGCTCCCCACTTGTGTGTAGTGATTAGTTGTTGGAGCGTGTGCAGTTGTCCTGATCGTGCGTTTCAGTTCATTGTGTGGGTATCTGGAGATGACGAGCGCAGACAAAGACTATGCATGTTGCTTGTGATGTGTGTTGCATATGTGATGTACATGCATTTGTTGGTATTTTATTTACTGCATCTGTGTGTGTTTTGTTGCATTTGTTGTGATATATGTTTGTTGTATTGTGTGACATTACATATATGATGTCTTACCTATTATCTATTATATGATTATGTTGATGAATTATATGTAGGGTTATTGACCTTATTCACTAAGTATCATTTTAGAGAGATTGTATATCTTTTTGATATCCATGTTTACATATTAGTTGTGCACTATTTGTCTAGTACCCATTGAGTATTTTATACTCACCACCCAGACCCTGGAGTTTCTTTTCTTCCTCCCCAGGTAGCAGATAGGGATGTACCTTTGAAGCTTGGAGTTCTGCCAGACTGCCCCCATCTCACAGCAGAAGGAGTGTTCGGCTGATTTTCTTCGTGTGGTTTTTGGATTTGTGTTCATATCTATGGACTTGTTATTGTTATAATTCTGGTTACGGAGTTCTTTTATTTTGGACTTATGGAGTTTATATTTCATTTTGTTCTGAGTCATATCGGTATGTTGTTTTCATTAGTTGTTGGTATTTTAGTATTTTAGATACATGTGTTGGACTAGTAAGCGGCCGTGTGGGCCTTTCTCATAATGTACCAGAGATTTTGAATTGTTACAGGAGAGATGCTATCCAAATTTTTTGGACCAGCAGTCTCTCAGGACGTGACAGCATCAATCTGCGACTTAACGACGACCGTCTATACGAAGATAGAGCATCCGGAATGCTGTCGTCAAGCCAAGGAGCTACATCAACGTCTACTATTCTTCAGTATAACTGCTTTACATTCTGTACTTAAATTCTAAATCAGTATTCGTATTACCGATACTGTTTTTTGTAAAGCGCCTAACTCTTCTTTGTAAGAAGGAGAGTTAGTTGATTGCCCGTCAGAAACGGTCTCTTGACCATGGACCTTGGAGTAGCAGTCTGTGGCTGTGAACCAAGTAAATTTTTGTGTACTTGTATAATTTTCACTATCCTCTCTACTCTTTATACGCAAAGTTTTATGAGCTTTATCGAAAAGTATGAAAATGCAACGGAAGCGCTATGCACCCCCTCTCTAGTGCTCCCAATGATCCTATAGAGGCCTCACCTTGGAATGACAACAAGAGACAATGGACAAAATACAATTGACAATGACCTTATAGAGGATATTATCGTAGGCAGATAACTCATTGGTTAAAAATATTTATAGATTAGGAAGAGGATGACAAGGATAAAATGAAAATTGAGGGTGTCAATAGTGATCTCCTTGTATGGCTCAGATAGTGGCTTGAAAAAGCTAAGATAATAGACGAAGTTTAAATGAGATGGAAAACAACCTAACAACTCTCTAAAGATCCAAGGACCATATCCCTCTTCGCATCATAAATTTTATAAACATGAGTGTCTCCGGTCTGCCTCAAATTGTTGTAAAACTTGGCTTAGAGGTCCAAATTCATGGCATGCATGCAATAGACGATCTTATCTAAATGGTAATGGTCAATGATACGAATGATGTCCTGAGCATACATGCGAAAGAAACTTCTATTAAGGAAATGTGAACTAATGACTTGAAAGACTGTCAAAAAGTGTTTGTAAGTCTTCATAAGGAAATCGAAGATCGTTAGATGGTATGTTACTATTCGAGGATTACGCCTCGGATGCATGACCCTTACATTTTTGTCTAATATGATACATGATAAGAAAAAACATGTCACAAGAAACTATAGGATCATGGGGATCGATAGAGGGGGTGTATATCGATCATCTCACTTTAATCTTTCTTGTCTGTTTGTTCTTTCTATTAAGATTGTTAGCATCAGAATATACAAAGGAAAGAACAAAGAAAGACACAAGGGTTTACTTAGTTCCTAACTCTTACGGTTAATATTCCAAAGCCTATATACAAGAGACGTCTGCCTACTAGCTTATCTTTTTTTCGAAACTTTTTCGGAGGTAGAGAAATCCCTTACAAATTGAATCAAGCACAATATATAAAAAGTAATAATAGTGCTTGTAATGAAATACAAACAAATTCAAGTGTTGTCGGTCTGGAAGCCCATGAATGTCTTGCACTCCTCGTGGCGCTTCCCCGATCACACAAACAATGCGTTGAGTCTTTTCTTCGTGCACATAGTAGGAGAATTGAATAGTAGGATTGATGTCTTGAGCTTTAATTTTGAGGTTCTTGTATAGGCCTTGATTGGTCGACTTATAAACCTAGTTTGATCAATTGAACCTGATCAAACTTAATCCCCACGATCGAGTTCATCGTGATTTGGACTGAGCCACGCGATCTCATCGTTATTAGGTTTATCAGTTAATCGAAACCTTTCTGGTCAACTAAACCAAGCCATGTCACCGACTGAGGTTCAAACCCACACTCGGTCAATCAAACCCATTCGGTAGACTAGTCTAGTTTATCGATCAACTAGACTAGCTATCAGATAAACTGGACTGGTTCGGATTTGGTTCGGCTTGTGTCAAGTTCGATTCACTCCGGATAGACTGTGCTGGGGAGTTTGAAAAACTTATAACGTTGGTTCATCTGCCATGACCTATCTGTGCTTTTTGATTTACCCTAGTAGTCGGTAGAAAATTTTCATGGAGTTGGGTTGGTCACCTCCAGGATTAGTTGGATTGTAAGAGCTGGATACCTGAATTAATAAAAAAATAGTATACAAAATAATACATAACATGTGAAGTACCATAGCAAGAGCAAAAGCATAGAAACATGTGTATAATTAATCCTAATTATACACCAATTCTCTAGTGATATGTCAACTACTAAATTAGACACATATGTTGACTGACTCCTTCAAATGTGTCAACTCTAATCTTTGGACATTTTATCAAAACTCTAACCTAGAGTCTTTTTTCGTTTATTTTGGACATAAGCCTAGAACTTCTACCTTATCATTCATCTAAAAGCATAAGTCAATCCTAATGTGTCAATTTCTCAAATTGATATATCCAAATATATCAGTACACTCTAATACCTTCTATAGTAGGATTTAATTACACATTTTCAAAGTAACATACCTTAGTAACTTTATACCTTAAACCCATAAAAATACATCAAAGGGTTGAGTTAACTTCCTCAATAGCTCTCCCAAATGTAGTTGACACATCCTAAACCCATGTAGCATGATGGAATTAGACTCTTAGAAACTCAAAATCTATTAAATCTCTTAGGGTTTATAAGATATTTGCTAGGGATAACCTTCCTCAATAGCTTCCTAATAACCTTCTTATCCTTGATCTTAGTGGTTTTATTAAGGTTAACTTTAAGGATGACTTCCCTTATAATATTTCATCCACTCCTAAACCTAATGGTTGGTTTCATATATAGTCAAATGGAACACTATTATAACATCGTACACTCTCCTTGAACTTGGGCTTTATCTCAAATCCTTCTTGTCCACAAATGGTCCTTACCTATCTAAATCTACATTTTCCTTCTTGGACCTTTAAATCTATTTGTCATTTTTCTAAAGGTCTTTTCTAAATTCTCAAACTTTGCCCTTATGACTTGATTTTCCAATACTAGTTTTCTAATAATAAAATTTTCATAACCACCTTGGATATTTTTCTTCTTAGGTATATGTCTATCATTCTTAAGTTATTTTTCTAAATTCTTCTTCTCTAACTCCCTATTCTAGATTTTTCCTTCCTAACATGGGTTGAACTAGAATTTTCCCTAGGCGTATCAATATTCTTTCCATGATATTGAGCACTAAAATAATAATAACTATTATTAGCATGCTTCTTATCCTGTGGAGTAGTTTATCCATTGACATACCCTATCTCATGGAGCTAGAAGATGTGCTTTCTTGTGAAAAAAACTAGTTTATCCATTATAGCAGGAGCTAGTTGTAATAATTTTTGATTAAAATTGTACAATGTAAAGTAGTTTTGAATAAACTAAAATTTTATAAATAAATGAATAGAAGATGATACAAAATGACAGACTCTATTTTAGGGAATAGAAGATATGTTTTCTTGTGAAAAACTGTTAAGCTATTATAGTAAGGACTTATTTATAGCCGTCAATTTGAATTGGACTTGTCGGATTGGCTTGTCCGACCAAAGAATTTAGACGGATTGGATTAAAATTTTAACAATCCATTTTACGATGGGTTCAGATGGATTGACCTGTTTAGGCTCACGATCAACGTGGGTTGGCTCACGACGGACTTGAATTGGTCCACGGATTGAGAAAGTTTATTAATTTATTTTAAATTTTAAAATTAAAATAGAAAACTGAATGAATTAGTGTTCGTCTAAATTACAATTCAAATTTAAAAATTTTAACTTATTCAATTTAAACTATAATCTAAATTTAATTTTTTTTTAAATTTTTTGACAGGGTCGTGAGTTGATATGCCTAATCCGCAATCCACTTTGAGTTGGATTAGATTGGAGATTTTTTAATCCGTGAAGTTGATAGGTCGATCCGTCCTGCCCTGCCATATGATGAATTTGTAGGATTACCTATTGATGCGTGCCTCGTTTGGGATCACTTGTGTCGAAGGAACAATCACGTGGAAAACTCCTTAGGTTTTCACAAACTAAATCTCTCTGATCTTGGTGTTCACAGATTCTCCGGCAGTCACTTCCGTCACTTGGACGCAAACATCCAGCACAAGCCTCTTCTTTCTTCTCTGGAAAGCACCCCCTCGCAGCAAGGCCTTCCTCTCCCTTTAATAGGGAGAGCCTGCGTCTCCACGGAGTGCCAAAGTGGAGTGCCGAAGTAGGGTGCGTGGAGGTCGTGCGTGGTGGGCGGTTACCGAAACCGCTAACATCTCCCACTCGTCCAAGTGAAGCCACAAAGACAAATAGTCACAAAGACCATTAAGAGATATCTAGCCACGTAGACTAAATGTAACCGGAATGCTCAGTCACATAGACTGTAAGAACAACCAATTCATACATAGGAAAATGGTTCGTGCGACAGCAAGCACATTGAACATTCATTGCTAAGAAAGTTGTTACACCTTACATAGCTGCTCATAGAGCGATCGATGCTAAGAAAGTTATTACACCCAACTTAGTTGCTCTCCAAATAGTACATAACCATTTTTCTGAATGACACACAGTCATTTATCTGATGGCTCACAACCATCATCCAGGTGGCACCTAGCCGTTCTCCAGTGATACATAAATCACTCTTCTTGTAGTACATAACCATTTCCTAGACTCATTATGTCTTGTTATTTACCCAGATTAAATAATATGTATTTACATCAATATGAACATCTCTAATCCCTCAATTTGACTATCATGTCAAGAGCATGTTTCATATCTCTAATATTCACAATCATTTCTATACATAACAGAAATGGGTCGACCAGTGAATATTCTAAAAAAGATGTAAATATATTCAATCTTCCTTTTTAGCTTGAATCTATTCATTTTAATCAGTTGCTTTCCTAGTCATGCTCCATAGACCGAGACATCCATAGTCATAGGTCTACATGCTAAAGTAGCAAACCCTGATTAAAATTTCAAGTAGACAGCTAAATAGTCATAGGTCTACTTAAGAACCACTTTTCTTTTTGCCACAATATCCCTTACAAAGTTATATTTGATAGCTATATGCTTGCCCTTGCTGTGATATTTGGGATCCTTCGAAAAAGCTATTGCAGCTTGACTATCACAGTAGACAGTAACTGGACTCCCACTGTCCTCAGCAATCTTCAGATGTTTTAGGAACCTTTTTAACCAGACTGCTTCTTGCACAACCACTGAACATGCCACATATTCAGCTTCCATAGTTAACAAGGCTACACAAGCCTGTTTCTTGCTGTTCTAGGAGATGACGCCACCATTCAATAAGAACGCATAGCCTGATGTGGATTTTCTATCATCTAGGTCTCCAATTCAATCTGCATCTGAATAGTCCGTCAGGCTCATATCTGATCCTTGAAAACAGAGACAATAATCTGTTGTTGCCTTCAGATATCTGAATATCCTTTTTACTGCCTTCCAGTGTCTCGGTCCTGAATTTGACTGAAAGCGACTTACTAAGCCAACAACATAGTTGATATCGGGACGTGTACACAACATAGTGTACATCAAACTACCAATAGCACTGACATATAGTCTTTTATTCATCTCGGCTATTTCCATAGGAGTTTTAGGACTCATACTCTTGCTTAGAACAATACCTTTCACAATCGGAGTATGTTCTATGTTGCACTCAGACATGTCGAACTGTTGTAACATCTTATTAATATAAGTCTTTTGAGACAAACCCAAAAGTCTTTTAAAGTGATCTCTAATGATCTTCACCCCTAAGATGAACTTGGCTTCCCCCATATCTATTGTATCAAATTGTGATGATAACCACTTCTTGATTTCATTCACAAATCTTATGTCATTTTCAGCTATCAACATATCATCAACATATAATGATAAAATGACATATTTTCCTTTTTCCCTTTCAGGAAAACGCAATGATCCTCATTGATCATTTCGAAACCATAAGATAAAATATCTTCATTAAATTTTATGTTACATTGCCTTGATGCTTGCTTTAGCCCATATATAGATTTTTTAAGTCTACATACTTTATCCTTTTGGCATTCAGTAATGAAACCTTCTGGCTGAACCATATAGATTTTCTCGTCAAGTTCACCATTAAGGAAAGCAGTTTTTACATCCATCTGATATAATTCTAAGTCATAATGTGCCACAAAGGCCAAAATAACTCGTATTGATACAAATTTTACTACGGGAGAAAATGTCTCTTCAAAGTCAATACCCTCCAATTGGGTAAATCCTTTTGCAACTAATCGAGCTTTGTATCTGTTAATCGATCCATCAGCTTTCCTCTTTATTTTGAGAATCCATTTATTCCCAATAGCCTTTCGGCCAGGAGGAAGATCGACTAAGTCCCAAACATGATTCTTATTCATAAACTCCATCTCTTCAACCATTGCAGTTTTCCACTTTTCTTTAACTCTACATCCCAACGCTTCCTCAACAAATTGAGGTTCATCATCGTCAACTGGGAGTGTCATCAATGCCTCAATCTCAATATCAAACCTCTTTTTAGGTTTGATTTTACGAATACTTCTTCGTAAGTTGGGCTGTTGAGAAGTCAACTCATGACTAGGCAAATTACTTCCACTCGGTTGACTAGGTTCAGGCATCTCTATAGACACCTCTTTGGTTGATAATGTCTCATCCTCCTCAAATAGAGGAACTGTCTTCTCAACCTCACCTATAATTGGGAACTCAGTTTCAAGAAAAGTAGCATCTCTCGATTCTATTTCAGAGATAGTTCTATCTTGCTGCTCACCAATGAAAGCATAACCTTTAGAAGTATCTGTTGAAGATCGTGAGACGGCTAGAGGGGGGTGAATAGCCTTCTTTTCGCGAATCGAACGTTTTTCTCCTACGAAGTTAGTACGCAGCGGAAAATATAAAAGAAACAACAACAGAAATCAAAACCAAGACACAACGATATACGAGGTTCGGGGATAACTTGCCCCTACTCCTCGGCGTGTCCGTGAGGTGGACGAAGCCTTGATCTTCGGTAGATCACACCCCGGCAAGAAAACCGGCTAAAAGAACCTCCTTCTCGGTGGAGATACCTCTCCACAACCAATCTCAAGGATAACAATTAAGTGCAGAGATTATAGAAGGAAATGAGAGGCAAAACAATACAAGCTTACAGCACAGCCTCTAACGAAGGATCACAGGCTCAAGCAAGCACAGCTTCCCAAGGACAAGGCAACTCCTTGCACCACCTCAGGTGAAAGCTTCAAGTCGGAGCAGAATGTCGCGAGCAAGCCGAGAGCTCAAAGCACAAGCACACTTAGGGTTTTTCTTAGCGAGAGCGAAAGCAAGAGCAACCTTCTTCCCCTTCAGCTCTTCCTCTTAAGCTTCCTTCTCCAACGTTCTCTGAGTTCACTGCCTGATCATCTGAGCCATCTGAGCCACGCTCCTCTCAGCACCTGATCACGGCAGCTCAAAGCGGCGTTGTCTTTTTCCTGAAACCACAATGTAATCACAAATCGACAAATCTGCGCATGAGGAAAGCAATCCCTTGACTCTCCTTTCTCTTCATCAAATTCAAACTCAACCTGCAAACTTCAGAGTGGATTAGCGAAGCAATGACAGAAAAATCAGACAGCAGAGATAAAGCACAGAAAGTATCAGAAGGCACTTAATCGATCGAACGATCGATTACCCATGCTCTTAATCGATCAACTGATCGATTAAAGCATGGTAATCGATCAGTTGATCGATCACCCCACGCTAATCTCGTTTCTCACCGAAGCGTGTAATCGATCACCAGATCGATTAAACTGCGTTATAATCGATTAGTCAATCGATTATTCCACGTTCTGTGATTCTGCGAATTGTCCCCCGAGAACTCAGTAATCGATCAGCAGATCGATTAACGCATCAACGCACCTCTCACAGAATGATCCGTGATCGATCAACAGATCGATTAAGGATCTGTAATCGATCAGATGATCGATTAACCCACTCAGCCTTGGTTAATCGATTCCCTGATCGATTGAAACAGGCTTAACTCGATCAGATTGACTTGAGTCTCACCCGAGCCAACCGCGCTGGATCACGTAATCAAAGAACAGGCTACCAGGCCTCCTCTGATACTGATCCGATCCAAGGACAGGCTACCAAGCCTCCTCGGACCATAGTCCGGTACAGAGAACGAGCTACCGAGCCCTCTCTGACCTAGTCCGGTACAGAGAACGAGCTACCGAGCCCTCTCTGACCCAGTCAGGAGAACGAGCTACCGAGCCCTCTCCGACTCAAAACGGTCCAGAGAACGAGCTACCGAGCCCTCTCTGACCTAATCCGGAGAACGAGCTACCGAGCCCTCTCCTACTCAAATCGGTCCAGAGAACGAGCTACCGAGCCCTCTCTGACCTAATCCGGAGAACGAGCTACCGAGCCCTCTCCTACTCAAATCGGTCCAGAGAACGAGCTACCGAGCCCTCTCTGACCTAATCCGGAGAACGAGCTACCGAGCCCTCTCCGATCTCATTCTTTAATCGATCAATCTGAATATGAACTTAAATCGTTGTCAACATCAAAACAACAATCAGGACAAAATTGCATCAACAATAAAAATATTAAGTGCAACCTATTTTAATTATTGGTATATTTAAATTTTTAAATAAAATATTAATATTTTTTTAATGCATGTTACGCTCTTATCTATACCTATATTTTTTAATATATTTTTTAATCTTACGTTATAACTATACGTATTTAATATTACGTTAGAGTTTTCATGAAACTCCGTCGCTCTTACATCGGACATCAAGTTTTTGCCCTAGCTTGCACGCAAGCGCGAGCCCTCCCTTCACCATCTCCCTTCCATTGGCGCATAAATTTTTTACTTAAGTAATCCTTTTTGTATCTTTTACTTTTATCAATTTATTTTGATCGTTAATATCACTATTAGAAATATGATTTGTCATGATATTTAATTTAAAATATCATTATAAATAATGTTTAACGATATGTGTTAATATCAAAATCTCATATGTTAATTCGATCCTTATTTCTTCCACTTCTTTATTCTATTCATCCTGTTTATTGGTTTGTATAGAGCGGGCACATTTGTATACTGGAAAAGCATATGTATTAAAAAAAATTATATTTTTAATTAAAATATTATATTAAACTATTTATAATGATAAATTTTATACCATTATTTCCTTATACCTTTTCTCGTCGCCTAACCTATTTACTGTGCCGATTCTCTAAAACCTTCTACCGCCACCGCCGCGATTATCCCTCGCGATTCGCTGCTGCCCTTCGCCGTTAGCCGCTCCCGTTCGCCGGTTGCTCGCGCATCTCGACGCTTACCCATCCGCTCTAATCTCTCGCGATTTTCTGCTTTGCTCGCCTTCGCCGCTCGCCTTCGTCGTTCGCCGTTCGCCGCTCCCCTTTGTCGTTCGCTGCTCTTGTTCTGTCTGGTTTGTTCAATAATTACTCAATGACTTCAAGTTTCTGGTATTGTTATGGACGTTTCTGAAATTGTTTAAACTGTTAATGCATGGTATAACCTTCATGATTGTAGATATAATTGACTATTCTATTACCAAATCATTGTAATTGCTTGATTCTTCACTCTGAAATTTGTACAGTAGGTGGTCCAGAGAATCTGATTAGAACTATAGGATCGGTCATAGCTTCCAAACACACCCTGAGTATATGAACTTGGACAATTTTTAATATCCTTCTCCCTTTTCAACAATAGTATTTATGCCACATTGATCTTAGTAGGTTCTTCTTGTTATAGGGTCATATAGCTGTTGATCAGGCAATATTCTATGGTGTAGAATGGGCAATACCGACCAATTCAGTTAAGATCGTTAAAAGCTTGTTTATCTGCCTAAAACTTGTTTAATACTTCTCTATAAATATCCAGGAAAGAGTATCTGATTAGAACTCTGAAATTTATATCCCAAAGCTGTCAAAAAGAAAATTCAAGGAAAGAGTAAAAGGTTTGAGAAAAAAATAAATATTTTTCCAACTATGGCATTTCAGTTGAAAGAAATATTAGAGATGGATTCTCATTGCTATCCTCATCCGAGTGCATGCCAATCGAATTCTCTGTATCAGAATTCTCTGTATCAAAGGTTCTAATTTGGCTGCTACATATTCCATCTACATGTACTTCATTCTGTCTCATGTTAGCAGCTTTCTCCAAGATATCCAAATCAGTCTCTGCTAGGGGCAAATTTTCATTTGTATAATCCACCAGCTCCCTAGTTCATAGAAAATAAACTCTGAATATAATTTTCTAAGCAATATTTTGTGAAATATATGACTAACTGCAATGAGAAATCTACATTAACTCACATACCATAAAAAATCTATAGGACGCTGGAAGACTTGTCTATAAGCTCCTTTCATACTAGAAATTGAGAATTCCCTGAAAACAAAAAGAACAAAATAACTAGAGATGTATCTGAAAGTTAGTATAAAAGTAATTGGAGGGGAGCTTTCACTTACTTGGCACTATGGACACTTTCTGTCAAACTGATTCCATCCTGTGCAATAATCCAAATAGGTGGAATAGTGAACAGTCTAATAGGTGGAATAGTGAACAGATGATAAACAACTATGTCAAGAAAAATGCCAAAAAATACAAATCTCTAGACATATTACCATTGCTAGAAATATCTGAAACTACCACAACAAAATAAGTTGCCTTAGTATCTTTAACATTTTTCCCTATCTTTTACTTATCATAATAGGGAGAAGGAACTGACACGATAGTTACCTTTACTTCTAGTTCTCATTACTATTTATTTATTTTCTTCTTTACATATCTTGAATTGTAGCACTTCGATGGATTCTAGAGATTGGATGAGCGATCCAACCAAAAAAACAGAAGAATACATTCGGGGGTTAATGAGTTTTTTGAATTCGCATTTCAAAATTTAGAAGCTGATAGAAAAATCTTTTGTCCTTGCAGAAAGTGTGCCAACACTCACCTTCATAGTAGAACTAGTGTCTATTTGCATCTAACTAATCCACGCCGAGGGTTCTTTCGAGGGTATAGACAGTGAGTTTTCTATGATGAAAGGCTACTATACCTATAAATAGACCATTTGAAGAGCCTAGAGAAATGAGTTTGGTCCAATGAGAAATCTTTCGCTCTCGATACTTTCAAGAGTTGTAGCTTTTGCTTGAAGTGAAGCTAAAGTCATGTATCCTTTAGGTTTCTGCATTATTTATAGAAGTTTTGATTTTGAATTTGAAGTATCAAGTTTCACTGAACTTGAGGTAGATAATCTGGTTGCTTGAGCATAAGTTTTGTCTTCTTGTCGATGCTCTCCAACTTTTAGTAATATACTGATAAAAAAATTGGGGCTAACTTTTTCTCTTACTGCTGTAAAAACTTCCTCTAGTGAATATAACCCTTTGTGTAAAGGTTTTGGGCTGTCAAAAATTAAGATTTTCACTTCCTCTCAATAATAGTAAACTCCTGCTTGAGTTCCTAAAACAACGACATAATACGAAAACTTATTACCTTTGGGTTTTTGAGTTGTTGACAAAAAATTATTTATAATAGCTATTTTGTAGTTGGCAGTTTCATGGAACGGTTGGAATGTTTCAAATTTTGTTGATTAAATATTGTTGGATAGAATCCATGTGTATTCAAGAGTTAAATTGAAAATTTTTCTTGTGTCTCGTAAACTATTGAAGTTTTTGGCTATCAAACTTTATAATTTTTATAGAAAAAGTTTTCACTTTTCTTTGTCAATCCATAAATTCTTTTGCAAGTAGTGAAAGTCGATTTCAATATAGAAGTCTAAATAAAGTATTGATTATGAAATTATTTATTCTCTTAATATATTCCCTTAAAAATTTCCTACATGTTTGAAGTTTCCTTCCTTTCTTCTCCTCGACGAACACTTGGGGCTTCAACTTTTTCACCCGAGCCTTATGCTCGCCTTTAAGAGATGTCGTCTTTGCCTTAGTAGCGTCCACTTCTAGTCGCTTCTGCTTGTTAATAACATTTAAAAAAAAATATAAAATAATTAAATAATTGAAAAAAATATGTGGGATCCGCCTCTGCCACATGAACACGTTCAAACCTTTCAACGTGTTCATGTGATTACTCCTCCACCACTCTTCCACGTCATTTAAAGTGCTTAAATAAAATAATTTTAATTAATATTAAGTAATCTTTATTAAGTTGATAAAAGAATTTTAATATAAAAGTTTATTATATATAGTATTTTTTTTTATAAATAATTTTAACTTTTTTATGTCGTACCTGTTATAACAGGACTAAAATAAAATAATTTTAAAATAAGAGGTATTCTTTTTACCTTTTAAAAAGGAAATGTGTCTTTTGACAATTCTAATAACTAGGAGTGTATTTTTGATTTTTTGCCCTCTTTAATTTTACCAATTATGCACCAGGAATGAATGGATGAGCAAACATAGGGTTTTCAATTTACCTTTTTCGCGCGCCGCACTTCCTTCCTCCTCACCTGTTCGCCGCCCACGATGATCGCACGCCGTCGCCGCACCTGATACAGTGAAGGGCGAGACCAATATAATCTCTCTAACGCTCCACGAACCATCGCTGCTAACTCACAGCACCGACGAGTGGCCTAACCTCGGCGAGCAAGCAGTATCAGGGATCTACCCTCTCGAGCCCGCAAAGTGAAGGTGTAGGCCGCTATCGACGGAAGGTGAATTTACTCCGCAGTGGGTCTAACCTCGGTGTAGGCTGCTTCTCTTATCTGTGTTTTTTTTTTTTGGGATCGGCAGTTTGTTCATCCCTCTCAATTCCACAAATTTAGAGTTGTTTCTATTTGCCTCACATTCTTATAATCTTGTTTCTTGGATCGGTGCTTGCTACGAGTTAATTCAGCTAAGGTTTTGAATTTATTTACAATTATTTTCATATAACACACTTCATTTTTCTTTGACAAATAGGCCAACATAGTGGACGTTTTCTCGAATTTTTTGTAGGACTCTTTTTGATTAAAAAAAAAATCATTTTTGTGCAATTACAAATGTGAAGTAAGTCTTTGTATCTTATTTGTGAAACTAAATAATACTTGAAATTCAACAGAGCCTGGTTTCTTCTTTTTGTTCTCGTGGAATAAGTGAAATGAATGAATTTTTTTACATAGGCTGCTTCTCTTATGTTTGTTTTTTTCTCAGATCAACAGTTTGTTGATCCCTCTCGATTTCACAAATTTAGAGCTGCTTCTATTTATCTCACATTCTTGTAATTTTGTTTCTTGGCTCGTTGCTTATTACTAGTTATTTCAGCTAAGGCTTTTAATGTCTGCGATGGAACTAATGGAGCCGGAGGGTGAGCTATCCTTAGATTACAAGCTCGTGCCATGGTCCAGTTGGGATCAGTGGAACTTTGTTAGAGAATCTATCTTCTCTTCATCACCCAATGCTGTCACCATGGCTTTGCAAAGAGTACTACCTTGCCAATACTACTTACACAGAAGTCCCTTTGCGTTTCTGTTCTAAATATGTTTACCTTGGTCGATTTATTTAGATATCCACTTGGCGGAGCAGAGGTTGCCTTCCCATCCCTATTCATGTCACGGCTTCTATCGTCAAGATTCAACAGAAGGATTTTTTCTTCAGGTTCAAGAATTGGGTTATATATTAAGTTCTTATTTTTTTTATACTTTCAAGGACACTTCATGTTGTAGTTATGAAATCCTAATTCTTCCTATTTTGTGATTGTAGAAGTGACCTTACAGATGGCTTACTGGAATCAGATGAGATGCTTTCTATGCTCTACAGCATGGCGATCATCAGGTGAGATTTTTTTCTAACATATCAATACACTTGCTGATTTGATACAACAAGTTTAATAAGGTTTCAAAGAAGGTTTCCAGGTCCATCAATCATTCCACTTCATAGTGTGCACGCGCACACACACATATGCCAACATCTTTGTTGAGAAGATTGACATATCTCATTGTGTCTCAACTATTTAACCTGCCTTTGCCATGACACTTTTTTTAGAAAAGTTCTTGATAAATATTTCATATGTTATAGAAGAATACTGATTCGATTGTTGGTTCCTTCGGTTTCAGGTTTGTTAATTGCTTTGTTGGACATAAGAAAACAAAGTTTTCCATTGCTGAGTTAGCTGATGCAATTGGTATACCGAGAGTGTTGGTTGACATTCGTCATGGTAAGAATTTTTTTTTCTTTTTTTTCCTTTGGCCACTCAAACTCTATTTTCCACTTACTTTCTCATGTTATAGAGAGCTCTCATCGTGATCTTCCATCGCTTCAGCGAGTTCGTCATGCTAGTGTGAAGGTATACAATGTTCGTAGAAATGAAAAATAACATGTAAAGGTTATTTTACACTTCAATTATGCTTCCTTAAAGAATTATCATTATAACTGTGCATCTTTTATATGCTTATGCTATTGTTCTCAGTCCTATAATATCTACAGTTAACTAGTATCATATCTTTAATTGTTCAATCAAGCCTTTGCTAGTGCTGTTCCTTTTCTTATACCCATTTTTTTTATTTTTCTATTCTTTACCTATCTGTCTAATATTATTCTTTATTCTGTCTAATTTCATTGCTTGGTTGGACAACAGTCTATTCCTTTTTTAGTATTTCCTTGTCATTTGAATGAACCTTTGTTATAATACATTAGAAACTGGAACTAAAAGTAGGCTTGCATTTTTGAAAATATTTAACTCTCATTTGTTTGGTACTTCCATTTTCAAAATTATAAAATATGAACCTTAATTCATTAGTTTAATTAATATGTTTTAACATTTTATCTGCTTCTTTTCCTGCTTCATATATGCATACATAGATTCATTCTAGCTACAAATGATATAGATTTCAACTTGATCAGTTATATTATGTATTATTCATGAAATGATAAAGAATAATGTTGTTATTCTCAAAGAATGAAATAAAAAAAGAATTTGTATTTCTTGGTTTGTCAATGCACGTTTAGTCCTCATTTCTATATTTGGATTTGCGAGAACTGTGTAAAGTACCAGATATGGAATAAATCTCCACAAGATCATAATATCGACAGTTAAAGAATTTACTTCAGAAGATACCTATTCTAACGTACCAGAATAATTAGAGATTGAGGAATAGTTAAGAAGAATTAGGAGGGAATAACAGTTCTACAGGATTGGGATTCCAAGGTATTTCTGCTACAAAAAGCAAGGACTATTTCATAGGAATTCATCAGGAATGGAATAGTTATTTTTGTGAACCCAATGTACTACTTTCTGTCCCTCTCTGTTTGCTTTTTTATTAATTTTCTAATGTACTTTCTTTTTTTACCTCAGGCACTAGATTGGCTGAAACATAATTACTGGGAGGCCCAAAAGAATAGGATTCCTGATGTTCGTAAAGTAATTAGGTCTAAGTTACTTGAGATGACTTGCTACTTGAAAGCAAAGAATGTCGCAACCAGTTCAGGTGTCAAGCAGAGAGGTGAGTGAACATTTCATTTTTGTTTTTTATCATTAGTTATATTTTAAGAAATGGCAAGGGCAAAGCTTGCTTGGTATATTATGTGAGATTCAGATGCTTCTTTCATCCAATCCATCTCTCTCAGCCTTATGTTACTCCTTTATGTACGTGACATTTCATGAATCACTCAACTTTTTGGGTCGACTTGTGTGGTATTCATATAAATTCATACCAAAAATGATACAGTCCACTAAGTAGTCTATGTTCTACTTAGACAGTCAGTTAATTTGACCAAAGTGTGTCTATCAAATCATAAGACCTGATTCACTTCCAAATTTGTTACAATTGTATGGCCCCTAGGTTCCTTCAATCCCTGTTCCAAAGGCGTAATTCACTAGCAAAATTCAGAACAAGGCCATTTGATGATGGCAAGCTTCATTCAAATAGATCTAGATCCGTAACTTCAATGTTTTATCTCTTATTTTTATATTAAGTTTAGCATACAATTTTATTTGTATCAGATACATCGGACGTAGTTGATCTTGCACAAGGATGAAAGGAATGACAATTAGTCTAGCAAGCCTATAGTTCTCTCAGGACTTAAAGAATAAGGTTCAGTATCATATTCTTTTCTTTGAAAGTGCAGCAATCAACGGTAAGGTTGCTGCCATGTGACCTAGAGGTCATGGGTTCAAATCCTGGAAACAGCCTCTTGCCAAAGGCAAGGTAAGGCTGCGTACAATGGATCCTTTCCCCGGACCCCGCATGGCGGGAGCTTCGTGCACCGGACTGCCCTTTTTGCAGCAATCAACAAAATTGTGGCACAATTACTGTCTAATTAACCATGATTTTATGATGACTTAGTATGTCCTTGACAACTAAAAATAATTATTATATTTGAGTTAAACATCTCAAAACAATCAACATTTGAATCTAGTGAAAATTATGAATCTAAATCTAGCCTTGATTAACTTGAGACAAGAAAGATAGATCTGGATTTAGGTTTTGTTGAATAGTCAACATTATTGGAAGCTTGAATTGTTGCCGTGTAAATAACCGTGATATTTTGGGATGACTAGTTTGTCTGTGAATTTTTTATAACTAAAATTAGAGCTATATTTGATTTCTCGAAATTATGGGCATTTGAATCTTGTGAAAAGCGAAGGGGAGCCTTGGTGCAACGGTAAGGTTGCTGCCTTGTGACCTAGAGGTCACAGGTTCAAATCCTGAAACAGCCTCCAAAGGCAAGGTAAGGCTGTACAATGGATCCTTTCCCCGACCCCGCAAGGCCGAGCCTCGTGCAAATCTTGTGAAAAGCATGAACCTAAACTATTTAGTCATGATTACATGAGACAAGAGATTTGATTTGGGATTTCAGTTTTGTTGAATAATCATGACATTATTGGAAGTTTGAATCATGGATCGATCCACACAGCTTGAGTTTAAGAATTCAGAGCTACAATCAGATTTTAGAGCTTGAGAAAATAGTTGAGCTTATCCATTTACGTATTATGCTTAATACTAATGCTTAAGCCCAAATCAGTAGTAATCTACTCATCTAAGGTTATAAAATTTCTTTTTAGCTTACAACTCACTGGATGTCACATCTCCCTCATCTAAGACTTCACTTTCCCTTTAAAATCCAGTCCAGCTCAGCTCAGCTCAAAATCATCCTTAATTGGCAACATGTGATGTCCAATGGAAGCTACACCATCACATAGAAAGTCTTTTACAATATCTCATGAGGCTTATGATTTGGCCACAATTATCATGACCCACTTAAATAAAAGAACTAACACATTTACTTATCAGACCTAACATTGGCTCAAAATGCTTAAGTCTAAATCAATGATTTCTTGCATATCTAAGCATATGAAGACTCTTTATTAGCTATTAGTGTACAACTCACCATATGGAACAAACTAGGTGCCACATGTACTACTTAACTACTAGTATGTTCTTTGTTTCCACCGTTGATTGCAGGACTCTTATGGTTTTATTTATACCCATATATGTTTATTTATTACCTTTGCTTTTCTGCCCACTTCTGACAGGCCTGAGTGGACCTGATATGCTAAGAGCAGGGAATAAACTATCTTCACACATGACCACAATGCTTCAGTCTTCTAAATTCAATAGTAATTTTCAAGTTTCATATTTCTTGTCTGATTTGATTTTGATAATATGCTAGAATTTGAGTGTTTAAATGTTTAATACGGCCATGACAAAAAACCATTGTAATAAGCCATATGAACTAGCCATAGTATGATGATATTTTCAAGGGCTTTGATATGGCAGTTGTAACTTCCATGTGTTGTAAATACTATGTAGATTCAGTTGACCGATTATGACTAGGAAAGGTGAGATATGTAAGTTGATGGCATGGAAGTCAGATTAAAATGAAAAACATTGGAGACACTTTCAGATCTAGTCAGGAAACTGCAAACAGGAGAAAGTAATGGAACTCGTATACCTAGAGCTTATCCGGAGAAAGTTAAGGAACAACAAAAACTAGAGCTACCTACATGCCTGGACTAAATTGTTGAGCATACTAAGAGCTATTTACTTAATACTTAAATTGGGGGTTCTTTTATCCTTAAATGGTTTTCTTTGGCAGTGGAATGAAACATTTTGCTACATTTTATGCATTGTATCGACATATTCAAGGAACAAACCTGGTGGCTTTTTTGTTTGCTTGTTTTGCACTTTTAACTCGTTACCTTGAGTTGTGTTTCAAATTGTTTCTTCTTATGACAGCATAACTTTTTTCAGGGTCTGGAAAACCGCAACTCAGGATAACAAAAATTATTGCTCGTCTCTATTCATCTTATCCATCAGAAGTAGTTTCTGTTCTATTGGAGCTTTTTCATCTACAAACACCAGGATTCTGTGACAACATTGATGTGGAAAATTCTATTGAATCAGATGCTGGCAATCAAGGGTCTGCCAATTCGTTGCATGATTTAAAAACTATCATCACTAGATTGTCTAGTAAGAAACCCAGATTGTTGCTGAGCTTGCTGAGAAAAATTCTTGAAACTATTGAAATCAGATTCACCAAAAACCTCTCTGGTAAATTACCTAAACATGTTACTAAATTGTCATTTTGTGTGGATTTTTCTCCTACTTGATATTTTGCTTGCCTATTGGAGCTGAAGATCCCTGGTCTTTTCTTCTCCAGGTGAATGCGATATTCATTTATCTCAGATTCCATCTGAGGTAGATTACATGACTAATTTATGTTCCCTTTTTCGATGGTTAATTATGAATCTCAAATCATTGAAGGGTGCTGGTTCCATTCAATTCGACAATGAAGCTGAAGATATTTCCATTCACAAAAATACAGTTAAAGTTTCACTTCATAAGCTTATCCGCAAATGTCTGACTTTATCTGTTATTGGAAACCAGCATCTTTGGGATTCTGTGCTGCTACTTGTTGAGATGACAGAGGATAGTTCCATAAAAGAGAGACTAAAGAAACTCCCTTTGCTCAACTATAAAGCTCCACCCGCGGCACTCCAGGTCCCTTCCTATTCTAATACCGAGAGCATGTTGTTAAAAGAAGAGGATGCAATTTGTCAAGCTACAGAGAAATTGGCCATCTTGAAGTCGAAGATGAAGGCTCGCAGCCAAAGGGAGGTTGCTCCAGGGGCTGATGTTTCAGATACAGACACCACATGGACCGTGGCCAAATCATGGATCTCATGCCCGATTGGCATGCTACCTTGCTCTTTTAGTTCAACTCCAGTTCTCCCTGTTCTCGACCAAGTTGATATAGATACCAAAGCTGGATCGGAGAAGAAGAAGAACCTCAGTTTCCATGCAAGTGACTATAGACAATTGGATTATCCTTCAGAGATGTCGGTCCATGAGAGCCCTAACAAAAAACTAAAGACCTCTCAAGAAGCACAATGCATGTATTTTCCAGAATCAACGCGTACCTTGGAAGGACGGCTATTGATCAACGGTGTATGGACTAAAGTGAGTGAAGAAGAGTTGTCAATTATCCAATCTAAAATGAGAATTTTTGCTTGATACTAGTCGGTCAGAGTTACAATTATTTGTGGATAGAGCAATAGAAATAGTAATGCTCATCGATCAGTTATAACTTGGATACAACTTGCTGGGCTGGAGCTTCATCGATTTTGTGATCATTGTATATGAGTTCAGATCAATGGACTTCCTAAATCCAAAATGATGTGCAATTTTGAAACTGAAAGATTTGTCTCAAGTGAGATATTTTTAGTGCAATGTATCCCAGAATTTTATGGTATTTAGAGGATTACGTAGTATCTACTAAATAGGTACAACACTTGGTCTTGAGGGGAAAAGGAAAACTGGATCACAAATGCTATTTCCCTGCCTTTTATTCAAGTGAGATAATAAAATGACTTAAAATAAATAAAATAAATGAATTGAATTCTGAATTTTGCTCCCTAGCTGTTTCTATTCAGTATTTACAAGAAAGAGCTGCTTCTCTCAGTGTTCTGCCATGTGAATGTGAGCTCTTGCCAAATCAATCACTTGCCTTGTACTCGTCGATATCGACTTGAGATCTTCAAATTTATCCAGTGCTTCTCTCATCCATGAATGCTTACACACTTGCCTTGCTTCTGCTATACTAACCTGGTTCATCAAGTTAACGAACAAGAAATCAGAAATTTGCAGGCTAAATCTACTGTTCTTGATCTGTTTGACGTATACACATGTTTAGTATGTTGCCACTGACTCACCCATTTGCGCTCTCGGGTATTCATTTCCGGCCATTGCTGTAGCACCTCTGTGACTTCCATGGCAAACATGTAGTGGGTCTTATCTTGGTCCTCGCTCAGCCATCTGCCCAGATGACCCTGCTATGTTACATCGATCGCACAGGATTATTTGACGACGATGATGATGATGATGATCATGAGGTATTCAATTCACTTATTCTTAAAAGAATAAGCGAATTGAATACCTAACTAAAATGAATTTTCATCACCTAATGCAGTCACCATGATAACTTATCATAACAACTTTATATCACTTAAGTTGCAAGCTTATGGTGCTCACCTTGAAGTTTCCTGTCACACCAGCTTCCTCAAATGCTTCCCTGGAAGCAGCTGCTGTCATAGTTTCATCAAGCTCCCAACCACCCTGTTTAAATATAAAAAGTAAGTTAATTGCATAGTTTTTACAAAGGGCAATCTACGAAACTTCCATCAATACGGAATTCCGAGAAAGGGTCTAAGTCACAAGCAACAATTTTACCATTGCACATGATTTTTACAGAGGCTATAATTTGAAAATATATAATTTGTCAAATTTTAGGTGGGTACAATGGAAAAAGTTAGGTAATGGAATAAGAAAAGAAACAGGGAATAGATCAGTTTGATACAGGGAAAATATGCATGCCTTTGGGAACATTAATTCAGGCCCTTTCTGAGAGCTTACGACGAGAACCTCGATGGCTGGATGAATGGCTCCTGGACAAGGATTCTCCATCTTGAACCTGTAAGGAATGCATCTGCTCAACCAGTGTGTAAGACAACAAGGTTAGATCAGAACAGCCTTCGATGAGAGAAGATGCATGAAGTTGTGGAATACATGAACCCTAGAAACTAAACTTAAATTCATGATCACAAGAGTCTTCATTGAGACAATCAAAGTCAAGCAAGCATTTCAATTTTTGTTTCCAAATCGAGTGCAAGTGACTTCAATTTTTCATCGCCATAAACTCGATACGAAAAAAAAAATGCAAGAACCCTAGAAACTACATTGCAATTTTTTTTAGCTTAAATTCCAGGCGAAGAGAAGAAGATGCATAAACTCGATGAGAATAAATGAATCCTAGAAGCCAAATCGCATTTTTAGTTCGAATTCAAATCTGACATTAGTTAAAATTCAAATCTAACAAACATTGCAGCTTCAATTCCCGATGCCGCAGGATGAGACGGGAGCGAAGATGAAACGAAACGCACCCGACGACAAGACGGCGACCAGCCTTGTACCGCTGCAGCCTCCTCCCGCAGCGAGATACCAAAGAAACCATCTCTTTGGCCGGAATCGCCGAACCAGACCTAATCTCTCCGCCGAAAGCGATCCCCCCACTCAAAGAACAGCGGCGAGGAGACGACGAAAGAGGGCAGAGGCAGCTCCTTCGCCCGGCGCCCCCGCTTCTTACCATCCGATCGCAGACGCCGATGAAGACGAAGCGGAGCAGGAGAGGCGACGAGGGAGCGGAGAAGAGGAACGATAAGATTCATTGGGATGGGAATGGAGCAGGGGATCGGATTATAAATGGGAGAAGAGCGATTGATTGTTGATGTTGACCATGATACGATCTCGTCCACGCGGCTTGTCCTTCGTACGCCAAATCAGCAGTGACGTGTGTTGAACGATACAAAACGCGTGGAAACAAACTATTCTAAAATTTAAATTTTGATTAAAAATTACTCTTATATTTGTTAAAACCATTCTATTATTATTAAAAAAATTTCATCTCGATTAAATTATTTGGACCAAAATTATTATTTTGCTAAAGCAATTTTAATTAAATTACTTCATGTTATAATTATTATAATACTATTAAAATGAAGTTCCATTTGATATTTTAATGCATATATAATTGAAATAATGTGTGTATAAATTGACCTTGATTTAAAATATGATTAATAAAAGTAAAATATAAGACATGGTAATTATTTAAATAACTTAATGGTGTTCTTTATTGGGCTTCTGTAAAAATGGAAATCTCATAAAGATGGACCAAGTTGCAAAATAAACATCTAAAAAAATATTAAAATAGTCATTATACATATATATATTTTTATCGTGGCCATAATTCATAATTGTGTCTAAATATTGACCAAGAAAACTTTTTAAAAAATACCAGGTTGACTTTGTCATAGTTATCATACGGGTCGTGGGTCAATTTTGACTTGAGAAGTTGATTAATAGGAGGAAAGTTGACCGATGACTATACTAGTACTTATTCCACATACGTACGAAGGCCGACAACAATAAGGTAATGTACAAATTTTACTGTAGTAATTTTTACTTTTCTTTTTCAATTTATTTTTATTTCTAACAATGAGATCAAAATTCTTTAATCGGTGCAATGCATCTTTATAACATAACTATTTATAACAAACATGAATTATTATCTCTACCGATATCAATTTAATTATTTATGAGCTTTAATTTTACAGAAAAAAAATAAAATTTATCATCCTAACGATCCTACAAAATCAACCTCACAATATCTATGAGAAAATAAATTGAGAAACTATAATTTATCACAATTATCTATGAGAAAATATTATTTCGACTTCGTTATTATTCGACTTTTACTTCATTTCAATAAATATATCTATCATCGTATCAATCAATTATGTCCCGAAGACATATCAAAATTATGACTTTCAAGGTTTGACATGTGATAGTTAGCTCTTCAATTGTAGTAAAATCAAACAGAAGAACTACGTTCCCCCGTTGATTCTTCACAAGGACAACATTAGAAAAGTACGGGTTGCAATTGGACGAGTGTTCAACATGTTTATAGTCAATGATACCGCATCACCACACATCTGTCATGATTTTGCTGCATGGATTAAGATCTTACTCTCGAGCCCACTTTTATCGGCCCCCATGACTTTGTCGACCTCTTTCCCATCCTTCACGAAGAAGAAAGTCGGCACGCTATTGACATTCCAGCGATGAGCATCGTCACTTAGTTCGTCGATGTCGACTTTCAAGAACACCACGTCACGGTGGCTCTCTGCTAAGGTTTTGAAAACGGGCGCCATGAAGCGGCAAGGTCCGCACCATGTCGCGGTGAAGTAGAGAATTGCCAAGCGATGAAGGCGCGCAGCTGCCTTCAGTTTTGTTTGTAGATCATTGGAGGAGTGAATGCTGATGACGGTTCCTGCAGATTGAAGGGAAAAGAATAAAAATATTTCATTAAAAGAATTCTTTTTCGAGTGCTACCATTCAATCAATTTCAATGTTAATACGCGCATGAAAAGGTCGACCGAGATAATACTCAAAGCTGATTGATTTACAGCACTAGCAGCATATTTGCATAGCATAGGCACAGGAAGCATATCTGAAAACCTCTACAAAACGTTGGTGTAAAAGAATTGAAGATCTGTATGTGAGATTACAAGTGGAAGCTAACAAGTGATTCCCCGCTAAATTACTACAGCGAGATTTACCGTACTCGAGCAACAGATTGCCTAGTGAACGCACCAAGAAGCTCATCTGATAGCCTATCAAAGACATTGGTATTGTAGGTCTACATGTGAGATTCCAGTGGAAGCTAACAAGTGATATTTCTACAAGCTATGTGCTTCATTATCATCGTAGATTCATTTAGTACCCCAGTGGCTCAAAGTAAAATGAACAAATATCATATATATTAGTTATTTGTTAAGGAAAATAGACAAAGGACCTTCTAACAAGATAGCCATTTCCGCAAGCATTTAGTAGCATTTAAAAAATAGAAACAGAAGAAAAATATATGGAAGTGGCATACCTTCCTCTAGAAGAGCATCACGCTTCTCAGCAGCCTGTTTCAGAAAAAGAACGTAATTCAAAATATGAATATGTACTAAAAAACATAACCAAAGATGATCATTACACAATGTTGCAAAGCAAGTAAAATATGGATGCTTTATTTTCTGATGTGCGGCTTCTTTTATCCCTATCATGCAAGGACAGATAGAAATGATGACACCAAGAAATGTAATTGTTGAATGCAATGCCACAAAAACAAAAAGAACAATTACTACCTTAGCTTCAGCTCGCTGGCGTTGCCTCTCCTGTTCTTTCTTACGTTCTTCTCGCTCTTTCCTCAGGCGCTCATATTTCCTGCGATGTTCCTCGATTTTGTGTACATTGGGCTCCACCTGTGATTCAGGCACACATCAATCATCCTTTTAATCCAACATATATATGTAGGCACTTGACTCTAAGTGTCAGACCTTTTTGAGCACTGATTTTATTTCCTCATCATAATCAAGTTTTGATGCCACATGCAAGTCACTTGCAGCTTCTCCCCACTTGCCCAACATGGCTTTTGCCATTCCTCTATATTTGTATCCCTTGGCAGAGTCGGGATTTATCTAAGCATGTCACAAGGAGGCATGAGTTCCTGTAATCTATGGTTGATCAAGTAACTTGTAACTGTGTGGAACACGAACCTGCAAAGCTGCATCTGCATCTCGTATAGCAGCATTTGGTTTCCTCAGCTTGACAAACACACTAGCTGGTAAGAAACAAAGTAAAGTATTAACCAGAAGTTCACACAAATGGATTATTTGGTATACAACCCTTGTTACCTCTAGTGGCATATAAGATAGCTGAACTTGGATTCAGTAAAATAGCCTCTGTAAGATATTCAATTGCTTCATCCAAGTTACCTGATCAGCATCATTAAATGCCAGATGGTCAATCTACATTTGACATCTCAAATAAAAATTGTTAAACATGTAGGTTTTTTGCATGCCTTCCGAGATTGCGTACATAGCATTTGCTTTCAATGCCTGAGCAGCATCACGGTTCTCTTCAGAAACTTCTATCGATTGATCTCCCATCTTTCAAGAATAGAACAAAGAAAAGCAAACAAAAATCAGACAAAAAAAGAGTGAGAAAGAATAATGTGTTACTCTGTCTTATCACTAGCTTATTCTAAATAAACCTTTTGAGGAGGACCATCATCTGATTCTACCAATTCACCATCCAGCTCAATATCAGACTCCATAATTTCATCCTCATCGACAGCACCTTCAGGCTTTTATAAACAATTAGACAAAATCAGATAATGGACTGTTAAATCAATTCTTTTATCAAAAAAAAGTTGAATATATTGTGCATATATCACAAAAGACACTAACATACTAGCCAATTAAATCAACTGTGTTAGACACTTTGCTCTTATCGACCTTTAGAAATGTTAAACAACCATAATAGCCTCTTACAGTTGATGCATAAAAAGAATTGAAAGTTTGATTTTTAAAGGTTAAGGTTCAAAAATACATTTTTAAGGAAACTATTTTCTCTTCATAGCATGGTTCATATAAATATGGTTGATAAAAGAATTAATTCACTCAAATTTTGTAGAGAATGAAATGGATAAAGGTTAAAATAGTGCTCCAGCAACTATTTTTTGAGTGGGAATAAAATGAAATTTTGATAGAGAAAAAAACACCAACTGTTGGAATCCAAATATTATATATCCTGAAGCTGGACAGCCAAAGAACACATTATATGACATTAAACAAAATAATGACCCAAGCTATTTCGACGGCATGAAAAATATCTAAGCTAATCAGATTTTACACTAGATAACAACATCAGAAAGTTAAAAACAGTATATGAGATTAGCAATCAAGTTAGATTATTCGAAAAAGCAAACTTCAATTGAATTCATCTCAGGCAGCTTTAACAATGAGAAAATAGGAATTCAAACAGCCATATCAGATTGTAAGGATACCGGAGCTTTAGATAGGCATAAAAATTCAGAATCTGGACACAGAAGCCCCTGATTCATGGCTAAAATTTCATTTGTGACATACTATAAACAAACATTCTGATATCTGGTATCTAAGGGCCAAAAAATGATGTAGCTTAAAGTCAACCAATGTAGCTCAGTTCAAATTTCTAAACACTAATGAGTGTAGAAGGATACCAAAAAAGTTCTAAATAGTGTTTCTTTAAGAAAGAAAATCAAGTGGGACAGGAATGTTTCAATCTAATGTATCTATGAGCATGAAATTTATTACAACTTCCAAAAGGAGTCCATAATACAGAATAGCGAGAAAGGAGACCCAAAAGGGGTAATCCTTATATTCACTCTAGTGAATGAGCAACAGCTATTGTGTCATCCTTACAGAATTATCTCACTCCTCCCTTCTAAAAGTAACAAGAAAGAAAGATAAAATCTAACTTACATATTCATAAATATCAAGTCAGATTAGAACCCATTAACTTGGCACAATTCATGTTTGCTTGGTTTGGTTCAGTACACTCAATTTAATTTCTTACAATCTGTTTATTTCCATGTATTAAGATATCTTGATATCAAGTAATTCTCATCGCCTCGATTATGTTGGTAGACCTCAATCATAATCTTCCCACAATTTTGACAATTTATTCCCATTCAACTTGTTTACCACAATTATAATAATCATAATATTATCTTAGTCTATCTTTAGATGTCATGACAACTAATAAACTCTAAGATAGATTCAATCATTTGGAATAATTCAAATTACCCAAATTTAGTTAATCAAATTGAGTGCATTTTTAACCTATTAGGCCTCAAATGCCAAACTAAATACACTGCCATTTTTGCTGATTTCATAATTTTTTGTGCATATTCCATAATTTTTCTATATTATCTGGACAAAACGCGCTACAATTAGACAGCTACAAGCACATGTTTTTTCTTAATTTCCTTTCAATAAGAATCAAGTCCAATCTCAATGTTTTACAAGTTGAAGAGCTACATATGTGTACGTCTGCCAGAAGTTTAATCCATAATTTTGCCACCTCAATTTAACTACGAGCTGCAAATCTGCAACTGCTCCGAGATTTAAAAAATATCCAGAAATACCGTCAACAACGTCTAAGAACAAGAAAAAAACACAGAATCGTGGGTATAACTAACCAAACTACAACATTAGAAGGAACAAAATGGAATGCATAATTTTGCAAATAACAGATGAGATCAAACAAAGAAAGAAGAGAAATCGGAATCACTGACCGAAGTTATGTTGGGAGGAATCCGAGCGCCAAGGCTGGAGCCAAAAGGACGCAACGATAAGAGAGAGAGAGAGAGAGTAAAGCACCAAACAACTGCATCAGAGCTGGATCATCACCTGTGGAGGTAGTCACGGAAGAAGGATAGCGAAGGGTGGCGGAGAAGGGAAGGATCCGACTTGCAGCTGTCGACGAAGGCTCTCAGCTCCGACACCTTTTCGCCGTCCATCGTCGCCCTGGCGGTGCGCCAAATACCGCAGAAGTGTGTAGAAGCAGAACCAAAATGGAGGCTTGCTCCGCACTTCACTAGTTCCCCTGCCTTTGCGAGAATGTAAATTGTGGGCTTTGGGCTCAACGGGCCCAAGAAATTTTTTTAATATAGATATATATTAATTTTAAAATTAGAGTTTATTTAAATTTAAATTTTTATTGAGCTTGACTAATTTATCGTCTTTATAAATTATAAATTAAATATTTATATAATGCATAAAATTTATATTACTTTTTAAAAACATATTATAAATAATTTAAAATTATATATAATTAAATAAAAAATAAATATATTTATTTATAAATGTTAATAAACTTTTTATTTTATATATTTTTTTAATATTAAACGAGTATAAATTCATTTAAAAAATATTAGCTAGCATAGAATCTTTTCAAAACAAATCTGTTTAAATAATGCTAACAGATGTACACGTCCATTGACTCGTTTAACAACTCTGAGTGAAGTGGACCACAACGTCCAAACAAATCTGTTTAAATAATAAACTTTAAGGAATTTTGTTTCATAATAAACTTTTTTTGTCTCTTCCCCTAATTACAAAAATTATTGGACGAGACTAAGAAATGTAACGAACAGAGTTCTCTGATTTATTTGCCTTCTGAAACCATGAAAGAAACAGTTCAAGATTCAAGAAAAAGGCCATCATTTCTCTTTCTCTGTATCCTTCTGGAACTTGTCACTCAGTTTGGTAGTTTCGATTTGTCCATCAACTTTATGAAATTGCCAACCATAGTTTTACCTTCAGGTGTCATAATGCTTTCAGGGTGGAACTGAACTCCCTACAATTCAAAAGAGTAAGAACAATTAAAAAAGAATAAAAGGTTCTTTTCTTTTTCTTTGTTTTGAAAAAAAAAAAAACAGGTATAAAGCAAGGCAGAGAAGCAACTAATATGTAACACACATCTTAAGAGAGACATGGTTAAATTACTCTATTCAAGACTTTTCCCTCTCTTATGTTCACTCTTGGACGAAACTAAAGGTCCCATTTCTTTTATTACTTGGACTGAAAATATGAAGGAAAAGAGAGAAAGGATCATAAAAATGTACATGAATGACAAAGCTTCATATATAATTTTAGAATCCTTTGTTTCATATCTTCTATCCAAATAGTCAAACTCTGAAAATGACAAAAGGAACTTCAAATTGCTCCCCTCCTCCCCTTAGCCTTTTCTTCATCTGCTAAATAGACCCTCTCTTTTCCCTCTACTTTGGCTCCCTTTTCCTCAATTAGAAAGGCCAGTGATATTCCCAGATATGCTCTCAGAGCAGGTGTTAGAATGATTAACTTTGGGGCAGTAATTGCCAAACATGGAAAGCATTAGATTTGAAGTATTGCTACAAATTGGTTTTCCTGTACCAATTGATTACCTCTGATTCAGTGAATCACCTTTTCTTTATTTTGATAAAATGAAGTGAGGAGTAAATTTCCAGATTGCATTGCTGAGCTAGTCACTTCCTATGCCATTCTTTTTCCTCAAGAGTTCAAAAGAAGATGATTCCAAGAAATGATACAAGCCACTCATTCTCAATTCTTCAGGGTAGAGGTCATATTCCCAATTACTTTTATAGCTTGCTTCTGATTTCAAATTTAAGGGTATGAAAATACTTCGCCATTAATATTCCAAATATCTTGAAACTGATGCTAACATACTAAAAGGGAAGGCAATCAATTAATTTAAGCAAGTTTTTAGCATACAGCTCCATGTAGCCTGTTCCTACATAAATACATCCATGTATGACCTAGCCATGATGGGAAACCAATAAGCTCGGTAAGGACTATGGTATTGGATATTCTGAACTAAGGATTAGGTTAAACATGCTCATGATGATAAGGAACTACAATGCAATGGGCATTATCAAGTAGCTTCAATTGCTTGAAAGAGAAGAAAATTTTGTTGTACTTCTATATCTTCCATGTGCTCTTCTAACATAGAAATTACAGGTAATTGACAGCGGCGTAATTAAGATGGAAAAATAATGTTTCAAGGAATCACTAGAAGAAAAATTATAGTTTTACCTGAATGTGTCTGTACTTCTTGTGACGAGCGGCCATTATTAATCCATCCTCTGTCCAGGCAGTGATCTCAAGTGAATCACTAGGAAAACTTTCTTTCTCGATAACAAGGCTGTGGTATCTGCAGGCTGTGAAGGGGCTGCACGCAAGTATAAAAGCAGTATATAATAAATGGAAAATTCATCTAGCATATTCAACATGATCATGCAAGAGGAATAATAAGTATCAAAATTATGCATAAAACACATGCTATTACAAAAGAAATAAGTCCTGTAACATACACAACTTTAATAAGAAAAAGGAAATGTGAGATCAATGAAGCAAGCAAATTACTTGGCCTTGACTTTCCCCTTTCTAAAGATAATCACTCTATCCTATTCCTAAAATAAACAAATCTAATAACATATCTGCAAATGGAATAAAAAAGTACTTATAACCTCTATTATTCTTGTATACGACAATAAAACTATTGAACTGCAAAGCTTGTATCTTCTAATGTTTCATCTATATATTTTCTCGCTAATATAGCATTGTAGGATCTCCTTAACATGTCATATCATTTTAACATTTCTGTTTGATGATTCTTATAATTTAAATATATTAGCTTATTTTCTAAACAAATTAAACTTTGGCCAACAATGATTAAATGCTTAGTTCATTTAGAAGGATGTGGAAGTTAGTTCCAAGTAATTATTCCTACTTGCATTACAACTGTAGTGGGTATAAGCATCTATCCAAATTGCAAAACAATGGACATCAATGATTCTCACTTCATTTCCTAGATGTACCCTACAGGAAAGAAACGTGTGCACGCATAGAGTATCTAGATTATCTTTTAAGCATTAATTTATCATGTACCACAAAAAAATATTGCTTAATATATCACAAATCTAATTTATATACCTAACCAAAAATTAAAAATCCAATACACATCCCATACATCCCTAAATCATATAAGAATAATCAAAGACTCACTTGGGCAAACCATGAAATAAAGTATCATCTAGTGATTCATCATAGTGGACAAGTGAGCTCTTCCCATGCATAACCCCAGAAGGAGCACGGACTATCTTTCCTGAAAGTTAACAAGGAAATTGTAAAATAATACTAGTTCCCACATTACCTACATTTATTTTTGTGGCTTTCATGCGCCAGATTTATTCAAACCTCCAAATGCTTCTCCAATGCATTGCAAACCCATACAAACTCCAAATAATGGTATTGAAGGACCCAGCTCAAGTACAGTCTGTAATGAAATCCCTGAATCTTGAGGTGTACCTGTACAAAACAATGGTTGAATGCCTCCTATTCAAGTTGATGGAAACATATATTTCTGGAAAACTACTGACCTGGGCCAGGAGATATGAGTATTCCTTTTGGATTTATCCTGAAAAAAGAGTTCCAAATCTGTTTTTTTAATTAAAACCAAATTGTCTAGAGGGATAGACAAGGATGGATACCTTTTTATATCATCCACAGTTATCTCATCGTTCCGATATGTCTCAAAATGGACACCAAGCTCGCCCAGATACTTAAGCAGAGAAGAAGTGCAATTAGAAAAGTTAGAAAGTTAGACTCACATATCATACGGCAAGCTGTGAACAGTAAGCCAACTTAAATCTCTTGTCATCAAACAATTAGGAAACCAACAAGAAGTATTTATGAAAATATCATACCAAATCCGTTACAAATAAATTGGATCATGACATTACTTATATGGTATTGCTTAGGGGATAATCAAGATGTGCCACAGCTTAAGTATAAAAGCAACATATGGATTAATAGGTTGATCCTTTCTTCTCCTTTTAATTTGTTTTGTTCTTAACCATAAGATAAATTAAATTTAGGTTGTGCTTCCTACAAGAAGTGAGATAAGGGAAATGTTTATAGGGAGTGGAACAAATTGATCTGTAGTTTGTATTTCATTGGAGGGGAAAAAACTATAAGAGAAATCTATTCTATCATTTCCTTGTACGGAAATAAAGGAGAGAAACATTATTCTCCAAATTTGATTTTTTTAAACTATAAAAAAACAAAAAAGCATCAAAAGGCTTCCACCCAAATTGATGTTCTCTGCTTGATGTGGCAAGAAGCCAAATTAAGGAAAATGGGGGCAACAAGTTCTAGCCTCTTCCTTCTCTCTCTCATTTCAGACCAAGGAAAAGAAGAGAAAGTGAGATTGAGGAACACTTCCACAATGTGTTTCCTTCCTTGGGTGGTTTTGCTTAAGAAAATACACTCAGGGTTGAAAGAAAGGAACTTTTTTCTAAACCAGCAAAAAACCCTTTTCATCTAAGCTGCCGCCAATCTACTACTACTCAAAGTTTCTTGTTGTAAACATACACAACATAATTAAATGTTGCTAACAAATAACATTACACATAGTAGTCAACCTCAAATGGTTGGTACTTCTGGGTTATTATTGTAGCAGTAGTTAACTGTCAATCATTCAGAAACGATCAGAATATAGAAAGTTTATTTCATAGCACACAAAACAGCAGGATATTTCCAAGGTAACACAGATGCTATGGGTTAACATCGAAGTATCAAACATCAGAATCCTAAATACAAGAGATCATTTTGGTGGCAAAAATCATATATTATCTATGATACTAAAAAAATGCCCCTTAATGACAATCTCCGATAATTTCATTATAACAGTACTATGTCATGCATATACATCGGAGTCCAACAAGTAAATAGCAGAGATCTAAAAATCTAGAGTTTTGAATTTCATAGCATCCGTTTTCTGACAATTAAGAACCAAATTCACTACAAAATTCAGAAATGGTATCAAGAATCACAAGATACCAATAATCATAACAATTCAAATAACCAACATCGCTGAAAGCAATGGCAAAAAATATGCGAGTACCCGAACTTATTATACTGCGTCGTTCCAACAAAAACTACCTGGCAGAGATTATAGGTAAAGCTGTCATAATTGTCGATTACAACGATAGGCCTTTCATCCTTTGAACTCACTGAAACTGCAGCGCCATCCCCGACGACCGGCTTCACAGAAACTCTAAGAGGTGTAGGCAGGGTGGTCCTCCCAAGGGAAAGACGTCCACGACCGAGCCCTAAAGCAATCAGCTGAGGTCAAACAAGCGTGCGACAGGATCCAAAAAATGAGACCCCAAACAAGTGCGCAACACGAACCATAAACCAAGACCAACCATTGACTCACCCGGAGATCGAGAGGGAGGGAGACGGCGGTAGCGCCGAAGGCAGGGAGCCGGCGTGGGCCGCCGTTGCGTGGAGTTTGGGGAGAAGCGTAGGGTCGGGGCGAGGGAGAGCAGAGAGGACGCCATGAGAGAGAAGGAAGGAAGGAGGGAAGGAAAGGGACGAGTTTTGAGGTGAGAGAAGAGGGCAGGCCGGAAGGGTATAAGTAGTAAGGTCGGGTCAGTTCCTTCGAGTGGGTCCCACTTCAGGGAAGGTCCCCATTGGATGTGTTTATTGGTATAGACGTTGGGTAATTTAGAAAAGCCAACGTGCCATTATTAAATTAATAATTTAATATCAGAATTGGAAGTTTAAATTTTAGTGTGCAAGTAATCAAACAACTCTTAAATAATGTCATTAAACCTTCACAAATTTTGGTATGAGCTTATGAAAATTTTATTTAAATAAATAAGGTCAATTAAATAAATAAATTTAAATATATATGTGAATAAAAATTGATGAATTGCTAATAAATAATATTCTTAAATACAATTTATAAATTATATTCTTCAATAATTCTTTTCAAACTTATAAATAAGTAAAAAATTCAAAATAAATAAATAAATTTATAATATAAAAGTTCATAATTAATCAAATAAAATTAAAAATATAAAATTCTAAACGATTAAACAAGGGTTCGATAATATTTAAATAAACTGAACTAGAGCCAAATTTTAATAAGTTGAAGGCGATAAAAGAAACTAAGCTAAATTTGGTTTTAATTATAAGTTTAACATCTTATATTCATTTTAGATTGACCTAGTTACCTAGTAAATAAGTTTTAATAACTTAAAATTTAGCTTAGCTTAGTTTAATTTGTTTACTGCCTTAAAGGCTATATTAATTAATTAATATAACTAATTAAAGCATCATAAAATTTATGTGATGATATATTACTAAATTTATTTTTTTAATACTAAAATATTTTTGTAATTATATGATAATATTATTATGAGTTTGATTTTCTCACTTTTAATATTACATGACTATCTATGTACATTCATTCTCTAACAATGATAAGAAGGTGAAGGGGTTATTTGGAGAATTGGTCCGATTTAGTTGTTGGTTTAAATTTAGGCTATGGTTCACTAGGTTGGGTCGGGTATAATAACCCGTTTTAGCCATTATGCTTTAAAAAAAATAGGTGTTGTCTCGTTCATAGTGGATAACAAAGAGATCGTAAAACCAAGGAAAGAACATCACATCATATTTTATCCAACTCATCTCTATAAGAATTAAACATTTTATTTATATTGTTATGGGTTGGTATGACCTGGCTCGGAAAGTCAAGGTCCGATCTAAGTGGATGACACGTCAAATAAAAGGCTTATTTGGCCCTGTGCCTAGGCTCGGCAATCGCGACCCGACATCCAGATTAGGTTAGGGTTCGGCACCTGACTTCGAGCTCCGACTCCAAGCCACTCCAAGTATATTCCTCTCCTCCCGACCACATCCCGGCCCAACCTTAGTCGGCCTCGGCATGGGCTCCCTCTGTTGCCCAAGTCTCACTCCCTCAGTGCCCTATTCAATGCTCAATCAACTCTCTGTGCAGTTCTCCATTCAACTGAGCAGGTCGCCGTTAGAATGACATAGGCAATTC
>NC_133880.1:6453153-6502491 GCF_044706935.1 Curcuma longa | reverse complement strand
AAGTTAAAAACAGTATATGAGATTAGCAATCAAGTTAGATTATTCGAAAAAGCAAACTTCAATTGAATTCATCTCAGGCAGCTTTAACAATGAGAAAATAGGAATTCAAACAGCCATATCAGATTGTAAGGATACCGGAGCTTTAGATAGGCATAAAAATTCAGAATCTGGACACAGAAGCCCCTGATTCATGGCTAAAATTTCATTTGTGACATACTATAAACAAACATTCTGATATCTGGTATCTAAGGGCCAAAAAATGATGTAGCTTAAAGTCAACCAATGTAGCTCAGTTCAAATTTCTAAGCACTAATGAGTGTAGAAGGATACCAAAAAAGTTCTAAATAGTGTTTCTTTAAGAAAGAAAATCAAGTGGGACAGGAATGTTTCAATCTAATGTATCTATGAGCATGAAATTTATTACAACTTCCAAATGGAGTCCATAATACAGAATAGCGAGAAAGGAGACCCAAAAGGGGTAATCCTTATATTCACTCTAGTGAATGAGCAACAGCTATTGTGTCATCCTTACAGAATTATCTCACTCCTCCCTTCTAAAAGTAACAAGAAAGAAAGATAAAATCTAACTTACATATTCATAAATATCAAGTCAGATTAGAACCCATTAACTTGGCACAATTCATGTTTGCTTGGTTTGGTTCAGTACACTCAATTTAATTTCTTACAATCTGTTTATTTCCATGTATTAAGATATCTTGATATCAAGTAATTCTCATCGCCTCGATTATGTTGGTAGACCTCAATCATAATCTTCCCACAATTTTGACAATTTATTCCCATTCAACTTGTTTACCACAATTATAATAATCATAATATTATCTTAGTCTATCTTTAGATGTCATGACAACTAATAAACTCTAAGATAGATTCAATCATTTGGAATAATTCAAATTACCCAAATTTAGTTAATCAAATTGAGTGCATTTTTAACCTATTAGGCCTCAAATGCCAAACTAAATACACTGCCATTTTTGCCGATTTCATAATTTTTTGTGCATATTCCATAATTTTTCTATATTATCTGGGCAAAACGCGCTACAATTAGACAGCTACA
Source organism: Curcuma longa (assembly GCF_044706935.1). Lineage (NCBI taxonomy): Eukaryota > Viridiplantae > Streptophyta > Magnoliopsida > Zingiberales > Zingiberaceae > Curcuma > Curcuma longa. The sequence goes on along the minus strand of NC_133880.1, from coordinate 6,501,416 downwards.
AGCACATGTTTTTTCTTAATTTCCTTTCAATAAGAATCAAGTCCAATCTCAATGTTTTACAAGTTGAAGAGCTACATATGTGTACGTCTGCCAGAAGTTTAATCCATAATTTTGCCACCTCAATTTAACTACGAGCTGCAAATCTGCAACTGCTCCGAGATTTAAAAAATATCCAGAAATACCGTCAACAACGTCTAAGAACAAGAAAAAAACACAGAATCGTGGGTATAACTAACCAAACTACAGCATTAGAAGGAACAAAATGGAATGCATAATTTTGCAAATAACAGATGAGATCAAACAAAGAAAGAAGAGAAATCGGAATCACTGACCGAAGTTATGTTGGGAGGAATCCGAGCGCCGAGGCTGGAGCCAAAAGGACGCAACGATAAGAGAGAAAGAGAGAGAGAGTAAAGCATCAAACAACTGCATCAGAGCTGGATCATCACCTGTGGAGGTAGTCACGGAAGAAGGATAGCGAACGGTGGCGGAGAAGGGAAGGATCCGACTTGCAGCTGTCGACGAAGGCTCTCAGCTCCGACACCTTTTCGCCGTCCATCGTCGCCCTGGCGGTGCGCCAAATACCGCAGAAGTGTGTAGAAGCAGAACCAAAATGGAGGCTTGCTCCGCACTTCACTAGTTCCCCTGCCTTTGCGAGAATGTAAATTGTGGGCTTTGGGCTCAACGGGCCCAAGAAATTTTTTTAATATAGATATATATTAATTTTAAAATTAGAGTTTATTTAAATTTAAATTTTTATTGAGCTTGACTAATTTATCGCCTTAATAAATTATAAATTAAATATTTATATAATGCATAAAATTTATATTACTTTTTAAACATATTATAAATAATTTAAAATTATATATAATTAAATAAAAAATAAATATATTTATTTATAAATGTTAATAAACTTTTTATTTTATATATTTTTTTAATATTAAACGAGTATAAATTCATTTAAAAAATATTAGCTAGCATAGAATCTTTAAAAACACTAATTGATCTACAAATTAAAAAAATTTATTTTTTTAAATTTATAATTAAAATAAAAAATTCAATAAATTAATAATCTTGACCCATCTAAATTATAATTTAAATTTAAAAATTTTAATATCTTTTTATTTTTTAAGAGACTTATCCATTGATCCATCTAATATGCAATTCATCTTGAATTAGATTAAAAAATTTTTAAAAATTTTCTAATCCATCAAATTAATTGATAGATCGATCCTCCCTATTCCATCATAATTGACTCGTTTAACAACTCTGAGTGAAGTGGACCACAACGTCCAAACAAATCTGTTTAAATAATGCTAACAGATGTACACGTCCATTGGAAGGAATTTTGTTTCATAATAAACTTTAAACTTTTTTTCTCTTCCCCTAATTACAAAAATTATTGGACGAAACTAAGAAATGTAACGAACAGAGTTCTCTGATTTATTTGCCTTCTGAAATCATGAAAGAAACAGTTCAAGATTCAAGAAAAAAGCCATCATTTCTCTTTCTCTGTATCCTTCTGGAACTTGTCACTCAGTTTGGTAGTTTCGATTTGTCCATCAACTTTATGAAATTGCCAACCATAGTTTTACCTTCAGGTGTCATAATGCTTTCAGGGTGGAACTGAACTCCCTACAATTCAAAAGAGTAAGAACAATTAAAAAAGAATAAAAGGTTCTTTTCTTTTTCTTTGTTTTGAAAAAAAAAAAACAGGTATAAAGCAAGGCAGAGAAGCAACTAATATGTAACACACATCTTAAGAGAGACATGGTTAAATTACTCTATTCAAGACTTTTCCCTCTCTTATGTTCACTCTTGGACGAAACTAAAGGTCCCATTTCTTTTATTACTTGGACTGAAAATATGAAGGAAAAGAGAGAAAGGATCATAAAAATGTACATGAATGACAAAGCTTCATATATAATTTTAGAATCCTTTGTTTCATATCTTATATCCAAATAGTCAAACTCTGAAAATGACAAAAGGAACTTCAAATTGCTCCCCTCCTCCCCTTAGCCTTTTCTTCATCTGCTAAATAGACCCTCTCTTTTCCCTCTACTTTGGCTCCCTTTTCCTCAATTAGAAAGGCCAGTGATATTCCCAGATATGCTCTCAGAGCAGGTGTTAGAATGATTAACTTTGGGGCAGTAATTGCCAAACATGGAAAGCATTAGATTTGAAGTATTGCTACAAATTGGTTTTCCTGTACCAATTGATTACCTCTGATTCAGTGAATCACCTTTTCTTTATTTTGATAAAATGAAGTGAGGAGTAAATTCCCAGATTGCATTGCTGAGCTAGTCACTTCCTATGCCATTCTTTTTCCTCAAGAGTTCAAAAGAATATGATTCCAAGAAATGATACAAGCCACTCATTCTCATGCAAAAGGTTCTTCAGGGCCCCAGAGGTCATATTCCCAATTACTTTTATAGCTTGCTTCTGATTTCAAATTTAAGGGTATGAAAATACTTCACCATTAATATTCCAAATATCTTGAAACTGATGCTAACATACTAAAAGGGAAGGCAATCAATTAATTTAAGCAAGTTTTTAGCATACAGCTCCATGTAGCCTGTTCCTACATAAATACATCCATGTATGACCTAGCCATGATGGGAAACCAATAAGCTCGGTAAGGACTATGGTATTGGATATTCTGAACTAAGGATTAGGTTAAACATGCTCATGATGATAAGGAACTACAATGCAATGGGCATTATCAAGTAGCTTCAATTGCTTGAAAGAGAAGAAAATTTTGTTGTACTTCTATATCTACCATGTGCTCTTCTAACATAGAAATTACAGGTAATTGACAGCGGCGTAATTAAGATGGAAAAATAATTTTTCAAGGAATCACTAGAAGAAAATTTATAGTTTTACCTGAATGTGTCTGTACTTCTTGTGACGAGCGGCCATTATTAATCCATCCTCTGTCCAAGCAGTGATCTCAAGTGAATCACTAGGAAAACTTTCTTTCTCGATAACAAGGCTGTGGTATCTGCAGGCTGTGAAGGGGCTGCATGCAAGTATAAAAGCAGTATATAATAAATGGAAAATTCATCTTGCATATTCAACATGATCATGCAAGAGGAATAATAAGTATCAAAATTATGCATAAAACACATGCTATTACAAAAGAAATAAGCCCTGTAACACACACAACTTTAATAAGAAACAGGAAATGTGAGATCAATGAAGCAAGCAAATTACTTAGCCTTGACTTTCCCCTTTCTAAAGATAATCACTCTATCCTATTCCTAAAATAAACAAATCTAATAACATATCTGCAAATGGAATAAAAAAGTACTTATAACCTCTATTATTCTTGTATATGACAATAAAACTATTGAACTGCAAAGCTTGTATCTTCTAATGTTTCATCTATATATTTTCTCGCTAATATAGCATTGTAGGATCTCCTTAACATGCCATATCATTTTAACATTTCTGTTTGATGATTCTTATAATTTAAATATATTAGCTTATTTTCTAAACAAATTAAACTTTGGCCAACAATGATTAAATGCTTAGTTCATTTAGAAGGATGTGGAAGTTAGTTCCAAGTAATTATTCCTATTTGCATTACAACTGTAGTGGGTATAAGCATCTATCCAAATTGCAAAACAATGGACATCAATGATTCTCACTTCATTTCCTAGATGTACCCTACAGGAAAGAAACGTGTGCACGCATAGAGTATCTAGATTATCTTTTAAGCATTAATTTATCATGTACCACAAAAAAATATCGCTTAATATATCACAAATCTAATTTATATACCTAACCAAAAATTAAAAATCCAATACACATCCCATACATCCCTAAATCATATAAGAATAATCAAAGACTCACTTGGGCAAACCATGAAATAAAGTATCATCTAGTGATTCATCATAGTGGACAAGTGAGCTCTTCCCATGCATAACCCCAGAAGGAGCACGGACTATCTTTCCTGAAAGTTAACAAGGAAATTGTAAAATAATACTAGTTCCCACATTACCTACATTTATTTTTGTGGCTTTCATGCGCCAGATTTATTCAAACCTCCAAATGCTTCTCCAATGCATTGCAAACCCATACAAACTCCAAATAATGGTATTGAAGGACCCAGCTCAAGTACAGTCTGTAATGAAATCCCTGAATCTTGAGGTGTACCTGTGCAAAACAATGGTTGAATGCCTCCTATTCAAGTTGATGGAAACATATATTTCTGGAAAACTACTGACCTGGGCCAGGAGATATGAGTATTCCTTTTGGATTTATCCTGAAAAAAGAGTTCCAAATCTGTTTTTTTAATTAAAACCAAATTGTCTAGAGGGATAGACAAGGATGGATACCTTTTTATATCATCCACAGTTATCTCATCGTTCCGATATGTCTCAAAATGGACACCAAGCTCGCCCAGATACTTAAGCAGAGAAGAAGTGCAATTAGAAAAGTTAGAAAGTTAGACTCACATATCATACGGCAAGCTGTGAACAGTAAGCCAACTTAAATCTCTTGTCATCAAACAATTAGGAAACCAACAAGAAGTATTTATGAAAATATCATACCAAATCCGTTACAAATAAATTGGATCATGACATTACTTATATGGTATTGCTTAGGGGATAATCAAGATGTGCCACAGCTTAAGTATAAAAGCAACATATGGATTAATAGGTTGATCCTTTCTTCTCCTTTTAATTTGTTTTGTTCTTAACCATAAGATAAATTAAATTTAGGTTGTGCTTCCTACAAGAAGTGAGATAAGGGAAATGTTTATAGGGAGTGGAACAAATTGATCTGTAGTTTGTATTTCATTGGAGGGGAAAAAACTATAAGAGAAATCTATTCTATCATTTCCTTGTACGGAAATAAAGGAGAGAAACATTATTCTCCAAATTTGATTTTTTTAAACTATAAAAAAACAAAAAAGCATCAAAAGGCTTCCACCCAAATTGATGTTCTCTGCTTGATGTGGCAAGAAGCCAAATTAAGGAAAATGGGGGCAACAAGTTCTAGCCTCTTCCTTCTCTCTCTCCATTTCAGACCAAGGAAAAGAAGAGAAAGTGAGATTGAGGAACACTTCCACAATGTGTTTCCTTCCTTGGGTGGTTTTGCTTAAGAAAATACACTCAGGGTTGAAAGAAAGGAACTTTTTTCTAAACCAGCAAAAAACCCTTTTCATCTAAGCTGCCGCCAATCTACTACTACTCAAAGTTTCTTGTTGTAAACATACACAACATAATTAAATGTTGCTAACAAATAACATTACACATAGTAGTCAACCTCAAATGGTTGGTACTTCTGGGTTATTATTGTAGCAGTAGTTAACTGTCAATCATTCAGAAACGATCAGAATATAGAAAGTTTATTTCATAGCACACAAAACAGCAGGATATTTCCAAGGTAACACAGATGCTATGGGTTAACATCGAAGTATCAAACATCAGAATCCTAAATACAAGAGATCATTTTGGTGGCAAAAATCATATATTATCTATGATACTAAAAAAATGCCCCTTAATGACAATCTCCGATAATTTCATTATAACAGTACTATGTCATGCATATACATCGGAGTCCAACAAGTAAATAGCAGAGATCTAAAAATCTAGAGTTTTGAATTTCATAGCATCCGTTTTCTGACAATTAAGAACCAAATTCACTACAAAATTCAGAAATGGTATCAAGAATCTACAAGATACCAATAATCATAACAATTCAAATAACCAACATCGCTGAAAGCAATGGCAAAAAATATGCGAGTACCCGAACTTATTATACGGCGTCGTTCCAACAAAAACTACCTGGCAGAGATTATAGGTAAAGCTGTCATAATTGTCGATTACAACGATAGGCCTTTCATCCTTTGAACTCACTGAAACTGCAGCGCCATCCCCGACAACCGGCTTCACAGAAACTCTAAGAGTTGTAGGCAGGGTGGTCCTCCCAAGGGAAAGACGTCCACGACCGAGCCCTAAAGCAATCAGCTGAGGTCAAACAAGCGTGCGACACGATCCAAAAAATGAGACCCCAAACAAGTGCGCAACACGAACCATAAACCAAGACCAACCATTGACTCACCCGGAGATCGAGAAGGGAGGGAGACGGCGGTAGCGCCGAAGGCAGGGAGCCGGCGTGGGCCGCCGTTGCGTGGAGTTTGGGGAGCAGCGTAGGGTTTCGGGGCGAGGAGAGAGCAGAGAGGACGCCATGAGAGAGAAGGAAGGAAGGAGGGAAGGAAAGGGACGAGTTTTGAGGTGAGAGAAGAGGGCAGGCCGGAAGGGTATAAGTAGTAAGGTCGGGGAGTTCCTTCGAGTGGGTCCCACTTCAGGGAAGGTCCCCATTGGATGTGTTTATTGGTATAGAGGTTGGGTAATTTAGAAAAGCCAACGTGCCATTATTAAATTAATAATTTAATATCAGAATTGGAAGTTTTAAATTTTGGAGTGCAAGTAATCAAACAACTCTTAAATAATGTCATTAAACCTTCGCAAATTTTGGTATGAGTTTATGAAAAATTTATTTAAATAAATAAGGTCAATTAAATAAATAAATTTAAATATATATGTGAATAAAAATTGATGAATTGCTAATAATAATATTCATAAATACAATTTATAAATTATATTCTTCAATAATTCTTTTCAAACTTATAAATAGATAAAAAATTCAAAATGAATAAATAAATTTATAATATAAAAGTTCATAATTAATCAAATAAAATTAAAAATATAAAATTCTAAACAATTAAACAAGGGTTCGATAATATTTAAATAAGCTGAACTAGAGCCAAATTTTAATAAGTTGAAGGTGATAAAAAAACTAAGCTAAATTTGGTTTTAATTATAAGTTTAACATCTTATATTCATTTTAGATTGACCTAGTTACCTACTAAATAAGTTTTAATAACTTCAAATTTAGCTTAGCTTAGTTTGTTTACTGCCTTAAATGCTATATTAATTAATAATATAACTAATTAAAGCATCATAAAATTTATGTGATGATATATTACTAAATTTATTTTTTTAATACTAAAATATTTTTGTAATTATATGATAATATTATTATGAGTTTGATTTTCTCACTTTTAATATTACATGACTATCTATATATATATATACATTCATTCTCTAACAATGATAAGAAGGTGAAGGGGTTATTTGGAGAATTGGTCCAATTTAGTTGTTGGTTTAAATTTAGGCTATGGTTCACTAGGTTGGGTCGGGTATAATAACCCGTTTTAGTCATTATGCTTTAAAAAAAAAAGGTGTTGTCTCGTTCATAGTGGATAACAAAGAGAGTGTAAAACCAAGGAAAGAACATCACATCATATTTTATCCAACTCATCTCTATAAGAATTAAACATCTTTATTTATATTGTTATGAGTTGGTATGACCTGCCCTGAAAGTTAAGGTCCGATCTAAGTAGATGACATATCAAACAAAAGGCTTATTTGGCCTCGTGCCTAGGCTTGACAATCCCGACCCGACATCCAAATTAGCTTAGGATTCGGCACCTGACTTCGAGCTCTGACTCCAAGCCACTCCAAGTCTATTCCTCTCCTCTCGCCCACATCCCGACCCAATCTTAGTCGGCCTCGGCATGGGCTCCCTTTGCTGCCCAAGCCTCACTCCCTCAATGCCCTATTCAATGCTCAATCAACTCTCTGTGCAGTTCTCCATTCAACTGAGCAGGTCGCCGTTAGAATGACATAGGCAATTCTTATTGTTATGGGTGTTATAACCGAATCAAGCCACACCGCTCAAAGTCCTATCCACTCGGTCAATCTCAACTTTTGACGTCAATCCACTCGGCTAAGCACCGCAAGGAGTCAGCCAAGCTAGGAAGAAGTCAACCACCTCAGGCAGACTCCTCAGGCCGAGTCCAAGTCCTCAGCAGACTCCTCAAGCCGAGTTCAAGTTCTCAGTAGACTCCTCAGACCGAGTCCGAGTCCTCAGGCAGAGTCCTCACCAGACTCCTCAGGTAGAGTCCTCAGTAGACTCCTCAGGCCGAATCCGAGTCCTCAGTCTGAATCCTCAGGCCGAGTCCAAGTCCTCAGCAGACTCCTCAGGCCGAATCCGAGTCCTCAAGCAGAGTCCTCAGCATACTCCTCAGGCCGAGTCCGAGTCCTCAGTAGACTCCTCAGGTCGAGTCTGAGTCCTCAGGCAGAGTCCCCAACAGACTCCTCAGGCCGAGTCCGAGTCCTCAGATCGACTCTTGACTCTGAGCCATTGATGTGGCATGATGACAATTTGATATCGTATATGTTGGTGCCCCAGTTAATTTTGATATGATCAACCAAGTTAGTTAGGTCCTGTTGTTATTCTGATCTCTCTGCTAAGTGTGCAAGAACTTAGGAACAGATAAGTTGAGTGTAAGACGTAGCAGACAAGAAGGATTGCACGGGGAAGTGAGCTGACGAGTTCGGTACAATCCGAGGGACGTAGAAGTTGCGGAAGAGTACGCCGGTGGAGCGAGAAGGACGTGCGCGACGTTCAAGGGATGAGAAGCATGGAGGAAGTACGCTCGAGGGGCGAAAGGCCAGAGTTGGGTTCAGGTGAGCTTAACTCTGATTGGCCAGAAATCACCCAAATATCATATTTACAAAAGTCAACCTTGTTGATTTTTGATCAAGTCAAAGGTTGACACTTGACTTTGAAGACCAAACAAAGCCCTTAAGAAGTTGTGAAGATAAAAGGAAAGGAAGATTTTATCTCTTCAAGCTTAAAGAATTGCTTCGAGGCAAAGACAATTAAAAGATAAAGTTAGCCGAAGGTTTAATCAAAGAAGATAAAGCTCAGCCTTATTAATCGATAAAGATCTATTTCTCATCAAAGATAATTTTATCTTTGATCAATGGTTGAGATTTAAGTTTATCTCCTATCAACAATCAAGATCTTATATACGGATCAATGATTAGGATAAAATCTCATCTACAACCAACGATTAAGATCAACTGTCTAAGACTATAAATAGGCTTAGAAGTTTAGAGTTAGATATTCAATTTTTTGCTTGTAAACTCTCTCCAAGTCTATGTACTTTAACTTGTAAAGACTTCTCCGCCTAAAGAAGTTTCTTAGCTGAGCTTTAATTGTCTTGGAAGCAACCATCCAGTTGCAACTAAGTTTAAAAAGACGAATGTCTATTCTTTATTTCTTAATTTGTCTATTCACCCCCCTCTAGCCAGTCCACCTCGATCCTACAGTATCTATCTGGGTGATAAGACTTTTCGCTACTGCGACGGTAATAAGATGTTCTCCTTAACTAGATGTAACATCTTCTCTGATAAAATTTCCACTAAGGGATATTCTCCCTAATTGAGAAAAGATATGTTTCTATTATTCTCTCACCCGCACTTGTATATCTCCTCTCCACCTTGTGAAAATAGGCATACACACACACACATACTCATAGATTCACTTATGCTCTTTCTTCTCCGGTGAGAAAGCTGACTTGAGCGTCGGAGCGTTTAAGCCAGGACATCCCTGGTCTCTGTTCTCACCCTGTTTCCTCTCGCCTTGCAGGTCTCAGCGGTGCCTCAGAATCCTCCAACATCTTCCTTCTCTGTTCATGGATACCAGGCGCCACTTTGATCGCCTGCTTTCTAGTTGGGTGGCCAGTTGCTCATTCAAAAGGCGATCTTAACAGAAACATATATAATTAGAAGGGAGGTTTGATTTTTTTATTTTTTTTTGAAAGTTTATGTATTCGTCTCTACTTGTTGAATGACAGATCCAAAGTTGATAGAATCAATGAGTTTGCTTGATTGTCGTGATATCTTATACGTAGGGGTCCTACTAGCCCAAGAGACTAGTGATTGCCAGGTAGGAGTTTTCACAAATTGTTCAATCACTTTGACTTTCTGGCAAGCCTCTTATTCAGGTTGGGATAAATAATTTAATTTATCTAATTTGAATTTCATATCTCAAACTATTAATAAAGTGAATTAGGATTTCCCTAAATCTAATTTGAGATTATAGAGCAATCGTAAAATTTACTCAAATATTCAATTATATTCATATTGATTGTTTTATATTAATCTACATGGTGTATTATTGATTTCTAAAATAGGTTAGGATATATTTTCTATTTAAAATCTATTTCATTTCTATCCGATGTGTGATTGGCGACATATTAATCTTGGATATTCTGCTAGTATTTCTTCATTGAATCGGTGAGTTTGATTTTTATAAATCGTGCTCGTTCAATTTAAGTCATACAGCTTATCGATCATATAACAATTTAAATCATTCTAGATCTTTCACTCTTGATGGAAGGATCTTAAGTTTGTCTTTCACAAAGTTTATACCTACCATCTATTCCTCTAATTATAGGAGTTTTCGTCAATGTGGACAAGTAATAAGATTTATAAATTAAGTAGCACAATAATTTTTAAGAAAGTAAATAAAAGTTTAGAACTAATAACAAGACAAATAAAAAATTAGATAAATAAGATGATTTAAAATAGCTGCAAAATATGCCGATTAGGTAATCGAATAGAGATGATTATAAAAATATATGAATACAAATTATTCGTAAATTAAATAGGTAATGCATTTTAGTAAGACTACAATTACTTATCAAATAATACATAAAGTAAATCTTTAATTATTATAGCTGTTTCATTTATTAATATTTATTAATTTATTTCCTTTTATTACCCATTTCAAATTATTTTCTATTACACCTAATAGTTAAAAAACCAAATTAAATTAAATTTTAATGCGTATATTTGAAAATAATTTGCAGTTAAAAAATAAAAAGAAAATTGACGACGTGGACTTATCTCTATATAAAGCTCTGGTTGTTCATTCCCAAAAGAGCAAAGAAACAAGTTGCATTACGACTGCAAACACGACTTTGGCTACGATGATGATAGCTTATCTCGACCACCACCAGCAGCAGCAGTACCGGCTCGTGTCCGCCGGCGAAAGCAGCTCCGACGAGACGATCCTTTGCGCGATTGACGTAGACGACGCAGGAGACGTCTCCGTAGCCTCCCGAGACTTCGGCGGCGGGGTTTTTCTGCGGCCGGCGAGGTTTCTGCGCCCGTCCACCGCCGACGACGTCGCCCGCGCGCTCCACCTCGCGGCGCGCTCCGCCGGTCTCACCGTCGCAGCCCGCGGCAACGGACACTGCGTGGGCGGGCAGGCCATGGCGGCAGGGGGGATCGTCCTTGATATGCGAGGGCTCGGCCCGCCGATGTCCCTGGCCCCTGACGGCGCCGCCGTCGACGTTCCCGGAGGCGCGCTCTGGTCGGAGGTGCTGGAGTGGACGGTCCGCAACAAAGGGATGGCTCCGCCGTCATGGACGGACTACCTCGGCCTCACCGTCGGCGGGACGCTCTCCAACGGCGGTGTCAGCGGGCAGTGCTTCCGCTACGGGCCGCAGGTCGCCAACGTGGTGGAGATGGAAGTGGCGACGCCGGATGGCAAGCGCCGCCTCTGCTCCCCCTCCTCTAACTCCGACCTTTTCTTCGCCGTCCTCGGAGGCCTCGGCCAGTTCGGCATCATCACCCGCGCTCGGCTCCCCCTCCTCGCCGCCCCAAAAATGGTGACCCTCTGTTTCCTCTGCTTTTTCCGGCGAAGTTAACTGAATATTTTATCTAGTGCAAGGAGAGTACCTTTCGCTTGACCTAGATATTTGTTGAGTTTTCGTAATACACCTTATAATTTTGTTATTCTTACCATTGACGCTATTGCTGTTAACAAGAATAGCGGGGAGTAATTGATAATATTTGCAAAAATATGAGATACAAATAGGAATATTTTGATAATATATAGCGTAGTATAAGGAGTAAACTGATAATAATGAAACTATATGGGCCATCTGAAAAGAAGTAAAGTATGGTGTAAAGCAAAGTTGTCTCCGGTAAATGAGGAATCAGATTTCAAAATCTATTAGGGGCATAATGAGATTTTTGAAACTCGGGCGGGGCAGTGAAAATTTCTTTTGAATCCAATAAATTTCCTAAATTCTCAATTCGTGGACGCAGGTGAGGTGGAGACGGGTGGTGTACACGGACTTCGAGATGTTCGCCGGCGACGCCGAGTCGCTTGTGACTCGAGCCGACTCGTCGACCTTCGATTACGTGGAGGGGTTTGTGTTTGTGAACGACGTGTTGGATCCGGTGAGCGGGTGGAACTCGGTGCCGATTCTGCCCGACACGGCCTTCGACCCGGCCGGGTTTCTGGCCGACTCCTCCGCCGCCGTCCTCTACTGCCTCGAGCTCGCTCTCTACTACGACGACCTAGTCGCCGACCACGTCGACGAGGTAAAGGAATGAGCAAACATTTCCCTAAAATTCTCCGCTTTCAGGCGATTTGGTGATTAACTGTTCCCGATTCTTGGTTTGGGGTTTGGGCAGCGGGAGGAGGAGACGCTGCGGCGGTTGCGGTACGTGAAGGGGGCGGAGTTCTCGGCGGACGTGGGCTATGTGGAGTTCCTGTCGCGGGTGGCCCAGGTGGAGGCGAAGGCGCGCGCCGGAGGGACGTGGGAAACGCCGCACCCCTGGCTGAACCTATTCATCTCCGCCGGTGACATCGTCGATTTCGATCGCCATGTGTTCAAGCGCATCCTCCGCCAGGGCATCGGCGGGCCGATGCTCGTCTACCCCATGCGGCGGAGCCGGTGAGTTCTTTCTCTTCTCTCGATTGGGAGGCAAAGGTGCGACCTTTAGTGGTCTAAAATTGTGGCGGCGGCTGTGGGATTGATTGATCAGGTGGGACGAGCGGATGTCGGTGGCGCTGCCGAGAAGCGACGTGTTCTACCTGGTGGCGCTGCTGAGGTTCATCGCGCCGGGACCAGGGAAGGCGGCGGCGGCGGCGGCGGAGGCGGCGGAAGAGCAGAACCGGCAGATCCTGCGACACTGCCGGAGTAAGGGATACGACTTCAAAGTATACATTCCTCGATACGATAGCGAGGCCGATTGGGCGGCGCACTTCGGCGGAGGCTGGGGCAGCTTCGTGCAGCGGAAGCGGCGGTACGACCCGATGGCCATCCTCTCCCCGGGGCAGAGCATCTTCTCCCGGGTCCGCCCTTCCGCCCTCGCCGCCGCCCCGCCCACTGAAAGCATTGCGCCGCCGCCGGCGATCGTCGACGATGGGGATGATTGATCGTTTGATCGAAGGAACCAAAAAAAAAATTTCTATTTTGATCCCAATTGTTTCAAAACTATTCCATTCCATCCCTATTTTTTTTGACCTAATGTACAAATGCATTTTGCTTCAGGGAAAATGTTAGTTTTACTCTTCTTATAAATACCCCCTTATCGTTTTATCATTATTCTTCTACCCCTTATATTATTCTCATGTAAATGCCCCTTAAGTTAACATCAAAATTTATAGAGAAAAATTTAAAAAAAATAAAATTTATCACATAAACTAGACCGAATTTTAAAAACACTTTGTCCTACTCTTCTTGACAATTATAATAATTAACAAAAATGATACATTTTACAATTTTTATTTTTATTTTTTAAAAAAAACTTATCGTATAGAGATAAAGTGAGTCTCCTCGTACTCCTCAAGATTCTATACTCATAGAAGTACGTAACTATAAGTTGCGTAGCTAAGGAATCGATAATATATATTAATAAATTTTGTTTTGGCCACTATTTTCTACGTACTTCTCGTTGAATTTAGGTACAAATTTCCATGAAAATTCGAGGCTGAACAAACAAAAATAGAGAGAGGAAAAGATGTGCAAAAGTAAGGGAGGAACAAAAAAAAAAGAAAGGAAAAGAAAAAGGGCATCCACCATATGCTCCACTTTTTAGGGTAGAGAACAATATCTGATCTACCTTTTTAATGTCAAATTTTGTGCTTTTTGCATAAAGCAAGATTCTCACAAATCTTTTCGGGAGCTACGGTGCAACGATAAAATACCTTCTACGGATTAATTTTCTTCCATGAGAATAAGACAATATGTAGAAATTATATGAAAAATTTTCATAGAATCGAATTGACCTAGAAAAGAAAATAAAAAAAAAAGTTCTGACAAACTTTGGTAAAAATTATATAATAAAGAGAGAGGGTTTGTAAATCAAGTAGGGTCCATTTAGATTGTGTTTGACATTGTATCTGACTTGATTCTATTTGTCGTTCATGGGTAGGACTATGCACAATCCAATCAGCTTAGCTTAAACATATTAAACATTTAAATAATAATAATATTTTTTTAAAAAAGATATGATTTAGCTTGTTTTATTTAGGATTAACTTTAGACAAAGATGTTTTAGTTTGAGGAATATAAGAGTAATAGAGTGTGTGAATTAATACAATAAAAGATAAATATTTTTATTTCAAAAGCAAATTTGACAATTAAGTCCTATAACTTTTATAAAAATAATAATAAACGAAGTTAGTCAACACCATTTCTCCAAAAAAAAGAAAACATTTCTTAGTTTCCACAGATATGGTAAATGAAATAAATATTTTAAAAATCAATTTCTAAATTTATCCTAAATTTAGCCTTTAATTTAAAAATTAATGATCATGAAAATTCTAAAGTGGTAAAGTTGAGTTGCTTCCTCCAAGTGGCTGACAGAATTAGGACTGCACGTCGAACGATGCAGATTTGGATATATCCCTGCATGCATGCAAGACCTTCCAACGCAGGGGGTGCTTTTGAAGTGAGACCACTTCCACTTTATTCAAACTTTAATTTCAACCTTTTCTACTATATATTTCCTTACTTACTTTTATCATATGCACCTAATATTAATCTTTTTTTAAGATTTAAGAGTTAAAATATAATATTTAAAATTTAAAATATGATATTTAAATTAAATAAAATAAAAATAAAAAATAACACTAGATGAGATTAATATTATTTTTTTTTAATTTTTACTTCTTTTAATCTAAATACTTCTATGCTCTAAATTCTAAATACTATACTCTAGCTCTTAAATTTTAAAATAAAATTTAAAAAAATTTAACTAAATGCACACCGATGCATATGATAAGTGATCTACTCTTTTAATATATATATATATATATATATATATATATATATATATATATATAGCATGTTATGTTGCACATCTTTCATGCGTGGCCTCCGGTGACCGGATAGATGGGGTGTTCGCGTACGGATCGCGGATGGGGTGTCGCGCACCTTACACATTTATGCTGATATATATATATATATAGTGAAGTGCATGGGCTGAGAATCTTTGTGGCACAGGGAGCTTCTTTTTAGCGTATCACTTTAGACAAGGAAAAGTGATGTGGGTCGAATTGAAATGAGAGAGAGAGAGGGTGGGGTCAATGCTTTATTGGCTATCTTCTGACATGGTGGACTAGGCTTAGATTGTAGAACTTGAAAATTTCTAGAAGGACACTTATCGATTATGAAGGCAAAGAATCTTAATTAATTAACATTCTTTGCGTGTTAGAACATATTCTAATGAAGGCAAAGAATTAGGATGATTTGCAAGAAAAAATAATAATTTTCTTAATGACTACTCTAGTTCGGTTCATTTAGGAGTTTGTTTGTGTACCTACCTATAAACATCCTCAAGGCTCATGCAACACCTACTTTTCACTTCAGATCGTCTACAACCCTACAAAGGACTCGTCTTGGTGATCCTTGTGTTCATCAAGGAACTATAAAAAGGAGATTCACAGTAGTTGTGCCTTGGGTTAAGTTGTGCCTCTTTGATAGTCGACCACAAACCTTGACGAAGGGAGCCAAGTGTCGCCTTAATTCTCATAAAGTTTAGTAGGGTTTATTCCTTGAGGGTTCTAAAAGCACAGCATATGCCTCTCCGATCATTTTGAACAATCTATCAGCATCCCAGTGGACTTCTTCAGCCACTTCTCTCCAAAGCTTGTCAAGATTTTCACTCCTGGCCAAGATCTGACCAGCCTGCAGCATTGCAGTTAAATTTTTTTTTTTTAAAAAAAAACTTCAGAAGATCTAGTATTATTTCGACAGTTGCATTTCATGATGAGAAATGGTTGGAAATTATCCATCGCATGTACCTTATCTGGGTGATGTCTAAGTGCAGCTTTTCGGTATGCCTTCTTGATATCTGCTACAGAGCTTGATGCTTCAATTCCCCTGTGAATTAAGGATGCCCAAACAATAAGACTAGTAATTATGTCGACGCAAAAAAAAAAATCAATTACAAATTATCAAAATATTAAAGTTGAAGCTTTTGTAATCCAAGAACACTCTGTATCCAATTGCAGGGTTTTGAATCAAACATTCTTTCTCTTTTGGCATCTGAAACTTCTTTTTAAGTTATTGATCAGAGAAGAGAAAGATTAAACAAAGTAAATAAGGTTACAGAACAAAACCGTAATATATAAATATTTTCATATAGCTGATCCTAAATGGTTGAATCAAACACAATGATGATGATGAGGATATTTATATCTACATTATTACAAGGTCTTTCCCCTTCTAGTTGCTAAAATATATGTTGGAACCATAACTTGTTACAAACATATTCATTTAGGAGCTCTTGGAGGTTTTGCTAACAAGAATATCAATGGACAACTGGTCTAATAAAAGATTTTCAACAATTAGGAAGAGAACATTGAGGTCATTCGTAGCTATTTATTCCTAGATATATAGTAGGTATTAACCATATCCACATCAACAAACTGGATTAGTCCTAGGTATTTAGATTGGCTACATATATCTAATCCTTCATTCAAATTACATCACTATTAATATTCAGATCTTAATTGACTTTTAATCAAGTTTGCTAGAGTTTCCTTTGATCTCTGTCTACTTCTCACACCTTCAAATCTAATTGATCAGCATGGTAAAATATTATTGGTTGCTTTGAATATGTCCATACTAACTTTACTTATATTCTCTTATTTTATTGTCTAGGGTTGCACCTAGTTGCTAATATATAGTAGCAACTAATTAGGAAATAGACAGGCAGAAGGATGGGTCTATTACAGTTGTCGAGCATCACCAGTTCAATCCATCTGATCTTGCCCTAATTCTAGTGTCATAAGTGTCAGACTATTGGAGAAGATGGAAGTGTAATTTAGACCATGAATTCCTTCATGACTTCTTTAACAGAATATAACTACTAGTTAAAAATAAAAAATAATAAAAGCAAACCCAAATTAGCAAGAACTCACAAAATAAGGTACATATCCAAAGGGATATCTTTCCTAGCCTCTTCCTCCATAATAGAAAGCCACAACTGAGCTTGCATAAATCACTTTGGTTAGGGACAGCACCTTCCAAAGTACCAGCTTGGTTATCCTTGACTTTAACTTGATTTTCCAAAAGGGACACAAGTCTGCGCAGATCATTAGATGCTTGTTCATAGTCTCTGATCCTCTCATATAAGGAAGCCCTTCTAGAAAGTGCCTGTTGTAT
Source organism: Curcuma longa (assembly GCF_044706935.1). Taxonomy (NCBI): domain Eukaryota; kingdom Viridiplantae; phylum Streptophyta; class Magnoliopsida; order Zingiberales; family Zingiberaceae; genus Curcuma; species Curcuma longa. Next base: position 6,484,075 of record NC_133880.1, on the reverse strand, counting down.
ATCATCAATGAAAGATATTTAGTACATGGAATAAAAGAAGAGTATTAAAGAGATGTCATTGTTAAGAACATTTGAGTTCTTATGGCAAGCAAGCATCAGATTGAAGGTGAATTGAAACTTAAAAAATCAACTACCAAGCTATTGTATGTAGTCTTATAACTGTTCTTAACCAAAAAGTGCTTGTGCATATTGTTCAGAACACCATATTTAGAACCATCTTGCAGAGATCAGAAATCTGATTTCAATGAACAAGTGAAACATTGCTTTCCTCTCAGAAAGGAAGCAAATATTGATTTGCAAAACATGGAATATATATTATCTCAGCTCTCCTTATTTGATGAGTTTGATGCAAATTTGGTTTGGAACAGTTTGATTCCAGAAATTTTAGGTTCTGATCACTTTAGACTTTTTCTTAATTTGAAGGTCAATTTGTAACTTTTTGGTCCAATTTTTTGAAGAGTTTCCTACTTAGGAATTTGTCACCAAATTGCAGATTGATTTGATGAGATTTATTCTTCCAAAATTTAGTCCATCTATAGATATTCTCAGTGCATGTATGGATTGTGGTGGCCAAAAAGTACTATTCTTTCCAATTAAGGATTCAATATCCCTGTTGAAGAAAACCAACAAAAGTGGATAATATCATGTATATAAGCATTTGCATAAACTAGGTTTGGGTGAAGAGACTTGTAATGGCTTAGGATCATGAGCAAATGAAGAGGACAAGGGCTTGAAACCAACAAATTTAAAATTACCATATGAGAGCTTAAGAAATAAAGCTACTGACCAACCTTCAGATAGGTAGCATCAAGGGCTATGGCCAAACTGCAATCCGCAATTGCATCAGTAATTTGGCCTGCAGATTGATATGCAGCAGCACGGTTACAGAGGCATGTTGCTGCAAAAGGACGTGATTCAATATTAAATGCTAATGCAGCACTGTAATGCTTTATTGCATCAAGATGCCTTCCCTCTTTAAAGGCTTGATTTCCAGCAGCCTGAGAATGATAGTTATAAAGATAATGACACCAATAGGCTCTGGATGTATAAACTTAACAAAAATTCAATATACAATTATGAAAAGAAACAACAACCAAAAATCACACAAAAATAGCTCCGAGAATAAAGTAGCAGCCTTCTAAAGGAATTTGCCATTATTAGATATCATAATTTTCAAATGTCAGTCTAATTATCTACTATTGTCGGTATAGTGTACCTAGGTTGAAACGTAATCTATCTCGTGAATAAGCATGAATTTACTTTTTTTCTTATTTTAAATTATTGTCTCAGTTGAATAATAGAGATAAAGTAGTATTATTAATCAATGAAAAGAGTGTTAATTGCATCCACATAAAGAGGACCATAACATGATAACTATAGAAGTCCAACTGACCATTCGTTTACTGTTGTCAACATATTAGCAGATTGATTGACTTAATCTTCTGTTATACCAGCATTTCCTCACATGGTCTGCATTTTGTCATTGTTATTCATTATTCATTTGACGTTTCATCTTATATTCCTACCTACTAATATAATTTCTATTGCAGATGGACAAATATTCTTATCCACCAATCTATTCAATGTCAGAATCCAAACTGCTATTAATGTCAGTATTTTTGTTTCCATAGTGGGATCTGCAGCTCAAATTAAAGCCATAAATACATAGCCAACAGATTAAATTAAAAGTAGCACAATTTGTGGAGTAGAAATGTTTTCACAATTTGCTTGTGATTTTGATAAAAACTCAGAATCAATTGGCTAGAGATCAATGATCACCAAGTTACTTAAAACAATTCCAATCAGACCCTCTATATGAACAATTTTGATATTCTTGGTAAGATTGAAAAATATAAAATATTCATATTCCTACAATTATATTCTAAGACGTGATAAATTATGTGTTAATCATAATTCTAAAAATTATTTAACTAAATTTTAGGCTCATAAAACTGCTCTCTATTCTTACAATCCAAGCTTACAAGCCTCTCCCCGTTACCTAGGTAAGATATCAATTTCAACAACCTTGCCAATGTCCATATCTTCTATGCCTTGGAAAGTAAACCTAAACTTTTTCCTAGTCTTACACCAATCTCCTGTACGACCACTCCCTTCCATGATTTCCTATTGGTCTGTGATGATGATCGAATCATTTCTTATTCCTGTCCACATTACTCATTGATACATTGTTTCTTACTGAGATATTTAATAAGCCATAAATGACTTGCAATGATTATGACAATGAGAAGACATATGAAGTTACATCATCATCACACCCTTCAAACTGAAATATTATTTGTTATGATGCATTTGCAACCAAAGTATAATGACTATGTAACATTTCAATATCCCATGACAAGAATATTTATAAGCAAGGAACGTGGAAAGAATTGTGTATCATCATACATTGTTGACATCACAGTTGTCAAAAATTGAATAGATGAGTTTATCATGGAAAATTTCGTGTTTGGTGATGCACACAGTTGTAAGTTCCAGATTCCTATGAAGCAAACAGAAAATAAACAAACCTCTGCTAGGTTAGGACGCATCTTCTAACCAGATTCTGTTCCTGCAGTTATTGCTTCACTTCTTTGATTATCAATCTTTCATTAAATCCCCTACTAGCTTTTGGTTATCATTTTTTGTTACCACTTGTTGAAATGATTTCAGTATCTCCAATTTTACTTATTTTGCCTTTTATTCTTATCATAAACAATTACTAAGCCGATATGTCTTTGTTTTAAAGTAAAGCAACACCAACCGTGACAAAATAAATAACATGAAAACAAAAGTCACATAGGGTACGCCCTAACAAAGTGGAGCTGAACTTATGTTACCAAATGTTCTGAGATTAGACAAAACAAAAGCCAAAGGTATGCTTAGGTGCCTGAAGTATAAATCATGTTACACGAAAATTTTAAAATAGTTCTACTACTTATACTAAGCATAATGCCAAAAGGAAAACAAATGGCTTACTTTAAGGCGTAACAGCTCACATATGGAGGCATGCAGTGATGTTGAAGAATCTGATTTGCTGCTATCCCTAGGCAAATTAAATAATTGTAAGAACATATTTGAAGAAAAGCATTATCCTGTTAAAATTCTGAGAAAATATAGTGAAATTTAACAGTACTTGTCCACGATTCTTTTCCTTTGTTCATGCTTCTTCAGCAATTCAAATGCTTGATCTAGTCTTCCTAAATAGAAGTTAGCCTTTGCCATTAGGAGCCAATGCCAGCGATATGGAGGAAAAAATTGGAGATTTACAGAGTTATCTTCTTTGTTTGACTGTAAATTGGATCCAGAAGATAAAGCATTAACTTCAGCATGTCCCATAGTCTGCTCACAGAATTTGATTACTTCTTCATACCTTTGAAGCTGTAAAATTGAAGAACAACATTCAGGATACTAAAATAGATCTTCAAAACATGTATCTGAGATAATATGAATCCTCTTGTTACTTTCCAATATATATTTGAACAAAAGAGAAGAATGGTCATTTTGGTACTAAGGACACTATTCGAACCAAAGACAATTAAATTTAAAATTACAAACCATGAGAAGAGCCTCAGCTTTCATTGCCATCAATTTTTCTGAATGTGCACTTATTATTAAGGATTCAGAGATCAGTTGTAAGGCCTTTCCCAGTCCATCAGATGTCCTTTTGAGTAAAAGCTCCTCAGCCTGGCTCATGTGATCAGCCACTTGCTATGGCACCAAAAAAGTATTTCAGTCTACCAATTTGTGAAGGCAAAGGTAATCGAACAAAGAGCACACACAACTAGCATAACTAAAGCAAACAGAATAATCCAACATGAAATTTTTATCTGTTGAGGATTAGCACATATAGTAGTAGTCTAGCAATGCTGATCATCAATTATTTGTGAGAACCAAACCATAAAAAAATCAGAAGGTAACTCTTTCTTCCAAATAGGTTACAACATGGTCAATTATTATGGTTCATATGTGGCTGGAATGAGCCAGCAGCAAAGTATAAATACACATTTTTTCCTTTTTCAAATTACTCAAACCCTTTTTATGTATATCTTAGACACTAAATTCTTCATATACTTGAACCCTTCAATCAGGTAAAAATTTAATTTCCAAATAGCATTTGAATTGTACCATTAGGTAGAGAAAACATGAATGTGTATGTCTATGTCATAAATGAAATGGGTCCAAATAGAACCCTTTATCAAGGAGTTCAATTAGTCACCCTTCATTGGCACTCCATGATAAAGTGAGTTATCAATGAAAAAAATGCAAATATAATCTGCATTTACTGGTAATATGGGCCTCATGATACAGTATATGTAATTTATGTGCTCCAAATTAAAGTAACAGAACAATTGAAGAAGTCGCTCAGGAATGCATTTCTACTTAAATGGCAATGACATCAAAAACAAATAATACGTCCCAACAATTTTTAGCTGGCTACATGGATTAACCACTATTGAGTTCTATGCACAACCATCATCGTCAACAAGCTATATTTGTCCCAACTATTTAAGATCGGCTACATGAATTTTATCCCTTGTTTGAACTTGAGCTCGTATATCACTATTGATATACAAATTAGTTAAATTATTTTTTATTACAATAACTAAAGTTTTGTTTTTTTGACATTCCTTTACCTCTCACACATTCCACTCTAAATGAACTCAACTCTTCTAATTATAAAATATATTGTTGCTTTAGAGCATGTCCATACCATGATCATACATCTCATGCTTGAGGCTTCAACAATCCCATGAAATTTTCTGATAAGAGAGAGAATATTCATAGATAAACACTTGAAAAAAAGCAACCACAAAATCCACATTCTTGAGAGTATTTAGTGGATTCGTAGGTTATAGAGAGAATTTGTTGTAAAATTTCTATATACTTTTTATATATCAAAGTAAATCCTATAACATGTTGATATTCAGATTTTAAAGCATTTGAAATTGTTAATATGTAGTACCAGAGACTTCCAGCTGTACAAATAAAAAATGATGACAAACACATGCTGAGTTGTACTCTCAATCTAGTCTTCATGTTAGCTTTGGGGAGCTTTCATAATGCTGATTTTTTGTACAGCAGAGTAATTGAATAACATAAGATTCATAAACATGCTAAACAAATAAGATTGTACCACAAACAACAACAAACACTTGTTAAATTTTATCTAACTGCCTAGACTTCAAAATTATCCTGCTTAGCATATCCCTTTGGAAAATAGCATGATGCACATAAATCAGATATCTAACCTTAGAAGGCTAAAGCTATCCCTTCCAAAAGCATACTAATCTTTATATTCTGCTACATGCATGACTTTGTTAGTACAAATTCAACTGACAAAAAATAAACTAGTAAAAAGTCATATCTTAAGGAATTGCTAGCAGGCAAATTAGTTACCATTTTCTCAAAAGATATCACAAAAACTTTCTGCTCCTGCAGGTCCTTACTGGTTTGAATGCTATTGAGGCAATCTCATAAGTCATTTTGCATGTAATAGAAACCATACATCAGCCATGCTGTTTCAGAAGACCAAATAATCAGCACAAGAACTAGATCAAGTGCTACCTGAGCTTTCTGAAGTCCATCAGAAGACTGTGTCGATATTTTTTCATCCAGATGCCCATCATGTTTTGAGAGTAAGCAGTCATTAAAAAGTTTAATCGCTTCATCAACTTCACCCAGTGCGAGATGGCAACTATATCAAGTAACATACTATAAGGTAATAGTATTTAGTAGTAAATCATAATGCAACATAAAACCCAAAATATGCTCAACCAAACATCTGACTAATTAAATTAAGTTGAATAAAAAATATCTACAAAAAATAACAAAAGGGCTCTGGCTATCACAACCGTAGGTAAGATAGAAATAATCTGCAAAAAAATAACTATGTAAGTTGTTATTTAACAACTAGTTGTAATCATTAAATCATCCCAAGTAAGGGCATCTTTTATGTAATGCCAGTTAAAGCTCTTAGAATATGGAACATGAACCCATGTAAGAAGGAAAAAAAACTTGTATTATCAGACTTAATGGCCTTCATTAAGACTTGACATGCAGATTGTAGGCCAAAATCACTAGTTACCAAGAGGATTAAATTACAGTCATGAATAGAAGTGATAGTCTCCACCATATTTGCAGAAATAATTTAAATAGACGAATATTTAACTTTCACATCTTAGTCTCCACTTTTCAGCTTCAACATTTAAGTTAAATAAAAAAAACTGATCAGCAATTGGTCTATCTCTTCCATTTTACTATGATTTCACTGAATTATCTTTTCTTTTTATGTCCCTAGTTTGTCTTAAGTTTCAAATGTTAATTGTGATATCTTTTTTAGAAGAAAAAAAATGTCTCCACATAAACAGAACTTTCAAGGAACAAGTAGTTAGAAAAAGGACTTGATTCTATTTGCACTCAGAATTAGACAATCCACACTTTCCATCATGAAGACATATGATTCACTAAATGAGCATGCTTTTCAGAAGTGTTAGGAAGTATACTGAAAAGACTTGTCTTTTGTATAAACATTTATGAAATAAGAAATCATGTTTTGGTCAAATGATTGCAATAGGTAATTTTGCAATAAAGTCCTCTTAGTTCACACTGTAGATAACTTGGTGTCTGTGAGACACAGAAGACCATGATTATCAGTCCCCTGTGAATTATAAACTAAGGCTCACAACCAAGATGGCGTTGGACAACCCATCGGGAACGGTTGTAGTGTAATTCGGTTACTGTCTGTCTTGACTGTAGAATTACACTAGTGCACTTTGTGTGTATTGAGTAGGACCATTGAGGTTGTTCAATTTACTCTGACTCACAAATTGAACAAGACCTCTGTTATTATAGATTATGCACTCTTAATCCCGATGTAATAAATGGGCATCTATAGGTAGTAATTATTGCTTTGATTTACCAAAGGGTGAGATCTTTCCGTCAGATCAATTATTCCCGGTAAGTTGGGTGATGTTATTATCTATACGGTGTGCCATTAATTACAGAAGGAATCCGTGTCCCAGTAGGGCTGATGATGTCCCCTTGGAGAGCTCATAAGGATTGTCAAGTCAAATCTTGCAAGTGGACTTGGTCCGGCTGACAATAAGGTTGAGTGGTACTATTCAAGGTCTTAGATGTCGATTATTGAGTTGTCAGTGAACTCAGATAATTGACGGACATACGATATCTTAAACACGGGGAGCAATGCATAATATAATAAGAAGGAACCCAAAATGTAATTTGGGGATTGGATTGGTAGTGCAACAATGATCCTCTAGTGGAATGGATCGTTGTTGATGGATGTAGGTGTGTATTCGGGGTTGAATACGGGATCCGAAACCCATCAGAAGGCCAGATCCAATACCTCCTCGAGGTCCCCGCTGTAGCCTAAAGTCATCTTCAAAAGGATGCAATCAATCGGATGAGATTAGTTCTCAGCCGTCGGATGAGATTGAATCTCGACCGTTGGATGAGATTGGTTCTCAACCGTAGGATGAGTTAATGGATGAGATCAACTTGTATCCGTGGGATTAGATCAAGTTGCATCCATTGGATCGAAATAAATAAAGAGGAATAGAAGAGAATAGATTAGAACCGTTGGATGAGATTAAGTCGTCTCCGATGGACGAGATCTATCCGGTTCGGTTTTAATTCTCTTTGGAAGGAAGAACCGGTTCACGAGGTGAACCAGAGATGGTTCATTGAACCACACGCCCAAGAGGATCAATCAAGGCCATTGGATCGTAGAGATCAAGTTATATTAAAAGAGATTATAACGTAACCGTTAGATGAGATTAAGTTGCATCCGATGGATGAGATCTCTTCGGTTTAAGTTTTAATTCCTTTTAAAAGAATTAATTCATGGAAATAATTCTTTAATGGCCGGCCATAATTAGATAAAGATGGAAATAATTATTTTTGTTATTTCCATAAAGATCTAACGGCTAGAAACCAAGCAAGCTAATCTAAGGGCCTAGATTTAAGAAGTTTTTAATTTGGAAATAATTCATGGAATTAATTCAAATTAAAATTATTTCTTAATGGCTAAGAAAGGGGTGCTTGGTCTTGGGCATAAGGCTATAAAAGGAGGGCTTGAAGGGGGTGGGCACAACACAAACAACAAGAAGAGGAGAAGAGAGGTGGCCGGCGCCCCTCTCCCTCCCTAGCCCTAGCCGCCGCCCCCCTCTCCTTCTTCTTCTTCCTCTTTTGTTTTCTTCTTCCACCGCCCCTTCTCCTTCTTCCCTAGAGGTGGCCGAACCTCTCCCTTCAAAGTGGTGGCCGGTCCTAGCAAAAGGGAAGAGACAAGGCGAAGTTGCTGCGAGAAGGAGAGAAGGAGATCCAAAGCTTCATCCGAAGGTTGCAGTTCCTTAGTTCCTGGAGGATCGTTGTCCACCCAACGTTCAGGAAGAAGACAGGAATACAGCGGAAGGCAGCGAGGTCGACAAAAGGTTCTGGTAAAATTTTATTCCGCAGTTTAATTTTACTAGAATTAATTTTATAAACCGTAGATAATAATTTAGGAATCGGCGATCCTGAAGGATCAATTGATTTTGTCTTCCTTATAGACTTTGTCAATTGATCCAAGGCGGGATTAAAGTTTTTTTGTTTTGTTCTGTGGGGTTCTATGCTCTTCGGAGCGGATAGAATCCGGATCGCAGAACGGAGATCCAGATCGCCAACAGTGTTATTCAAGTTTTGTGTGGTAGAAATAAGGCATTCACTTTCAACTAAATGGATTGATTTTTGTGTATCAATAGATGCATGGGTTGAGGCAACATGTTTGGATCTACCTGATGGTACTGAATCTTCTCTTAAACTTGGCTCAGCTACTAAGTTCTCTTGATAAGGAGAATAATCCATCGATAAGCAACAATCAACAGAATCTGGATATTTACTTTCAAACACTTCTTCAATGGAGGAAAATGTTTGAGCAAAGGTTTGATGCGGTGGAATGATATTTTTTAGTTTACTATTTCTTTTCTCATTCTGGAAGCTTTACAATCAGCCTTCCTTCCAATGAATGGCATAGTTTGACATTGTCCAGAAAATAAACTCTCCTTCAATAGGTCTTCTGTAGTTTTTGAACTTCTAAATTCTGTGTGTGCAATTCCTGCTTGCTCTAGCATACCTGTGAAATTGAAGACAGTCCTTACATTATCTGATTCTAGCTCTCTCTGAATCTCCACTTTATTATCCTTCTCAGCTGATGGAATTACAGGACAACTGCCAGAGGAAGTCGAAGAAGACTTGTCATTACCAAACACAAAAGAACTAGCTGTCTTGTGTTTTGTACTCTCATCAGCTTGGTTTCTCATTTCGGAAGAGATGTCATCACCTGAATCTTGCAAATTCAGCTTCTCCATTTCATCATGAAGATTACTAGGAAAACATTCACCAAACACAAAAACATCAACAGGATCATGTTTTGTGCTATCATCATCTTGGTTTCCCTTTTGAGAAGCAATATCATCACCAGAACTTTGCAAATTCAACTTCTCCATTACATTTTGAAAGCTACTAGGAACAGACTCATGGGACATGAAAGGATTAATAGAATTAAGTTTAGCACTCTCAACAGCTTGGTTTCCCTTTTCTGTATTAATATTATCACTAGGAGTTTGCAAATTCAGCTTCTCCAATTCATCATAAAAGCTACTCGGGGCTGAATTACTATTACCAAACACGAAATAAGTAGCAGAATTTAGTCTAGCATCCTCTTCGCCTTGGTTAATCGTTTCAAAAAGAATAGCATCATCAGAATTTTGCAAATTCAGCTTCTCCATTTCATCATGAAGACTAGAGAATGAAGGACTATCAGAAGCTTTAAAAGAATTATCAACTGAATTAGAACATATCTGCACCCTACTATTAAATATGGAAGAAAAATCATCACAAATTCCACTTTTTATAGGTTGTCTAGTGCTCTTAGCAACACTATCTTTTGAATCTGAATTGCTTGCTGAATTTGCCCCAAAAACAAAGGTGTTTTCAAGCTTTCTAGGTACAAAACTATTTACAAATGGAACCCCAGCATTCAGCAGCTTGCCACAATTCAAGGTATCACCTGTGCTCAGACCTATTGAATCAGAATGCATGGGCGTTCTATCCACAAAGGCAGATGTTTCGCTTGATAGTTTATTAGTTCTATCACTTTTAAAACTATTAATTACTTCTCCAGAAAATGGAACACTTTTAGACTTCCCTAACTGAGAGCTACCAAAATCTAGATTGCCAAAACTCTCAGTAGTCAAATTAGGTTTCTTACTTTTCTCCTTGCTGTCGGCTAACGAAAATGTATCCAAACTGCCCTTCTTACTCAGATCCCCAGTATTAACCATTTTGTAATTTGTTGAGGATCCAGCACCAAAATCAAATCCAGAACTTTCAGATTTAGTTGATGCGAAATTACCAAAATTTGGATCAACCACTGGCGTAGTTTGACCGGAACTAGTGTCTTCCTTCAATTCCCTCCCAAGCAGGAATATATCAGCAGCAGCATCACAACCACTTCCGTCATGGCTAAATGCAGTCTTCTCAGCTCCTAAATTTCTGGATGCTGGATTACACTCATAATCACCATGATCTAACTCCGAAGAACGATATTCGGTGCTCTGCTCCAACCTGGAGCTTGTCTTCGTGCCACTCCGAAAGACAAAATCACCAGCATCAACTCCATGCTTCAAAGACTCAAACTTACCTGACTCCGAATTCTCTGTAACATTTTCCTCCTCTTTGGCATGAAACGGTTTCCATCCAATGAACTTCTCCTGATGCCCGTGCGTTCCTCCAGTCTCATTCGGCCGGAAGCATCCGATGCCGCAACTGCCGCACAGTAACGAAAGGGATTGAACCCTGTTTCATCCTGAGTGTCCGAAATCACATCCAGCCTCACACGGGACGATGCACGCTTCTTCCTCGCATTCGCAAGACGGGGTTTTGAGAGCCCGGCGACCGTCGACTGCTCCCCGGGAGCCAGAACCGAGGGAAGGTCGAGAGCAGGGAAAGGAGGGCCAGTGGAAACAAATCGAACATCAGAAGCTACACCTCCAGAAATGGCAGAGCCGCAGTACCCACGCCCTAGGTCATTCCGAATTTCCGACCCATGAAAACATCAGCAGAAGAATTCCCGACGCAGCTGGAAGCGGTGAAGTGAGGAGATCACACCGATGCTATAAAAATAAGGAAGGAAATGCTTGTTTGGAATCCGGCGAAGTCGCTGCCGGCGTCGGGAGATTCAGGCGACCAGATCGATCGGTGGATTTCGTCGTCTCGTTCCGCTACGAAGGCGGCGACGTGCTCTTTTTTTGTATTTTTTAAATTAAATTGTGTTTCGTGTGATAAAACCGTTTAAATATGCGATATTTGTGAAAAAATCGCTGGCCCCCTAAACTTTACAATATTTTTAAATTTGCCCTTGGAATTCACCTTGAGTACCGTACAGTGTCAAAATGTAATAAATACTTATTAAATTAGATATTAATTTTTATTTATAAATATTATAATCACTTAAGTCTTATTTGTTATGATTCAATGAATTAGAAGTGTAAAATTGTTATATTTAAAAGATTAAGAGCAAAATTATTTAAAAAATAGATAAACTATAAAAGAAAAATATATTATTTTTGAAGTCAATTTAGATATGTCTCATGTGTGCGGTGAGTGGATAATGATAAATAATAATAATAAATATTTATGACCAACAATCGATAGTTCACTATCACAAAACTAAAAGGGGATGAGTTCTCATCCTGATTTCATTAAAAAAATAAAATAAATTAGAATAATATGCGTCGAGACAGCAAAATAAGAAGAAAAAATTTTCCACATCTCGACATTATCCCTAAGTTAAATTATAGTCACCAGTTATATTCCTCTAGTGACCTATTATTTACCTTAAATCTCTCTCCATTTCAATTTACTATCCTCAAAGATTCTATGTAATTGCAAACTCCTTTATCTTTGTTCCGGTCAAATACTGCAGATAGTCAAACCATCAATCAACAAACCAGTCGAAAGATTCTGTTGGAGAAGATGAAGAGGACTTGAAATATATTTTAACAGAAGATTAGCGACAAACCACTTCAATGTTCAAGTTATGATTTCCAAGAAGAGGAGATAAATTTTAAAGAAAAAGAGAAGAAAAATACAATGAAGGAGAGAGAAGAGAGTCCTCCTTTGGGGCCTATATAGTCGTTAGGGTACCTTGCAATAAGATATTACTTTGAACTCAACTAATTTTGAAGGTAGGGTAGTTTCCCTCTTGTTTACTCATTGAATAAATTTGGAAGTACAAGCCTCTAAATAAAATATTGCTATGGACTCAATTAATCCTAGAGGCAAGCGGTGTTCAACCAATTCACACTAATCTTAGAGGTGAGTGGTCTTCCCTCGATTCACCCATCGAATGAATCCGGAAGTATAAGTGGGGCTCCTCGTTTTTCATCGTACTAGAGAAAAATTTTCAAGTCTCAAGGATGTCATTCCCACAAACCGAGAGGTATCCCACTTGGTGACAATATAATATATTAAAAGAGATATGAATATTATAGAATCAAGATAACTATCAAATTCTTCAAATTTATTAGTTATAGTATTTTTGTTGTATACAAGGAAAATTGTACGATTAGAATAATATATGACACAAAACATAAAGACAATGAAATCGAAAATAAACCAACTAGGAATCAACGGGACTGTGCCTCTTCATAAACCGTTTCAACACTTCCAAAATCTAAAAGTCTAAATTTCAAATTTAAGGAATTGAAAACGAATTTAAATTCAAAATTTTCGATATTAACCCTTAGTTAGTTGAAATAACGATTTGTCAATCCCCGAAGTTATTTTTCTTCAACCTTGTTCAAGAATACAACACAACTTAATTAATCAGCTCAAAATTTTTGACCATGAATGTCCAAAAATCAAATCAATCAAAAAGTGAGTTAGGTTCTACTTTCATTTACGGTGCATCACAATCTCTGAAATTACATTGTAGGTTTTGAAATTAGCTTAAATTTCTTAAAATCATAATTTTTTATGATAAAAATCCACGACGATAATAACAAAAATACGTCACGCATTTACATTGTGAGAAAAGGGCTAACAGGCTCTTTCCAAATCATAATATTTCTTTTTAAAAATGGTACGAATTAATAATAACTTAGATCAAGAGTTTTTCAAATATTAATCAGGAAAGACGAGGAATTGACCGATCAAAATGGATGCGAAGTCAGAGACTATCTTAAAGGAAAAATAGAGAAAGAAACGAAATCATATATATTTTAATTTTAATTAATATTAATTTTATATTATATTAATTAATTTTATACATGTACGAACAGCTTCGCTGCCAATCGACCATCAATTTCCTTTCATTGTCTTGTGTTTTTTTAATAGATTGTTTTTTTTTACATTAATTCTGAAGAATAGTAGCTGAAGATTGACTGTTAGGAAAGAAAGGTAGATGAGCTTTCTCCTGCTTCATGTCTTATTATAAATCCCCCAATCTACTCTGAAACAAAGGCACACAACACAAGTTGTTCATCGTCCTCTCCTCTGCTCGTTTCTGTTTATCGTTTGAAGTTTTGATCTGCTTCTTCATGGGGCCTGGAGGGCCACCAGGTCCTGGCCCAGGGTGGGCCCCTCTCCCTGGAGGTCCAGGATGGGGACCCGGACCTGGTTTCGGTGGCTTCATACCCTCATGGTTAGTTCTCCTTCCTACTGCACACATCTGCTCTGCCTCTTCAAGTAACACCCAAGTTACTCCATGATCCAATCTTTAAAATTATCATTTAAAATTATTTTAATTTTTATTAATTAATTAATTAATTTGGTTGGATTGCAGTTTTTACTTCCTGTGCTGCTGCTGCTTGCTTCAGGAATGCTGTGGCCCTTTTTTTGGAGGACCTCGAGGGCCTCCTGGCCCTCCTCCCTTTTGAAGTAAACAAGATCGTAGAGAAAGACTGTTCAGAAAAGTTACTTTTGCAATAAAAAAAAAGGGGGCTTTTGTAGTGTCTTATCCGATGTATTAAGTTGTTTGTTCTGAGAATAAGTGTGTGGTTTGTTGAACTTATTATCAAATTCGCTATAACTATCAACTCTAAGACAGTGCTATTATGTACGAGTCACAAAGGTTGTTTCAAACCTTGATATTTGAAGCAATGAATATGTCGTTTTGAAACGGAGTTGGAAATTTGATATCGAATAAGGCTTTGACTCCATCCTTGATGTTGTTCAATTAGTTGATCATCGTATTGAACATGAAGTCTATCTCTTCTGTAAAAAGTGGAATCCGTCACTTTAACGGTCCCACACGATCGGTCTCATGATCATTTGTGAATAAGTAAATCGGGAAACTGCAGTTTGTCATGGCGCAGGAGGGTATTGCCTGGTTTCGCCAAGATTCGAACCCTTATCCTCTTCTGCAACTCTGCTGCGTCGTAACCAACTCAGCTATGCCCCGGGGGTAAAATTGTAGTGGGTAAACTTTTTATAGTGATCGGCCCCACCGCCGAAACGATCCCATATCAGAAAACCTCCTAAGGGATTTTTTGGAGGCACGGTACCACTATATTGATAAGAGCATACTACCTCAACAACACCTCAGCCAACAAATACATGTTGCTAAGACTTGAATCGCACAGCAGAAACTGTAGTGGGTAAACTTTTTATAGTGATCGACCCCACCGCCGAAACGGTCCCATATCAGAAAACCCCCTAAGAGATTTTTTGGAAGCACGATACCACTATGTTGATAAGAGCATACAGTCTCAACAGCACCTCAGCCAACAAATACATGTTGCTAAGACTTGAATCGCACAACACCTCAACCAACAAATATATGTTGCTAAGAGGATTCGAACCCGAAGTCTATCTCTTCTGCATAAAGGTGGAATCTACCACCTTAGCGGCCCCACACGATCACCGAAGTCTATCTCTTCTGCAAAAGGTGGAATCCGTCACCTTAGCGGCCCCACACGATCGGCCCTACGACCATTTGTGAGGAGGTAAATCGAGAAACTGTAGTTGATCACGACGCAAGAGGGTATTGCCTAGCTTCGCCAGGATTTGAACAATCCAAAGTCTATCTCTTCTGCAAAAAGGTAGAATCCGCCACCTTAACGGTTCCACACGGTCGGCCTCACGACCGTCATCCGAAGTCTATCTCAAACTATACGACAAAGGATGGAAATGTTTTTTCATGAATTGAGATATATAAATTTTACGCGTGCTGATGCTGAGTATGATTTAAACTTCGATTCTTTTATTATTTTTTAAATATTTTATCACTATATCATATATGAGAACGAAAAGATCTTTTTCTAATTGAATATGAAGGCGACTAAGATGTTTTTTTTTATACTCATAATGATATTGAAATACTAGGTCAATCTATTGCTCAAAGTTAGATTAGAAGTACTATCCCCATCAATTATGTAGATTCAAATAGAATAAAGGACTAACATGTTATTTTCCTTTAGGAAAATATGAAAATATTCGATGAAAATTTTATATTAATTATGAAAGAATAGTGTTCTTTCCCTTTAGGAAAATTTTATTTTTAGATTTAAAAATAAAGTTTACTTAAAATATGAAAAAAAAAATTTAATTATTTTTTTAAAATTAATATGTATATCTTTGATTCTTAATTGTTTGTTCTTCATTTTAAATAATAAAATAAAAAAACACTACTAAAATAAAAGGCAAGCCAAATAAAGTTGCAAGATGCAACAATGCACACCTCATGAGCAATTATATTTTTTTAATTTTAATTTTTTTAATGTATTTAATACTATAATTCAACTTTGAAATCCTAAAGAAAAAATTTTAAATATCTTAATCATAAGTAAAAAAATAAAAAATAAAAATATCACTATTCATAATTCGGACGCTTAGAATCTTTTTGAGCGCTCCAAATATTCTATCACAGATAAGTTACGTATTATAAGATGTGTAGATATCAAATTCTTATATATATATTGTTATTTCAATTTCAATTTTTTTTTATTTTAATGACCTAAAAGATGTATTTAAAAAATATATAACTAATTTTGCTTCTCAAATATAAAACTAAAATTGTTTGGTTTCACATGCTTGGAGTGCAAATGAATTGAGAATGACTGTAAAAAAATATTAATTCATATTTAAGTTTATCAAATTCGAATCCAATTCAAACATATTTGAATGTTTTTAATAGAATTCAAACATATAATATTTTATTTGATTGTTTAAGGACTAGAGTCAAATTTAAATCAATTATGATATTTTTATATAAATTTTAATTTAAATATATTTAAATTAAGATTTAAATAATTTTACTAAATTTAAATTTAAATCAGTTAGAATTATATTTTAATTTATTCAAATTATAATCTAGATAATTTAAATAAGATACTTTTCATCTCATCTGTAAATTTTACATGATTAATTCCAAGACTATCAGAAAGTAAATTGAAAAAGCTAAACATATTACATGCATTCGCTTCGCTCAATTAGTCTGACTCATACATTTGACCCACCCACCTAACTTATCGGCGGGCCCACCCACTTAACTTATTTAATCCATTTCTTAAAAATAATTTTCTTAAAAAGAAAAATGCTGGAAACCATGGGCGTTCAGACGTTGACCATCTAACAAACTCTCAATCATAAACTTCAACATCTTCACATCTCCTTCTTCCTCAACCTCCTCCTCTGCTTCTCCCTCCCTCCCTCCCCCTTTCTTCTGATCTGCCATGGGGAAATTTTGCTGTGGCTCCGAGGACGAGGACGAGGGCGGCGGCCTCGGCATCGACATGACTGGATTTCTCGTCGCCGCAGTCATCGCCCTGGTGCTGATTCTTCTCTGCTCCCAGCAACCTCGCCGGCGCACCATGGTCACCGTTTGCCCCTGATGCTAAACAACATGTTAATTTCCTTTCAATTTGTTTCCTTTAAATTAAACTGTGGTTGATCTGGATATGAAATTCGACGTTGATACTGTGGTTGCGCGGTTTAAAGTTTATGTTTTTGGGCATCAATTTTTCTGCAAAATTTTGGATTTTTTTAGTTTTCTCTTTTGGTGCTGATGAAAATGGAAGAGATCCGATGAATCTTTATTCGATGTTGAATAAATTGCATACAATCGATTGTAGTTTCTGTTTACTTAAGGTTTCTGGTATCCTCATGCTGCAAAAGGTTGGAACCGCCAAAGCGGCCCCCCACTCCGGCCCCACAAGTATGAGGGGGAGTAAATCACGGTTAATGCGGGACTGGCTAGGGCATGGTGGCTGAGGGAATTGGAAACATGACACAGATTGATGTTATCGCAAATGCAACCATGAGCCCTCGAACCGCCCACCTCATGCTGCAAGCATCCACGCCCTGACCAGCTGACCCCGCCCGTGGGAGCAAGGTTTCTGGTATCCTCATTCTGCAAAAAGGTTGGAATCCGCCAAACCTGGCGGCCCCACACGATCGGCCCCCCGACCATCTGTGGAGAGGTAAATCACGGTGAATGCGGGACTGGCCAGAGCACGGGGCCCGAAGGATTTGCACAGGACACCAGATTGATATTATCGCAAATGGAGCCCTGGACCTTCGAACCACTCACCTCATTCTGCAAGCAACCGTGCCCTGACCAGCTGACCCCGCCCGTGGGGGCAAGGTTTCTGGTATCCTCGAGTCTGAAGCAGGGAGGGGAAAGAAAGAGAGGGAGGAGATGGAAAGGGGAAGAGTCGAAACCTGTTTAGTTTGAGGTTATTTCATAGTTATTATAATAATATTAAAAATAAAAATATTTTTTAAAAATAAAAATATATAGAATAGGATGTTGTTTTGATAATAAATAAAAGAAATTAGTGCATTACAAGTTCAGCATTCTTGAGGGATCAGCGGCGGAATATTCTCTCATCGTACTTGGTTTAGTTGTCGGCGAAGCGACGAGGCAGTCGCCTTCGAGTGTGTGATTTCGCTGCCGGCGGCGATACTGGATGGATCGAGCTCACTGCGTCGCCCTTGTTCTTCTCGTCCTCCTCTTCGTCTGCGTCGTCGTGGTGATCACTCTTGTCGTCTTGTCCAGCCGGCGCCAGGATCCGTTCGACCCCCTTCCGAACACGAAACCGCTCCGGTTCTCTGCTGATGGATCTCCCTTCAAGATCGCGCTCTTCGCCGATCTCCACTATGGCGAGAATGCGTGGACGGACTGGGGCCCCGCGCAGGACGATAACTCCGATCGAGTCATGTCGGCGGTGATCGACGCGGAGGATCCAGGTCATAGATCTAATAGTTTTTGACAGTAAATGGCTTAAAATTAACCGTTCATAGAATGCAGTCTTCACATAAGCTTGCTTTTTAGCATGTCTCCATTCTCAAGATTCAAGAACGAGATATGAGTACTATGTTTGGGCATTGTGCGATTCACACCAATATTATAGCATCAATTGCGTTGATATAAAGTCAATGTACCTTTTGCTGATTTCTCAGTTTTCTGAAGCGAATGCAAGTGAGCAAATTTGACAAGCGGGAGAGGGAAGAAAAGGAACTTGTTTCTTTTATAGAATTTATGATTATTGTCAAGCTCACTAGAGAATCTTATTATCCGATGACCAAATGAAAAGAAAGAAAAGTAGAAGAGGGTAAGCTAAAAGAAAAACAAGAGAGAAGTGAACAAGGGAAGAGAAATACAATTATATATGGAAATTGGAATCATAAAATTTAGCATCATTTTATAATTGTGTATGTTGAAGTCTTGCAGAATTTAAATTTGAAGATGATGGATTTATTTGTGCAATAGTTGGCTGCTATGGTGCTCGATAGCAACTTCCAATATATTCTGTGAAATGAAGATAAATATTGTCATTTTCGTTTGGACTTTCAAGTGTGGTGTTTTGTGATTCATAGTTATGTCAATATATTGTTTCTCAAAACTTGTTGTTAAAATTTTTTGTGTGTGTACCTTGTGCAAAAACTGTTCTGATTTCATGAGCTTTGAAAACCTTTTATATTTTTTTGTTTGATTCATGGTATTTGTTTTTCTGTTAAACCTCCCTGATTCTTATCTCGACTACTATCTATTTGCTTTTACACGTACAGCTTAGTGCTTAATACATATGATCAATTCCCACATATTTATCTAGTGTGTGGTACATGCTTTGGCTTTCCATTCAGCTCCACTATTTTATTGAAGCTGAATGAAAAACTCTGCTCTACCCTCCTCATATTCGTGGGGTTGATGATCATTTATGAAATTTCAAATTTCTTTACTTGCAGACTTTGTGATCTATTTGGGGGATGTTATTACTGCGAACAACCTACCAATTCCTAATGCATCCTTGTATTGGGATAGGGCTCTTTCTTTAACAAGAAACAAATGGAAACCTTGGTCTACTGTGCTTGGCAATCATGATGATGCTCTATTTGAGTGGCCATCTGAATGGTTTTCAGCCACTGGTATTCCACAGGTCAATTGTCCAAA
Source organism: Curcuma longa (assembly GCF_044706935.1). NCBI lineage: Eukaryota > Viridiplantae > Streptophyta > Magnoliopsida > Zingiberales > Zingiberaceae > Curcuma > Curcuma longa. The sequence continues at coordinate 6,464,625 of NC_133880.1, read as the reverse complement.
AACAAATGTGCCATTTTCAGGTAAAAAGGGCCAGAAAGTTTTCATATGTTTTCATATTTACTGCCACGCTTTTATCTTAAGCTAATTCATTTAACAGTACTAGCAAAATTTGTCAAGCAAAAACTTTAGTTCAGTCTATCATAGAAGTAATTCTAGATTAGTGAATCACAACTTGTTTCTACCTTTAAACTTATATACACATGCTCTTCAAATAATTTAATAAGGGTAGCTCAATGCATAAAGCTCCCACCAATTGAGGGTTCTGGAGAAGGGTCGAATCACATTGGGTCTATTGTATGTAGTCTTATCTTGTATTGCAAGAGGCTATTTCCATGACTTGAATTCGTGATCACAAGATCACATGGTAACAATTTTACCGTTGCACCAAAGCTCTCTTTCAAATAATTTATTGTCCTAGTTAATTTTTGGTTGCATAACATAGCCAAAATTTATTTGCTCATCTAAATTCAGGATTCTTCCAACATCTGCAATATTTTATTCCATTAACAATTACAAAATCATATCTCAAAGTGTCTGTAGATGGACTGAATTATGGGAAGATAGTTTTTACTGGAAGCATATTAATGATGCATGCCATGACTTGCAGGAGATACTGATTGCAGTTTTAAGGGAACAACAAGAATCGAGTTGATCAGTACTGAAATTAATAACAATGTGTTATCTCATACCACCAGTGGTCCTAAAACCCTTTGGCCTAGTGTTTCGAACTATGTATTACGAGTGTCTTCCTGCAATGATACAATGCCTCCGGTTGTATTTTTCTATTTCCTAGATTCGGGTGGTGGTTCATACCCAGAAGTTGTATCTAAGGCTCAGGCAAAATGGTTCAAGAGACAATCGAAGAGGATCAACCCAAACGCAAGGTACATGGCAATATGCCTTTGCTTTAAGTTCTAATATGAATTTTATGCTTGGTAATTTTGATTTGGGAGCATCTCAGGTTATCTTTTGGCATATACCAAGAGGACTTACCAGAAGTAGCTCCGGTGACTACTATGCAAATTCATGCACCATGTGTTGGTTCCATCAACAAAGAAAAAGTGGCTCCCCAAAAAGCAGAATGGGGAATCATGGATATCCTAGTATCAAGGGCTTCTGTTAAGGTACCAAAACATCACATACAACAGGGTTCATGCATTAGTAATGTTATGTTTTTAAATTTTTTATTATCATTTCCATTAAAACATAATTGAACTTAGGCTAAAGGAAACCTCTACTAAGCTAAAGGAAAAAATTCTAAATTTCTCATGCTTTATGAATCTAAGTGAAGCAATACACACCTAGCAAGATATAAAATGCCTAGACCAGTGTGTGAAGTCGCTGGAAAAGATAAAACAAAAAAAATATGATATTTGATAGCTATTAGGTATAACTTCAATAGGTGAAAAAAGGTGATTGAATAGGGACAAAGCAAGTTGGAATGGTATGAAATGTTCACAAGTTAAAACTATTACAGTGAAGATGTAATGGGTAGAGGAAGATGAAAGAAAACTATTAGTTAATGTATAAAAAAATATTTAGTTGATTGAACTACTATTGATATAGCTGAAGAATTCATGGAAAGAAAATATTTTATAACATTGTATTTCATAATAACAATTATATGGATTATGAAACTCGAAACAAAAAAATCCTAAACACATTTAATTATATGTAAACAACTAATTTTACACCTAAAGCATAGGAACTTTGTCCGAGTTATATATATATATATATATATATATATATATATATATATATATTATATAATGAAGGGATAAAACATAGCCAGCTCTAAATAGACCTGGCCTGGACCCAGCCTGGATCGGGTCAACGGGCCGAGTACTGGTTGACCCAGTTCACGAGCCGAAATCGTGATCGGCCCGGCAAGGTGTCGGATCAATTATGGTTCCAACCCATTAAAAACCTCCGGTTCGAGTTTTTTTTTTTTTGGGAGGGAGTGTGTGTGACCATTAACCAGTAGTTCTAAACGGTAGGTAGCCATTGTTTTTAATTTTTTTCAATGGTTAAGCTCATTTAACTGTTTTTTATCAAAGACTATGATTTAGTGTTTACTATTCTCCAAACTCTATAAATAGAGAGATCATTTCATTGTTTCCACACACATCTTCTCTACTCTCATTTTCAATTCCGCAATCTCTACATGCTTTCGACTCCAGTTTTACACGCTTTTGACTTCCATTTTCAAATTCTGACTACAATGGAGGAGGCTATGAAGTAGAGCCATCAATTTGGGTTGGGCCCACCCCGCTAAATAATTTAAGTGGATCGGGTTGAAATTTTATCAACCTATTTTAAGGTTAGCCGACCCATCTAGGCTCGCGACCCACGTGGGTCGGCTCGTAGCGGACTTGGGTTGGTCCGTAGGTTGAGATTTTTTTTTTTCAAAATTTAAAATTAAAGTAGAAAATTCGATGGACTAGTATTTAAACTGCAATCCAAACTTAAAACTTTCAACTTACTCGTTTAAACTGTAATCCAAACTTAAAATTTTCAATATTTTCTGTACTTTTTTATTTTTTGATAGGTCCGTGAATTGACTCGCCTAACTCGCAACCCGTATTAGGTTAGGTTGGAGATTCCTAACCCGCCAAGTTGGGGAGCCGGCCTACTTGGCCCCGTCCTGCCATATGATGGGTTTCTGACGGGTTGACAGCTCCTCGGATTCACTATTTCCTTGCCAACCCCCAACTAATAGTTTTATACATTAACTACTTGGCCCTCGAGGAGCTTCATCATCTCAATCTTAGAGGGGCAAGGAAATAGTGAATCCGAATGAGGAACTCAACCTCAACATTCACTCCACCAATGAATATGAGACTAAGCAACTTTCGATACCCGAAATACGAGGAAGTACAGATGCAATTACTTCTAAGGTTCAAGAAGTTCCACCTTTAAAATCTACTAATTTTATTAAACATTTTGATAACGTCATTCTTCCGTCGGGAGAATTGAGTGCAAAATATAAGCACTGCAATGCTTCCTATAAATTCCAAGTCGACGGGGGCTATGGGTCATTAAAACGACACGTAGAAACAAAGTACCCGACGGAATATAGAATTGACCGTTCTCAAGCACAATTATCTAAATTTTCCACTAGTGGACGTATTGATTTTGATTTATTTTTATATTTTGATAATAAATTATGAAAATCATTAGCTTGATTTGTTTCCGTAAAACATTTTTCATTTAGTTCTGGATCTAAACGCATTTTTAAAGATTTTTGCAAAAAATCTCTTAATTCATTTGCTAAACGTGTTTCTAGAACTATACTTACTCGTACGATTAAAAATTAGTAAAACAAGATAAACATATTTAATTAAAGAATTTAATAAATTAAATAATAAATTTTCTTTATATTCTGATATTTGGAGTGATCGTTGACAAACACATTCATATATGGATTTGTATATGGATGTGACTTGCCATTAGATCGATAACTCTTAGAATATCCAAAAAATATTGTTAACTTATAGAGTTTTTGATGATGACTTTCATCGTTATGTCATATTTGTTTCTCATAACTTGTTGTTAAAATTTTTTGTGTGTGTACCTTGTGCAAAAACTGTTCTGATTTCATGAGCTTTGAAAACCTTTTATATTTTTTTGTTTTGATTCATGGTATTTGTTTTTCTGTTAAACCTCCCTGATTCTTGTCTCGACTACTATCTATTTTCTTTTACATGTACAGCTTATGCTTAATACATATGATCAATTCCCACATATTTATCTAGTGTGTGGTACATGATTTGGCTTTCCATTCAGCTCCACTATTTTATTGAAGCTGAATAAAAACTATATTCGTGGGGTTGGTGATCATTTATGAAATTTCAAATTTCCTTACTTGCAGACTTTGTGATCTATTTGGGGGATGTTATTACTGCGAACAACCTACCAATTCCTAATGCATCCTTGTATTGGGATAGGGCTCTTTCTTTAACAAGAAACAAAGGGAAACCTTGGTCTACTGTGCTTGGCAATCATGATGATGCTCTATTTGAGTGGCCATCTGAGTGGTTTTCAGCCACTGGTATTCCACAGGTCAATTGTCCATCAGCAAATGTGCCATTTTCAGGTAAAAAGGGCCAGAAAGTTTTCATATGTTTTCATATTTACTGCCACGCTTTTATCTTAAACTAATTCATTTAACAGTACTAGCAAAATTTGTCAAGCAAAAACTTTAGTTCAGTCTATCATAGAAGTAATTCTAGATTAGTGAATCACAACTTGTTTCTACCTTTAAACTTATATACACATGCTCTTCAAATAATTTAATAAAGGGTAGCTCAATGCATAAAGCTCCACCAATTGAGGGTTCTGGAGAAGGGTCGAATCACATTGGGTCTATTGTATGTAGTCTTATCTTGTATTGCAAGAGGCTATTTCCATGACTTGAATTCGTGATCACAAGATCACATGGTAACAATTTTACCGTTGCACCAAAGCTCTCTTTCAAATAATTTATTGTCCTAGTTAATTTTTGGTTGCATAACATAGCCAAAATTTATTTGCTCATCTAAATTCAGGATTCTTCCAACATCTGCAAAATTTTATTCCATTAACAATTACAAAATCATATCTCAAAGTGTCTGTAGATGGACTGAATTATGGGAAGATAGTTTTTACTGGAAGCATATTAATGATGCATGCCATGACTTGCAGGAGATACTGATTGCAGTTTTAAGGGAACAACAAGAATCGAGTTGATCAGTACTGAAATTAATAACAATGTGTTATCTCGTACCACCAGTGGTCCTAAAACCCTTTGGCCTAGTGTTTCGAACTATGTATTACGAGTGTCTTCCTGCAATGATACAATGCTTCCGGTTGTATTTTTCTATTTCCTAGATTCGGGTGGTGGTTCATACCCAGAAGTTGTATCTAAGGCTCAGGCAAAATGGTTCAAGAGACAATTGAAGAGGATCAACCCAAACGCAAGGTACATGGCAATATGCCTTTGCTTTAAGTTCTAATATGAATTTTATGCTTGGTAATTTTGATTTGCAGCATTCCGGAGGTTATCTTTTGGCATATACCAAGTAGGGCTTACCAGAAAGTAGCTCCGGTGACTACTATGCAAATTCATGCACCATGTGTTGGTTCCATCAACAAAGAAAAAGTGGCTCCCCAAAAAGCAGAATGGGGAATCATGGATATCCTAGTATCAAGGGCTTCTGTTAAGGTACCAAAACATCACATACAATAGGTCTCAATGCATTAGTAATGTTAATGTTTTTAAAATTTTTTATTATCATTTCCATTAAAACATAATTGAACTTAGGCTAAAAGGAAACCTCTACTAAGCTAAAAGGAAAATTCTAAATTTCTCATGCTTTATGAATCTAAGTGAAGCAATACACACCTAGCAAGATATAAAATGCCTAGACCAGTGTGTGAAGTCGCTGGAAAAGATAAAACAAAAAAATACTTATATTTGATAGCTATTAGGTATAACTTCAGGTGAAAAAAGGTGATTGAATAGGAGAAAGCAAGTTGGGATGGTATGAAATGTTCACAAGTTAAAACTATTACAGTGAAGATGTAACGGGTAGAGGAAGATGAAAGAAACTATTAGTTAATGTATAAAAAAATATTTAGTTGATCTGAACTACTATTGATATAGCTGAAGAATTCATGGAAAGAAAATATTTTATAACATTGTATTTCATAAAGAACAATTATATGGATTATGAACTCGAAACAAAAAAATCCTAAACACATTTAATTATATGTAAACAACTAATTTTACACCTAAAGCATAGGAACTTTGTCCGAGTTATATATATATATATATATATATATATATATATATATATATATATATATATATATATATATATATATATATATATAATGAAGGGATAAAACATAGCCAGCTCTAAATAGACCTGGCCTGGACTCGTAATCGGGTCAACGGGCCGAGTACTGGTTGACCCAGTTCACGAGCTGGAACCGTGATCGGCCCGGCAAGGTGTCAGATCAATTATGGTTCCAACCCATTAAAAACCTCCGGTTCGAGTTTTTTTTTGGAGGGAGTGTGTGTGACCATTAACCAGTAGTTCTAAACGGTAGGTTGCCATTGTTTTTAATTTTTTTCAATGGTTAAGCTCATTTAACTGTTTTTTATCAATGACTATGATTTAGTGTTTACTACTCTCCAAACTCTATAAATAGAGAGATCATTTCATTGTTTCCACACACATCTTCTCTACTCTCATTTTCAATTCCGCAATCTCTACATGCTTTCGACTCCAGTTTTACACGTTTTCGACTTCCATTTTCAAATTTTGACTACAATGGAAGGAGGCTAAGAAGTAGAGCCATCAATTTGGGTTGGGCCCACCCCCCGCTAAATAATTTAAGTGGATCGGGTTGAAATTTTATCAACCTATTTTAAGGTAAGCCGACCCACCAAGGCTCGCGACCCACGTGGGTCGGTCCGTGGCGGACTTGGGTTGGTCCGTAGGTTGAGAATTTTTTTTTTCAAAATTTAAAATTAAAGTAGAAAACTCGATGGACTAGTATTTAAACCACAATCCAAACTTAAAACTTTCAACTTGACCCATTTAAACTGTAATCCAAACTTAAAATTTTTAATATTTTCTGTACTTTTTTATTTTTTGATAGGTCCGTGAATTGACCCGCCTAACTTGCAACCCGTCTTAGGTTAGGTTGGAGATTCTTAACCGGCCAAGTTGGGGAGCCGGCCTACTTGGTCCCATCCCGCCATATGATGGGTTTCTGACGGGTTGGCCCGCCCCACTATAGGGCAACTCGTTTGACAGCTCTACCGAGGAGCTTCATCATCTCGATCTTAGAGGGGCAAGGAAATAGTAAATCCGAATGAGGAATTCAACCTCAACATTCAATCCACCGATGATGAGACTGAGCAACTTTCGATACCCGAAATACGAGGAAGTACTAATGATACAACTGAACAACTTTTTATTTTTATTTTATTTTATTTTTCATTTAGTTTTAATGAATTTTTGTAATGTAGCATTAATTTTAAATGACAATAGTAATAATGAATTTTTATCTTCTTGTGTATTAGCAATGAAATCGAAATGAGAAAAATATTTTTTTCATATTTTTGAAATTTATTTAGTTATTTGTTTTAAGACCCTAGATATAAATTAGAAGTTTTACAAGAAATGTTAGTTTTGTATTATGATATTTTAATTCCGTTTAAATATTCTAATTCTCCTAGTCCTAATAATATTGTATATAATATTAGAAATTATTTATATGATATTTATAAAGAACATATATTATAAAATATGAAATAAAAATTAATATCTCTGAAATGCAAAATATTAGTAGTAGTAATTTAAAATTTACAAAAGCGCAATAATTTTTTTTAAAAGAATGGACGAAATGTTTTACAAGGATCCTCAAGTTTTATATAGGAACTTAAGAATTATTCTACGTTTTTTTTTATTTTAATGAAGTAAATAACGAAACGGATTTTGATATCCTAAAGTTGTGATCACTGAAGGCTCAAACCTTTCCCGTCTTGTCCATGATTGTCAAAGGAATTTTAACTTGTTCAATGTCAACCGTTGCTGTAGAATAGACGTTCAGTACTGGTGGTAACATATTAGATGAATAACGACGATCAACTTTGTCTCCCAACTCGTTGGAAATCCAAGCATTTCTCGATGAATGGACTAGAGTCGAAAAAAATCCAAGGAATGTAATATATGACGAAGTCGAAGAATTTGATATCGAAGAATGAATAATACGGGAACGGAAAATGGAAGTGAGTAGCACTACTTCTTTACTTCTTGAAGTAAAGGGTAAAAAGATAAGAGAACTATGTGTACTTTGATTCTCTTATACTCTAAGGGGATAGTAGTCAACTTAAATAAGTACAAATTCTTTTTAATTTTTATTTTAAAAATAAATTTATCATTTTAAATTTTGTTAATATAATAATATTGAACCGCGATGAATCATGAATCGAACCGTGAACCGTAACCGTCTTAGACGATTAAAATTAAAGGTCTATCTATTAGAAATCGTCGATCGTCGAATCGTCGATTTCAAATTTAGATCAAGTCTAGCCAGCCCTAAATGGTCGGGACTAAGGCAGTTTGCCAATGACAGTAACTAAAACAGAGTCATAAACTGCATCATTCTTGGTAGAGTGATGCTTTACTTGCGTCTGATGAATACGTTAGAAATCTAAAAGGAATGAATCTATACTTCTTTGCCTAATGATATGTTATTTATAAATTTAAAATAAATGAAGCTCTATTTTTAGTTTGTGTATGACTATAGTAGCAAATGACTTTCTTGTTCCCTATTGGGGGTTTTGTTTAACTTCTATTCACCATCTTGCAGGCAGTTTTTGCTGGGCACAACCATGGGTTGGACTGGTGCTGCCCTCACAAGAGTCTTTGGTTGTGCTTTGCTCGCCACACTGGTTATGGAGGATACGGCAATTGGTCAAGAGGATCAAGGATCATTTCGATAGTTGAACAACCATTCTCAATCACTTCTTGGATACGGATGGAGGATGGAACTGAACACAGCCGTGTTGTCTTGGCCCCTTGAATTGCTAGGGCAATTGCTTGTTTACGAACAAAGTAACTAAGGTCGTCAATTGTCATACGTGCTCATTGCTAAACTAGAAAGCCATTGCATTGTCCATAAAATTTGTTCTAGTCAGGAATGACAATACATGTAATCGATATAGAATGTGCTTACGAAATTCAACCCAAAAAAAGTGGCAAATAGTTATTGGATACAAGCAAGGTCGAGAGTGTCTTGAAGATCAACAAGCAGCCGAAAAGTATGGCTGGGGATTAATTCTGCTGATCTATCAAGGGACAAACTGTTCGATCAGACAACACAAAGTATATGGCACAGATTGGGCCACCACTCATAAGTTGATATTCTTTTGCGGGGAAAAATTAAAAAAGCAATCCTTTATTCCAAAATCATTCAAGGACGGTCATTTTAATTTTTTTGTATTATTATTTATTCAAATATCATTCGTAACTGTTTTTTTTGTATTTAATTTTTTTTTATTTAATTTTTAAACTGATTAAATAAATTTTAATAATTATGAAATCATAACAGCTATATATGTTGTAATAATTATAGTTTGTAAATGCTACAACAGTCAATGGGAGGTGAATATGATTAAATTTACATTGTAACAGTTGTAAAATCATAACTGCTACAACGTGAATATTTTTGAATATGTAAAATATACATGTAGTAGTGACTATAAAATTGTAGTCAATACAACATGAATATTTTTTAATATTAAATATATCAAATGCATTGTAACAACTACAATATAATAATTATTAAATCGTAACTATTATAACACATCTAATCAATTCAAAATTTAAGATTTAATACTGAATAGTATAAAATAATATTATAAAATATTTGAATAATTATATATGATTGAACAATAAAATAGATATTCTTTTAATAAAAAAATCAAAATAAGACGGTTCATTTGGTGATTTAAAAATAAAAAAGACATTTATTTTATTTTATTTTTTCTCTTCTTTTATCCCAAAAAGACATTATCCCAATAAGACGGTTTATTTTATTTTTCTCTTCTTTTACTCTGAAACCGGGGCCGGAACAAGGGGCTACCGGTGTGCCCCTCTGTTTCCATTTATATAGTTTATCAATTTTTGGATAAAAATTAAAAGCGAGCTCTTTTTTATTATTGGAATACTAAAAAAAGAGGCATTTCTCCTCATCCTCGTTCAATATATTTTTATTTTTAAAAATATTTTTATCTTCATATTATAATTATAATAATTATTTCAGTAAAAAATGAAATCCGTCATCTCAGCCGTCTCACAAGATCGACTTCATTATCATCTGTGAAGAGGTAAATTAAGAAGATCGACTTGAGGACTAAGGATCGCGTGGAGTATGAGCCTAACAAGTTGTGTGAGTTATGCCAACTTCATGAAGAAATCAACCACCATTTGTTTTTTGAATGTCCCAAGGTTTGTGAGGTATGGGGCAAAGTCAAGCATTGGCTTGGTATTAGACAAAATTTTACTTCTTTTGACGAGATGCAACAGGTTCTTGGACGACATTACAAGAATGAACGACGAAAAACCAAGGCGTGCTACTTCGGCATCTCTAGCTTGATATACTATATATGGGAGGCACATAATCGAAGGTGTTATCAAGGCATTATCCTGAATTTTGATTGGATTTTTTGCAAGGTGCAGGTCCATGTGTATCAGTTTGTAAATCTCAATCCACGGTAGTATCCAAGTTGTTGGTGGTTCTGTTCCTGAGATGAGATTGGTTTTGTGATCTGTGGTGCTTTGTATGACCTGTAGATGGACATGTAAGTGTTGTGATGTGGGGACATGTGGGGCTATGGTGTCTTGGTATTGGTGGTGTCATGAGTTTGATGTAGTTTCTTGTGTGATGGGTCATATATGTGTGCCTAACGGCTAGTGTTGTCTAGGCTATGATGCTAATCTTTTGATTGTACATTGGAGAAGTCTAACCTCTTTTTTATTTTATCTATATATGAACCATTTTTCAAAAAAATAAAAGTCAAAGTTGCTTCACTAAAATTCGACCCTTGTCCATTTCAATAATTATGCTTTATCATAACCAACTTAACTATCTCCCAAAGTATAATTATAATAATTATAATTCTTATATCTATTATAATTGATAAGTATTAATTAAAAATAAATTATCTATATTACAATAATTATGATTTATAATTATTATAATATAATATTGACTAGAGATGTTGCAGTATAACAATTATAATTTTTAATTATTATAATATAATATTTATTAGTATTGATTTAAAATAAATTATTTATGTTATAGTAGTTATGATTCATAATTAATTATATTGATTAGTGTTGATAGAGATGGAGTATCTATATTATAATATAATATTATAAAATATTTATATTTTAGTAGTTATTTTGTAATTATTATAATAATATTAAAAATAAAAATATATAGAATAAGATGTTGTTTTGATAATAAATAAAAGATTGATGATTCGAATAAAAAAATCCTCTTTTTATTTTTGCCTAACTTCTTTTTTTTTTTAAACTTTTTAAATATTTTGTACCTGAAACAAATGTTAATATAACTTTATCTCAAACAACTCATAATCTTATGTTAAGATAAGTGATTAGATCCTCCTCGTTTTAACTATTAGACTTTGTTATATGATAAAAAAAAGACTAAATTTCAGTCAGTTTTTCACCGATCCATCAAGGTAAATCGAGTCTGTCCGGTCCCAAAGTTTCTCACTGACCATCAGGATAAATTGGAAAACGCATACGGCGGCCAATCCAGATGCCCAACATATCCTTTAATTGCGTTCACCATTTGAAATTTTTTTTTTTCCCTGAGTCACAAATACGTCACCATACCTGCGGATATGACATACTATACATTAGTGCATCATACAACTTGAATATC
>NC_133880.1:6415653-6448153 GCF_044706935.1 Curcuma longa | reverse complement strand
ACTTTTTAAGATTTCTGTGAAGAATTTCTTAATCCATTTGCTAAATGTGTTTCTAGAACTATACTTACTCATACGATTAAAAAATTAGTAAAATAAGGCAAAAAAATTTAATTAAATAATTTAATAAATTAAATAATAAAGTTTCTTTATATTCTGATATTTGAAGTGATCATTGGCAAACACATTGATATATGGATTTATATATGGATGTGACTTACTATTGGATCGATAACTCCTGGAATATCCAAAAAAGATTGTTAGCTTATAGAGTTTTGATAAATCGCATATTGCTCACAATATCTCACACTTATTATATTTAATTTTAAAAGAATATGGATTAATTCATAAAATATTTTCAATATCATTTGATAATATCAGTTCTAATACCGCTAGTAGTGATGAACTAAAATTTATATGTCAACATATTATTGATAGTTTAGTTTTTCATATTCGTTGCGTATATCATGTTTTAAATTTATGTGTTCAAGATGAATTAAGAATTTTAGAAAATCATATTAAACCAATTAGAACTGCTATTTCCTATTTATGGTCTCACTTACAAAATTTCCACGTGATGTACCAACATGTCGGAATTCAACATATCTATTGTTATAAGATTCATTTTAATATAGAGAATTATTATATTTATTTTTTACACAAACTATTAATAATGCTAATATATATTTATTTTCACACCAATGGAATATTTGTATTAGTATTTGTGAAAATTTTAAAGTATTTAATGATGCAACTGAACAACTTTTCATTTTTTATTATGCTACTTCTCATTTAGTTTTAATGAATTTTTGTAACGTAGTATTAGTTTTAAATGAAAACAGTAACAATGAATTTTTATCTTTTTGTATATTAGTAATGAAATCGAAATGAGAAAAATATTTTTTTCATATTCTTGAAATTTATTTAGTTGTATTTATTTTTAGGCCTAGATATAAATTAGAAGTTTTACAAGAAATATTAGTTTTGTATTATAATGCTTTAATTCCGTTTAAATATTCTTCTTCTCCTTATTCTAATAATATTGTATATAATATTAGATATTATTTATATGATATTTATAAAAAATATATTATAAAATATGAAATACAAATTAATATTTTTGAAACATAAAATACTAAAAGTAGTAATTTAAAATTTACAAAAGTACAATTTTTATTAAAAGAACGGATGAAATATTCTACGAGGATTCTCAAATTCCACATAGGAACTTAAGAATTATTCTACGATTTCTTTTAATTTTAATGAAGTAAATAACGAAACGGATTTTGATATCCTAAAGTACTAGTCACTGAAAGTTCAAATTTTTCCTGTCCTGTCTATGATCGTCAAAGGAATTTTAACTTGTCTAATGTCAACAATTGTTGTGGAATAGATGTTCTGTATTGGTGATAACATATTAGATGAATGATGATCGACTTTATCTCCTGACTCGTTGGAAGTCCAATCATTACTCGATGATTGGACCAGAGCCGAAAAAAATCCAAGGAATGTAACTTTTAGATGATGAAGTCAAAGAATTTGATACCAAAGAACAAATAATATGGGAATGAAAAATGGAAGTGAGTAGCAATGCCACTTCTTAAGATAAAAATGTAAGAGAATTATGTGTGTTTTGATTCTCTTATATTCCAAGGGGATACGTAGTAACTTAAATAAGTAAAGTTCTTTTTTATTTTTATTTTTTTATGAATTTATCATTTTAAATTTTGTTGATATAATAATATTGAACCGTAATGAATCATGAATCAAATTGTGAACCGTAACCGTCTTAGACGATTAAAGTTAAAGATCGATCTGTCAAAAATAGTCGATTTCAAATCGTGATCAAGTCAGTCCTAGATGGTCTGAGTTTGCCAATGACAGTAACTAAAAGAGTCATAAACTGCATCATACTTGGTAGAGTGATGCTTTACTTGCGTCTGACGATTCGTTAGAAATCTAAAAGAAATGAATCTATACTTCTTTTGCCTAATGATATTTATAAATTTAAAATAAATGAAGCTCTATTTTTAGTTTGTGTGTGACTATAGTAGCAAATGACTTTCTTGTTCCCTATTGGGATCTTTGTTTAACTTCTATTCACCATCTTGCAGGCAGTTTTTGCTGGCCACAACCATGGGTTGGACTGGTGCTGCCCTCACAAGAGTCTATGGTTGTGCTTTGCTCGCCACACCGGTTATGGAGGATACGGCAACTGGCCAAGAGGATCGAGGATCATTTCGATAGATGAGCAACCATTCTCAATCACTTCTTGGATACGAATGGAGGATGGAACTGAACACAGCCATGTTGTCTTGACCCCTTAAATTGATAGGGCAATTGCTTGTTTACGAACAAGGTAACTAAGGTCGTCAATTGTCATACGAGCTATTTGCAAAACTAGAAAGCCATTGCATTGTCCATAAAATTTATTCTAGTTAGGAAGCAATACATGTAAAAGTTAATATAATCGATATAGAATGTGCTTTGCAACTAAGTATATAATTGGGGAGAGCTTTCGAATTGTCCTTGGAGCATAGTTGAGTTGATTACGACGGAACAGAGTTGTTGAAGTGGATAAATATTAAATCTCGACGAAACAGAGGCAATATCTTCCTCTGTCATAGTTAATTATAATTTATTGATTTAATTATCTTCTTATAGATGATTGTAGGATTGATCGTATGAAATTACTGAGTGATGAATTTCATTTTTTACTACAGGACAGAGCCTCCGAGCATAAATTCAACAAAATAAAAGAGGCAAATAATTATTGGATAAAAGGTCGAGTGTCTTGAAGATCAACAAGCAGCCGAAAAGTATGGCTGGGGATTTTGCTGATCTGTCAAGACATAAACTGTTCGATCAGACAACACAAAGTGTATGGCACAGATTGGGCCACCACTCATAAGTTGATATTCTTTTGCAGGCAAAAATTAAAAGAGCAGTCCTTTATTCCTAAATCATTGAAGGGACCCTAGTTACGACGTATTTATAAGAATTTTTCTCTAAATAAAGAACGCAATCAAAGGATGCTGGACCTCATATTTATCCTAGTGGTCATTTATCTCACCCGAGAGATAGTCAATGGAGCTAATTGAGATTTATCTTTTTTGAAAGGACCAAAAGACATCATACCTCATAGTCATTTATCTAAATATCTTTTATAACTATTTTGTATTATTATTCTTCAAATCTCTTATTTAATTTTTAAACCTATCAAATGTGCTATAACATCTACATATATTATAGCAGTTACGATTCCATAATTATTACAACGTAAATAAATAGATTCAATCTGCATTATAACAATTACAGTTTTGTAACTGTTACAATATAAATAGTAAGTAAACAATGTAAATATTTTTGAATAGGTTAAGCATGCCATGTAATAGTTATGAAACCATAATTGATATCACGTGAATATTTTTTAATATTAAATATATAAGACTTATTATAACAATTATGATGTAACAAGTACCAAACTATAACGGTTATAATGCATCCAATTGAATTTAAAATTTAGAATTTAGACCGTAGATAACAGTACAAAATACTACCGAAGGATATTTGAATAATTATACACGATTGAACAATAAAAAAAAAGATTTTTTAATAAAAAATTTAAATGAGATACATAATTTAGAAATAAAAGAATACCTTTGCTTCTCTTTACCCTAAAAAGACATTATCCTGGGCAAATGAGTGAGGCTTGAGCGAACCATCGACGTGATTATCCTTAGAATTTTCATTTCTCTAGTAATTAATATCTCGTATCAAGTGGCTTCGAGGGAAGCGAAGAATCTTCCTCGGTGCAAAATTATGCGGCCACCGTTTTTTTCCCTTTTTGGGCTCGTGGGGGGACTGGAGAGCCCCTCGCTTAGTTGGTTATTAGCGGAGGACAGCTGTACATCTCGTGCGAAGCGAAGGCCACATCGAAACATACAACTCCTTCCCATGCTGTCCCCCGCGTCTCTCCCTTTACGGGGGCCCCACTCTCTCATCCCGTGTAAACAAAGGTACCCAGCGGGCCAATCCAAACAGTGTGCCGACCAAAGGGCAGAATAAAATACGCAGCAGCCGATGGCCGTTCGCCCGTCCGCGGGGGCCGCACCACTCCCGCCACGCCGCGCCACGCCACGCCACGCCAGGCTCGAAATAATTCGGCACGTTGGACTCCTTCCGTCAGCTATTGGATTCTGGATGAGAAAGGGGGATCCGAATCCGAAACCGAATCGGCTTCTCCTTGTGTCGCTGTCGTCGATCTGCCTGCACAACCGACACGGGTCGAACGCGCGCCTGCGATGAGTCCGATCCGAATCCGATATTTCTCTCGTCGACAAGGGGCAAACCCGTCAATTCGACAGCACCTCGCTGTCAGCGCACTCCAAATTTCGCTGTCCATTTGATCTCTCACATTTAAAACCATTTATTAGGGTAAAATTCATTCTACCCCATGATTTAGCATATTTCTCAAAATACCCTTCTAAAATCTAAAATATTCCCATATTTACTCCAATAAAGTAAGAATTTAAAGGGCACTTTGACATAATGATAACTGTGGGGGGTTAAAACGAAATATTCCCATATTTATCAAAATAAAGAAACCCCCCGAAAAGGCGACAATAAACTCTTTCTCGAGTTCATAGTTCGATATTTGCTTCGATGTCACTGGCGTTTCATCGAACTCGCTGATCTCCTCGGCCGCTGATCGCCGCCGTTCTTCTCCTCGTCGGCTTCATCCGGCCGGGTTTTCACCCTCTTCCCTGCTTCCTCCTCTGGCGCCCCTTGGTAGGTCGGGGGATGAGGTGATTGATAGAAGGGTGGCGCGGTTGGACCCGGGGAGCGTGCTCGATGGGTAGGTTAGGGTTCCGGGTGGCGTTGGGGTGCGCGGCCGTGACGTGCGCCATCGCTGCGGCGCTAGTGGGCCGGAGGCTGAGGAGCAGGAGGCAGTGGAGCCGAGCGGTGGAGCTGGTGAGGGAGTTCGAGGAGGCGTGCGCCACCCCTGTCGGGAGGCTGCGTCAGGTGGTCGATGCCATGGCGGTGGAGATGCACGCAGGGCTCGCGTCGGATGGGGGTAGCAAGCTCAAGATGTTGCTGACCTTCATCGATAAACTTCCCGATGGGTGAATGATCTCTCTCCTTTGTTTCGTTTTCCATCTGTCTATTAGAGTTTTGCAGTTTTCTCCTTACAGAAGATCGAAGTTCTCACCCTTTTTTTGGCGGAGGCTTTAATTGCGGTTATGCAATCGCTTGTGCGCTTTGTTAAACTGGAAAAATATTTTTTTCCCTGCTCGTTGCGCCTGTTGAATCGATTCATTTCTTGCTCGTTGCGCCTGTTGTGTGTTTACAAAAGCTTTGGCTCACTATTCCTTGCTGTCTAGTCAATGTAACCGATCCACTTTCACAGATAAACTGATTCTAGATGCAGAGTTTTGGAATTGTCCGTCGGTTTGTTGTTCTGGCTTCTTATCATTTTAGTTCGTAGCTAGCTTGTTAAGTTTCCGTTTATTGCTTTTTGGGTGCACATACATAAGATGTTCTCTCATAATAAAGACTAGAGACAACTTAAAAGAATTACTGTTGTTTTCTTAGACTAGATTGCTTTGTTCTACAATGCATTTTATAATTATAATCATGTTATAAACACACCAAACAAATGCAGTGTTATAATAAGTTGTTCAGGCGGCACCTTATGTGGCTGCCTATCTGTATATGATTGAGGACCATAATGCAACTTATGTTGTTTACTTCATCGGTTAGGATTACACTGCTTATGCAACCTGCATTTGTGAAGAGGCTGAGAAACATAAAATACTGTTCATTTCAACCAGTTTGGATTGAATGGACCAAATAATAGCTTCAATTATTACTTGCACTGTCTCCCTGTCAAATAATAAATCTTTTACTTGCCTCCTAGTGAGGATTAGTTGTTGTAATTACGACACACTTTTATAGATGGAATTTATTTCATAGAGTTATTCTCGGGGAGAAAGGTGAAAGATTCGGTCATCTTTTCTTTGATGTACGTATATGTGTGCATATCTGCATGTATATGCACGCATTGACAGCTGTCCCCTTGTCAAATAATAATGCCTTTTTTTGCCTCCTAGTGAGGTTTAGCTCTTGTAGTTTAATACGACATAGTTTCTAGTCCGAGTTTATTTCATAGAGTTATTTATGGGGAGAAAGGTGAAATATTATTGATCTTTCAATGTCAAATTCAGTTGATGTTCTAAATGCTGAAGAGTTCAGTCATCGTTTCTATGATATATAAGTGTGTGTGTGTGTACGCGCGCATGTATATGCGCATATTGATGCCACTAAATACTAATGGTCACCATAACTTTCATAAAGCCAGCAATATCTATGTATGTTGATTTCTTCTGTGCCATCGCATCTCTGTTTGAGTTGTTTTGTTTTGATGATTGTGTACTTACCTTCCAGGAGTGAAGAAGGTACATACTATGCTCTTGATCTAGGAGCTACTAGTTTTAGAACCCTACGGGTTCGTCTTGGTCGTAAACCATCCATGATATTGAATAAAAAAGTTGAGTGTCAACCAATTCCCAAGGAATTAATGACCGGCACAATTGAGGTGTGTAGCACTATCCTGTTTGGCTGGTTTACTACTTTTTTGTGCTTTAGCTATTTTTTCGGTCACTTGATCATATTATGTGTGCAGGAACTGTTCAATTTTATTGCATTGACATTAAAGAAGTTTGTCCAAAGAGAAGAAAATGGTGTTGATCAAATATCAGATAATACTAAAGATCTTGGGTTTACATTTTCTTTCCCTGTGAAACAATTGTCTGTATCTTCTGGTCTTCTTATTAAGTGGACTAAAGGGTTCTCCATCAAAGACGATGTAAGTTGTTCTGAACTTAATGTTCCATTGTTGTCACCAAATTCTTGTGATTAGGCTATTTATTTGTTTTTCTTTCTGTGTATTAAAGTAAATCTAAAGATGGAACGAGTGTCTTATTAGATAATGATGTTAGATGCTCAACACCATGTGAAAATTGCTATAAGATAGTGTTTCTCCTTGGAGTTAAGGTACATGCATCATTGCATCCATGAATAATAACAGAGAAGCAGAATAATATTTAGTTTGAGGTTTTAGAGAGGCAAGTTCTAAAAATTCAAATATTGTTAACACTCGGCTTAAATTCACAGTAAGCCTTGCTATTTTCCAAAGGGCGAGTTGGTGCAATAGTAAGATTGACTATTACAACTTAGAAGACCAAGGTTCAAGTCAAGCAAACAACTTTGCTATTCAAGGGTAAGCCTACACACATTGACTACTCCTATACCCAATCTTGGCAGAACCAGATTCTCTGCTTTGTCCTCATCGCTTTCTAGATTTTATCATGCATCTGTGATAGTTAAGACCCACCCCCCCAAATTTTCAGTTGCTGCGATCATTTGTCCAAGTGTATTAATATTGTATTGTGTGCTTGTATATTATGGTCATTCAGTCTGTTTTTTTATTTCATTGTGCATCTGAAGTAGCTTCCCTGCTCACTATTTCCTTCAATGCATGATTTCATGTTTCTGTTTCTGTAATGCTGCAAAATAAATTACTCTTTTACCAAATGTAAAGTGTTATTGCTAATTAGATGTGTTAGTTACACTTAGTGAGTATAGCAGCTTATGGAATGTTATGTCAATGCCCATATATGGTATAATATCAAATTTTAAATGGACTGAGAAGTTTGGACATTTTTATTACGGTTGTCCTTTGTGGATACATTTCATGTCTTGTTAACCTAAGATTGCCAGTGTCTTGATTGGTAGAATGCAGATACAATTTTTGTGATATGGCTGAACTTTAACTCTGGGTTTAGGTTGGAAGGGACGTTGCACAATGTTTAAATGAAGCCATGTTAAAGGCTGGGCTGAACATGCAGGTTGCAGCATTGGTATATTCTTAACCTTCTTGTTCCCAACTTGAATATTTACTGGATTGCATGTATGATTGCACCCAATATATTACAATTTGTAAAATTAATTTTTGTAAATATTTCAACGACTAGATAAACCAGAGTTGCTTTTGATAGTAGATATATGATATATCCATATTCATTTCAATGCATTCTTTGAGTTACTAAATAAAAGAATGTGTGCATATAATCTCCTGATGTTGTATTTGCCTTACACCAATATTCTCAGAAGAGTTTACATGTATGTTTTTCATGTTGAATAAACATTGTTCTTACAATGGACATATCTTATTTAAGTGTTCAAATATTCATGGTGTATGTAACTTGCTGCAACATTTGTTTTTAGATGCTGTGAGGTTGTAAGTTACCATTGAGAAAATATATTTAGAAGGCTTTTATGTGAGCGAGTAACTGATTTCTAAAATCCCCACACCTAGCACATGGGTTGGTTAAGTGGAAGAGAAACCATGTCACTTCCTCTCCAATTACATCATCATATTAGTGGGATGAAATGAAGAGAGATAAATCATTTGCCCTTTGTAATCAATAAATCACACAATGTATTCAATTCTTATGACTTACACAGAAAGTCTGTTAGTCTCCCTAGCTAGCTTTATGTTGTAGCATGAACAACATTTAATCTTTTTTTTTTCCTCTATCTTCAAATAGTATTTTTGGTTTGCCTATGGATGGCAGAATGTAATTTTATTAGGACAGGCAAGATGACTATTTATACATTTTGTAAATTGAAATGTCTATTTTTCATAACAAATTTGGATGTGGA
Source organism: Curcuma longa (assembly GCF_044706935.1). Lineage (NCBI taxonomy): Eukaryota > Viridiplantae > Streptophyta > Magnoliopsida > Zingiberales > Zingiberaceae > Curcuma > Curcuma longa. The sequence continues at coordinate 6,439,429 of NC_133880.1, read as the reverse complement.
TAATTATTATGATGGAGTGTCCGGAGTCATTAGAATTATAGTTAATGTTATGTAAGTTTTGAATTTGAATTTCAGGATAAAATTGAATCATCTGATATTTTGACTTTTGCTGTTAAGAGCGATTCTTAACTTGGAATTTATCTAATTTTATATGTGACATGGAATTTATGCTGTTACCTCAAATTTGATATCCACATTTTTAAGGCCACAAATATATTCCCAATATATACATGTATGTATGTATGTATGATATGATGCAGACTTCACTCGTAATATTGATGAGCGGCATAGATCTAGAAATAATTTTAGTTTCAACAAATTAAGAAAAGAAATAAACACTTTTTTGTTTATGGAAGCTAATAAAATTACATTTGATATATGCTTTTGTAACTTGCTGTGTTAGTTATTTTGTTATCATCATAACTAAGAGTCTTATCCTATTAGTTTGTCTTGTTCATTTCCTTTATCTTTACGTGGAGCTGTCAGGCTTCTATTCATGCAATTTGAAACAATTGTACGGCGGTCTAAGCAGGTGAATGATACTGTTGGCACACTAGCTCTCTGCCATTATGGTGATGAGGACACTGTCGCTGCAGTGATAATTGGAACAGGAACGAATGCTTGCTATCTTGAAAGGACTGATGCAATCATTAAGTGTCAAGGCCTTCTAACAAACTCTGGTGTCATGGTATCTCTCATTGGTTTATTCAAATCAAAACATTTTGAGCTTATTTTCTTATGCTGCACGCCACAATGTCAAATCTGATTATAAATCCTTATTTCAAAAATATTGCACTGACTAGGTTGTCAACATGGAATGGGGAAATTTTTGGTCATCACATCTACCAAAAACTTCCTATGACATCTCTCTTGATAATGAGAGCTCTAATCCCAATGACCAGGCAAGATTTTGTGCTTTATCATGTATGTGCACTTTGAACTTGACTGAGAAAATTTTGATATTGTTTTTGTGATATAGGGTTTTGAGAAAATGATCTCAGGGATGTACTTGGGCGAAATTGTTAGAAGAGTGCTTCACAGGATTGCAGAGGAGTCTGAAATTCTTTCAGATGCTGCACAAAGTTTATCAGTGCCCTTTGTCTTAAGGTATGACATTGCTGAAACTGTTGGTGATTGCCCCTTCAACTTTTGTTTACTGAATTCTATCTGACAAGCATTTTAGCGGTGGCAGCCAAAAACTAAGTATCCATTCTTTGAGTGTTGTTTTTTATCTATCATTATCCATCATGGCAGTAGTTTGAGATCTCTTTAATGGATCTTTAGTTACTTTCTTTTAGGTTTCCTTGATGTTGTCCCTGTGTAGTGTGGATTTGTTCTGGTGCATTACTTCTTTTAGGTTCTCTTAGTTACCAGATTCTTAGCCAGAACAAGTTAGATTACACTCTTGGATTCTGATACCTGAATTCTTAAACCATTCGTCAAAGTTTATCTAGTAATAGGGGGATCTTTCTAGTATGATTTTATTTTAAAAACATTTATTTATTATTTTCTCAATTAATTGGACTTTGTAGGCCTGTGTGGACATGACATAGATACTATTAAGAAAAATAAGGTTGAGTGAGTGGTTTCGTCTGTGAAGAAGCTCCAAAGTAAGTTTACCCGGGTTCGAGTGCTTACTGTTGCACGAGGAGGAAGGAGATTTTGAATCTCAATGGTGATGCTCTGAGGTGGTGGAGTGGACGGCCTGCGTTGCTAGGAAAGTTAAATGATCGTGCCTACGAGGGGAAAGTGGGGGAACAGCATTAAGAGGAAGGGAACTAGCAATTAGAGTTATAAAAGCTAAATTCTATTATGAGTTATTACTTGAAGTTATTTAATTTGAGTTATTATTTTGGGTGAATGACTAATAGTGTGATATTTATGATAGGGTTGGATTAATAATAAAAATTTGTGGGTAGATTAATTTGAGAATTTGAAGACATTTATGGTAGAACATTTCGTCTACATTTGATGATTTAGGGGGAAAAAAACGCTTTCATTAATTTTTACCCTACACTTCATGCTTGAATCCTTTATCAGGGACTTAAAAATCTTGCTTGTTTCTTATGATTACGTACTGTATTATGCATTTTAGTTTTGTATACCGAGATTATCCTCTGATACACTTACTCCTTCAGGGCGCCTCTAGTGGCCGCGATGCATGAGGATGATTCACCCGATTTGAGAGAAGTCGGAAGGATTCTTGAAGAACATCTGAAGGTAGACACCATCGCACTTATTTTTTTTTCCCCCTGTAGGATAAACCATCATACTCGCTAGTTCCCTTTCAAATCCATATAAGCAAGCCATTATTATTCACATCTCTATCCATTCTCCTGGTGTGGCCTTCACCAGATGTATGGAGTTTCCATGAACGCAAAACGGCTTATCGTTCATGTGTGCGATATCGTCACAAGACGAGCTGCCCGATTAGCTGCAGCAGGCATAGTAGGCATATTGAAGAAGCTAGGACGCGACGGCAGCGGTGGGGTTGCGAGTGGAAGAACCAAGGGCAAGCCAAGGAGAACAGTGGTGGCGGTTGAAGGCGGCCTCTACACCGGGTACTCGATGTTCAGGGAGTACTTGAATGAAGCCGTGGGGGAGATTCTAGGGGAGGAGGTAGCCAGGTATGTGCTGCTGAGGAGGTGTGTGGATGGATCAGGAATTGGAGCTGCTCTTCTTGCTGCAACATATTTATCAGCAAATAGATAAAAAGAAGAAGAAAAAAAAGAGAAAAGGCTTTTTCTATAGAAATGTATCTCCTGTGTAAATTGTAAAGAAATTAGTTGATAATGTATATACAATTATGTTGTGCAGTTTTTTTCCCCCTTTGATTCTTCTAGTCTGTGATTTTATGTGAGTAAATTTTTGTAAGTGCATGGAGGTTGACATTTTAATCAGTTAATCGCAAGGAGTAGATGAATGATAAGTTGCCACATGTCAAATAGAGGAGCAACCCACTCTCTCTGTTATTTTTCAAAATATTAGCTAATGACTGACAAGAGTCACAAAAATAAAAATGAATATTTGGATAAACGAGGATATGTACAGAATAAAAAATAAAAATAAAAGAAAAAAAATTAAAATTGTATTTATTAAGAAAAATTTTGTAAGATGAATTTAAGATGGTACAATTGATGATAAGAATGAAAGAATACATGATTAGTAATAATTAATGAAATCAATTTAACTACATCTCTGTCAGGATTTGTTTATTAATATTGCTCTCCTCTGGGATCGTATGCACTTTCCGATTTATCCTGACCGCTGAGATGATAAATTTTATTTTATTTTACTGAAGTTTATTAATATTGTATATTAATTTTGATAATTGATTTCTTCTATCTTTACTTTTCTTTTATATTTTCATTACATTTTATTGTATTAAACCTGCTTAATATTCCCTTGGAATAATAAAACATTAGATAAATACACATAAGAAGCAATAAACTTAATGATAATTGAATTTATAAACATTTTATCCAAATCATTAATGGTAAGATATTTTCTCATGCAATTTAAAGCAATGATAATGAAATTAAAATTTAGAAGATTATGGTAAAGAAGTTTATATCACAATGTCCAAGCTGAAAACGTGGCTTTAAAACCTTTTTCATTTATTCTCATTATATTATATTGTTCAAATTGAATTACAAAATGTATAAAACTACAAACAGTAGCTCAAAGAGCAAGAATGAATTACATAATTAATGGAATTTCCTTTTCAGTTGATTGCATAATTATTTATAGTAATGAGATTTCCCAAATCATCCTTCTTCAAAATGATATTACAGTAACCAAAACAAGCTCAATAGGTTGAAGACAAATGCAAGTTAGAAGGATTTTAGTTTTAGTTTCCCAAATCATTTTTTCAAAAGCTTCAACACATCACCCACCAGATGCAATGAACCTGTGACAAGAACCTGCAAGAATGAAGAAGAAAAATAAGAATTTGAGAAATGTTTCCTGTCTGAATAAACAAAACCATGTTCTCAAATTCAAATAAGCTAAGCAAATCTATTCCAGCATTCACCATATTCTTTTCATAAGCCTCTTAGATTGTTTACATCTGTTTAAGAGAGATTCTTAGGAATGAAAATAGTCCATTTTACTCCCTGTTGTTTCCATTAACCGAACTTCGTGACCATCTATATTTTTGTTAAGATGAGGTTTTTTCCATGCATTTTAAACATTATATATAACATGTGCTGAACTTACCTGAAGCGAAAGCGTGGGATTTTCCTTCACGTAGTCTCTCAAACATTTTATAGCCAATGGTAAGGATGGTATTACGGCGCTGGACGAAAGATCTTTGAAAATATCACTGCACTTTTTCATGGCCTCTCCAGTATGAAACTCATGAACTAGTGATTTATCGAGATGCTGCTCGCTGGATCCATTTCCGTTGCTAAAATCTGGCAAGATGTAGAAAAGCAATACAAGAAAGATAAAGACACATTGATTAACGGCGCAAGATGGAAGCTGAGAATCTGTGTTTGCTTATTATTATTTGTACAAGATACGATCATGCGACATAAAATTTGACCAAAAAAGAAATGAAAAGACCACCTAACCATGTTTATTGTGGTCTTAATTTGATTGGATAACCAAAAAGATGAAACTGTGATGAAGGTTTAACATCTCAGACTGGTAGTGTTTGGGCCAGCATGCAGTGTGTACTAATATACAGTATCGCCCTAAGTATAAATTGACAACCCAGAAGGTCGGATGAGGATGTCTTAAGATTACAGGTTGTCTCAGAGTGGGAATATTAATTAAATCTAAATTGAGTAAAATATGAATGAAATAACACAATGGTCGTCTCGATATCTCTACTATCTTGCGAGGTGGGTGGTATGTGATGTTTTCAAGCAAAGACCAGCATGTGAACCACAATTCCAATGGTCCATGTTTGTACTGCTTGAATTACCATTCCCCAGGATTAGTGTGAACAATTCAGGACTTCCCAGCCAGTAGCCCTTTAGGCATAAAAAAAAAAGTTATAATGGATGACAATAAAAACTGAAGATAAACTAGATGCTAAAAATGCAAGGGAGATGTGAAATTATTGTCCAAAAACTTAGAAGGCTCTGATATCTTTCATCCTGATGAAATGCATTAACGAGCTTTCTAAAATGTACATGGGTTTAATAATGAGGAAAATCATGGTATGGTTGGAACTCGAAACCATTCAGATTGAAAAAAAAAGAAGTAAAATTCAAGATAGACGAAAATAAAGAAACAAGAGGACAACTGTCTTGATTCACACTTCATTCAATTTAAAATTATAAATAGCAAACTCACTATTTTTGGAGGTAAAACATGTAAACTGCAATGCCAGTCACTGCCAACCCAGTAGGCTGTTGTGTACTGATACATACTGAATTTTGGTTCTATATGATGCACAATTTATACTGGATTGGTATCAGTACCATACCACAATCTCAAATTAGAAGAAAATAGAAGAAACAAGAGAATTGTGGTCTCATTTAATCCACACTCTATTCAACTTGAGTTTGTAAACAACAGTCATTAATTTTGGAGGTAAGATCCATAAATAGGGATGTGAGTGACTGACTAGACAGTTGTGGACTAATCCATAATAGTTTTGGCACTATAAGATGCATGATGTATAGATGACTGGTGTCGGTATCATACCAAGATTGCAAACCTTTGTTAAATCTAATCAATTTACAGCTTGTTTTTTAGATTATATCTGATATTTAAAAATGTAATGGTGAATACACAGTTTGATTGGCATATGGCTAAATTTTCACACAATAAATATAACAAAAATAAAGGAAAGTCGACTTTCACCTTTTTCACGGATCAGTTTCTCCCATGTTCTCTGGAGGATGAACTGCCATGATAAATTTGCAGGGAAATCAGGTACCACAATGGATGACCCAGAATCAACTCTATGATACACTGACATGCTAGGCACAAATATGACTTTCGAGAAATGAACACCTGAGGCAATATGTTAATAAGAGAATCAGGAATGAACAGAAATTCCTCAAAAGGTTCTCTTCCAAACAAATATGTTATTAGAAACATTAAAGAATCAAATAGAAGGAACACTATGAATGGTACAATTATATACACTAATACAGATCATTTTATAATTCAGAGATGGACATCTATCAAGGCCAATTAGGCCAAGTCCAAATTAATGAGCACACATACTTCCTGTAATATTCTGCCACAGATTAGAAAACTAACCTATTAACTTTGTTATACTCAATGAACAACCCAAAATGCATGAGCTCAAGCTAATATTGGAGACTCATGAGATAATAAGCAACCTTATTAGTACATGACTCTTGATGTGGGACTAACACAGATGTCATAATCTTCCACTACTTAATTTCCACAAGACCTTAATTCAAACTCAGTAAGTATATAAGACGTCCAATGGGACATCAGTCTCCACATGGGACTAACACTGATATCATAGTTCCAACATGGATAAATAAAACTCCTTCACTTCTTTTCTTATAATGCCTTGCTTAGAACTTTAGTACAAAGATCAAGCTGTAGGTCTTCAAAATACAAAAGGCAATAAATATATGATTGTTATTCAGCTAGCATCCATGATAATGTTATGTGAATTCCACCAACCATGAAAAATATGAAAAAAAAAAAATCTTATGACTGGAAATTAATATCCTGCCAAAGATTATGACTTATGAGCGTCAAGAACAGGAACAACATCAGCTCAGATAACAAGAAGACAAATTTGTTAAAAAGAAAAAGTTATCCTTTTTTCTTGCATTGCTTAGTTGATACCATTTGAAGCACAAATGTTGATAAGCGGAGGAAGAAGAAGCTGAGGATCCCTCTTTTCCATGCAGTTAAACAAAAGAACCTGCAGAAACCGAACCAAATGCACCAAAATGCAAAACTTTCAACATATCCATCTCAATAGAAAAAAGAGGATAACTATAATATGTATAAGCAATGACATTCACCTTCATTGTCGATCTCATAAATTCATTAGAATGCTTGTTGTTATGGAAACTGCTAATCACATGATCATTCATAACTTTAGTCAATGAACGCTCAGATTCCTTGATAGTATTTGAAAACCACCTTGCACAAACTTCCATGCTTTCTGGACTATGTGCACCATCCAAGTAAAAGATAAGATCACCAGAATTTTGATTTTTCTCAATAAAAGTTTGAGCTCGTCCACCAAGACTAGCACTGGAAAGACCTCTGAGAAATGCTTCTGGCAGTTCTTCTATTGGGTTACCCTAGTGAAAAATTTGATAAACCATCAAACAGATATCTATATCTTATCTGCCAAATCACAATAATATCTGAAAGCATATTTGATTCTCAAGGTGTAGAATTCTATCTTGACAATATACATTAAGAAATCAACATGAACCATGTCAATGACCACAGCAAAAGACCATTCCTCATGGAATTTTTTTTTCTCGTGATGAGAAAAATATATCACGTCAGAGCATTCATCTGCTGAATCCTTTCTGATGTGTTGGCAACAGAACTCAGATATGTAATGGATATTAAATTTTACAACTCATAATTCACTAATTGAGCTCACCTGAGGAACAAGTTCTCCGTGCCCGGTTCTCTGAAGCCAATTTGTGCATAGTGCTACAGCAAGACCAGCATTTATGAATTGGTGATCTCCAGCTAATCCAAGTGTTAGTCCTCTCATCATTTTTGGATCAAGGGGTGGAACAGTTATTAGAGGAATCTGTACCGATGAGGAGCGCTAGATCAGTCTTTTCTCCATGGAAAATGTATAGACACAAATGGAAACAAGACTGTGCACTGCTCTGTGATGCAATAAGGTGTAAAGATTTACTACAATCATGTGACTTTAATCTGATATCATTTGCTTCAGCCTAGAATTTTTACACTTTTCAATTGAGTATGATTTTCCAAATGAATTATGTCTGAAAATTACCATCAACTGACTTGCCCTTTTCTCAAGTGCTAACTTTGCATCCGGATGTTGAAGTACTGTGAATGCAGGAACATTGGGCTTCATGCAGAAGATAATGTTTTAGCAAACTCACGAAAAGATAAGTGTAATAGAATTATAAGTACACAACTGGTGAACATTATAAGCTATTTGAAAATACTATCCTTTGACCAATTTCATATAGTAAATAGATGAACTGTTAGTCTGTTACCTTGAATATCCCAGCTTTTGAAGCAGCAATTTTCCCAATTGTATCACCTACATAGGAGTAATGGAGAAGATTATTAGGGTTAGATTCCCATGATGGCCCCTTCTATCTATTTTCATTATTCATCAATGTAAAATTACACTTTAGACCTTGTATTATATGATATTTACAATGAGGTAATATTTACAATTAGGTCCCTGATAATAGGAAAAGAAAAACTTCTAAGAAAAACATAAGAAACTCAACAATGGTTTTGTATTGATTGTAGCATTGACGACACAATGGTTTTATATTGATTGTAGCATTGACGACACAATATAGAAGATTCATGTCATGATAAACAATTGATCAGTAGGTGAACAAACTGTTCAAAACAATTTTGGTGACCAACATACATCTGTTGAATTTGCTTCAGTAATCACTTGGCTGCTTTTCAGTACCCATTGAATTAGTTTTAGTCATAGATACCAATATTGAAAAAAAAAGATATAAGGGCTATTTGTGGTCATTAGAGTCATGAGTGTCCACTCACCATGAATAAAACTAGAATCAACAAAAATTAAATTGATTTGTTGGCAAAAACCAACAAAGAGACTGAGCAAGAAACTAAGACAAGGGGGTCTGAGTACATAAAACTGAGTTTCTAAATGTTCCCACATGTCAAACCAAATCTTTAGATTCAAAAGGGAACAAAAAAGAATGTGGGACTAATTGAGTCGTCATGGACAAATCCTTACCAAATGTCAATGCGACATGTGTCTATCAGTCCAACTGAAAGGGTGAGAACCAAACTAAGTTTTTGAAATGGCGCATATCATGTAGTTAAAAAGTAACATGGTATTCAATTTTTTTCAGGCACAACACAAGTTTTTCCAAATGATATAGTTGAACCAAGCATATGAGTCAATACTAGCGTATCAAATCTCAAGCCGTGTTGGTTGGCATGGGCACAATCCATTCTGCTGGCTGACTAGCAAGTGAGACTTCCAATACCTCAGTACAGCAACGGATGAGTTCATTTGAGCCTTCATAACAAGATCAGCCCAAGCCACAAGGCGCATCTTCTGCCTTCATCCCCCACCTTCTCTAAACACCTCAGTTATGCAAGCTCCTTTTTTTCCTCCTTTTCTTACTAGCCTTTGTAATGCATGAGCTCTGCATAAGCCACGAGGAGCATCTTCCGCCTTCATTCTCCACCTCCTCCCAATACAAGCTCCTCATCCTCCCAAGAGCTTTGCTCAAGCCACCCGAGCCGCAAGGAGTGTCTTCCACCTTGGTCATCCAACTCCTCCCGATGCAAGCTCATCTTCATTCTCCTATGATCTCCGCTGAGACACCTGAGCTACAAGGAGTGTATTCCACCTTCATCATCCACCTCCTCCTGATACAAGTGTTGGTGTTGGAAGCGCCATGCGATCAAATCTAAGTTTTGATATTGATAAAGGATCAAAGTTAAGATTACTTATGATCTAATATGTTTATCAAGTTTGTAGAAAGTCCTAATTGGGACTAGGCAAGGAAGTCCTGATTGGTGAGACTGGATAAAAAAAGTCCTGGTCGAAGGGACTAGACAGGAAGACTTGACAGATTGAGGACATCAGGCAGAAAGCCCTGGGGGTCGAGAACACCAGGCAGGAAGCCTTGAAGGTCGAGGACATCAAACGGAAATCTAGACAGGGTCGAGGACCGAAGGTTTAGCGGAAGTCCCGAGGGTCAAGATCAGGTGAGCAAAAGTCTAAACATGTCGGGTGAACCAAGGTTTGACATTAGGCAAAATCTCCCAAGCGGAGTAGTGAGGTCGCGCTCTCGGAAAGAGAGCAGTAGGCGTCGATCCAACTTAAGATTTTATGGGAAACCGAATGTTGAGACTGGACAGCTGGAAAGTTATCGTTTATACTCGTTATATTATGTTTGTGCTAACTCTGTGAGCAGGAACTCAAATTAGAAGTTGACCCAAATCACTGATTCCGAGCGCCTAGATGGAGCTCCAGGTGCCCGAAAGGGTAGTTTTCAACAAGCAAGCTGAGTTGGCAGGAGCTAAATGGTCGGTAGACGTCTACTTTCAAGCTGCCGGAAGGGATCTAGGTGCCTGGGAAGGAATAAAGTTGGACACGAATAAAGTTTGGCACAGATAAAGCTTCAGCCAGATGCTGCCACGGCAATGATCCAAGCGCCCGGAGATAGATAAGTCATCGATGAAATCGGATCGGATAGGCTTCGGTGGGGGCGCTCGGGGCTGGTCTAAGCTCCCGAATCACCCTATAAAAGTAGGGTTCGACCAGTGCTTCATGTATCTCTTTTCTTTATCGTTCATGTGCTCCTCTACGATTTCAAGTCTCCGGAACGACGTACTTAAAGCTTCACCGGCGCAACGCTGCTATGAGCTCAAACGAGTCTAACATTTGATAACGCATAATTCGTTGTGCTTATTTTTGTGTATTCGTTTCTTTTATGCACTTAATTTTTAAGGGTCGGTAAGATTGTTATCGAACCCTACTATTGTAAAGAAACGAACATTCTCGTTCGAGAAGAAGTTGAATAGTAATTATCCAACGTAAGCGATCAAATTGACTGAAGGCCTTGGAGTAGTAACCACGCGGCTGCAAATCAAGTAAAAAACAACTGTGCTTTTATTGATGTGTTTTTTATTTCCGCTACAACGACTTTGAATTCAAACGATTTCCGAACGCGTGCGAAGCGCACTATTCACTCCCCCCCCCCCCCCCCTAGCACTTTCTCGATCCAACAACAAGCTCCTCTTTATCCTCTAGTGAGCTCCAGCATCTTCTGATACACAAGCTCCTCTTCATCCTTTTCTTCCTCGATTCCCCCTCCTCTTCCTCCTCCTTGGAGCAACCAACACCTGAACGAAATAGAACAATATTGTTCTGAAATAGTATCATCTCAGTCTCTGATCGAAACTATGAAATGGATTGAAACTTTAAACCTATACAGTCAACACAGGTTGGGTTGGTCCGTCTTGTATCATTTGCGACAAAAAAATTGACTTTTTTCGATGTGTAGAAAGCTTATTTGCTACTCTTAAAGTGTTAAAGATAATTCTTCATACATTAATTAGTGCCTGAACTCGAGAGTTTTGGAAATTATTTACTAACACTTTGGTTAATGGCATATTTATTATGGTAACTTAAAAGTGTTAAAGATAATTCTTCACACACTGGTTGGTGTTTGAACTCAAGAGTTTTGGAAATTATTTGCAAACACTTTGATCGATGTCATATTTATTATGGTAACTTATAGACATCTGCATGTGTTGGTGATTACTAATAGATGATAAAATAGTGTGAAACTATTTTTCCACTTAGCTAAGTGTTAGAAAATAGATGTTGGTGACATGACTTTTTCCTTGTACTGGTCATAGCAAGTTGTCTTGTGCCAAACATGATGACTGATATGACAACAATGGACTGACAAATGAAAACATATTTAATGATACAGGCCATTTATGCTGAATAAGCTAGCCAATTTTGACATATCAATCAATATAACCCCTGTACGTACTACTATCCCATCAGTTCCCATTCTCCATGGATGGATATGAATTCAAAAACTTTTATCATTTTTGACTAAATTTGTCTTTAAGAAATCCTTTTTTTAGTTTATTGGCAATATATAGAGTTAATTACAAAATCAAGACAAATAAACTTCTCTCAATGATGCATGTACCAACGAGCTAGCAACAAAAATGTCTCATGTGAGATAAAAATGTACCTAAGATCTCCATGTGGTCCATTCCAATTGAGGTTATTCCACACACAACAGGCTCCTTAACCTAAAATTACAGTTAAGTAGCTCAATGTTCAGAAAAATGAGAAGTTTAAAATGTCCATGAACAGAAATTAAGGTTGATGTAGTATCATATTAAAAAATTATTCCAGGAGATCATTAGCAAATGTTCATAGAAAACTTCACAAGTAAATGGAGAAATATGTTTAATGCATGTCAAAGTAGAATATTATTCTCGTAATAATTTCCAAGAAATCTTAACTTAATACTAAATATATTATTTGTTTCTCAACAAATTCTAATCGCATGAAAATTGAAATTTCAACTGTCACAGAAATAGTCCTGCACAGGTCAAGCTTATTGAAACATTAAAGGTCAGGAATAAAAGTCTTGCAAGATGAATATACAAGGGGTATCATTAAACAAAAATAACAAAAACAATATGGAAAAAATACCACGTTTGTGGAGTCTAATATTCCCCCAAGCCCTACTTCAATAACTGCAACATCAACCTGAACTCCAACAGGTTCAGAAATAAATGAAGAAAAGAAGGAAATTATTGTATAAAAAAAATGAAATATTCTATCCAGTCATGTAATACATAGTGATCACTGAAGGACATGTTTACTAACAATTACCAAACAGTTGGAAGAAATAATTTTTTCTTGAAAAGATTGGAAAACATAATAAACTTATTGCTTATGTAAGTTTAATCTATCTCGTACATAGTTAGCCCAAAAGGAAATGAAAAATTCTGACCTTTTCTGAGACAAATATCTTAAATGCCAGCACTGTCAAGAACTGAAATAATGGAGGCATAGGCAAATCCTCATCTACATTCTCCTACAAAAGAAAATAACCTTTGATAAGCATCTTTTACTGATTCAATTCAGTAATTGTATACATGATCTCCATCTACCATAAGGATGATGAAATATCTATCTCAAATAATGGTCCTTTGAGTCAAAAGTACAGTATCAGCAGTCTATGTAACTAATCTCAAGATAATATATGATAAGATGATTATATATGATAAGAAAGATTCTCACTTTTATATGATTCTACATCGCACTCACAAGGTTCCACCATCAAGAAAATGTTGAGAATTAATTTTTTACCCACGAATATAAATATTCAATGCATTTATGTTTTTACCCTTTGAAGTTTTCTTTTGTGTGACCTCTACATCACACCCAGAAGTTCCTTTGGTGTGTATAAAACTGAATGAATGAAGAAGCCCTTAAGTATATAGAGGTTGTATCAACAATTCATGGCACCCGAAACTGATAAGTAGATAGGTATTGGACAGATTTGTTGTAAAGCTGTCAGAACACATTTCCCAGATTCTACATTAGGAGGGAATCACTTTGTAAGATCTTGTGAAACAGCTTCCAATCTAACCATTTCAGAATCATTAATCACATTTATCTCTTTAAAAAAAATACTTTTCAGGTATCAAGATTCTTCCCTGGGTTAATAACACATTCCTTCGAATCCTTGAATAATACAGCAATCTACAAATAAACGAAGACATGGCCATTCTTTTTCAAAAAAAAAAAACAGAAACATACCTTCAATACGTTCCAACAATCCCAGAAGTAATACAAAAATTTATCTTCTGAGATGTCTAACCTGCATAGTTACCTGGTAAGTCCCAGCAGAACAACAACAATCTGTATCAAGTATGAAAGAAAGTGGTAATCGTTGAGGCAAAATTGAGAATGCTTATTTATAAGCAAATATATATATATATATAGGTCAGAACTTTTGGATTGTAATCTTTCAATCAAACTTGTTGTGAAGCAGAAGGTCCTATATTCCATCCTACTGTCTGGTAATATAAAAGAATACTCCTCTGGTGATGTAGTACAAGTGTAGTAGTTTTTTACAAACAGGATTATCTTAGTTGTTGATTTAATAGGGAGTAATGGATTTTTAGAGCAGGAAGTTCCTTTTTTGAACAGCAGGGATCTGAGGTCTAAGCACCTAAAGGCCGTATACCATGCCTTATAGACTCATACTATGTTATATTAATATATGAACTAAATTCCTGTCATCCTTCTCTTCCTTCTCCTCCATCCCTCTCTCTCCTAACTTCCACTTTTTTTATTCTGCATGAAGTGGTATTGGAGCCAACTGCTTTTTGCATCTAAAGCATTACACAGCCTGCCCTCTTTGAAACCACTTTTCCTAGTCATACTAAACTTTAGTTAGTCCAATTGGATGCCCTTGCCCACATTGGTGAATGGAACAGTTAGAGATATAATCATACTCAAAATTTATACATGAACCATAACAACAACCTTTATCCCACTAAGTGGGGTCCGCTATATGGAGGAACATTAGGCTCGATCCCCTATTATAACTTAAGTTTTCTTTGGTATCCCTCTTCCTCTATTAATGTACGTATTTGTCAAAGCCTCACATCACCTAATAACTCAAAATTCATATCACCAAAATTTAAAAGAAATGTGATTAAGAAATGTTGGGGATATGATCGTGGGATATACACTAAGATATGAAATACTTATCATACATATGCACCAAAATTTAAAAGAAAGGTGATGATATGAGTCAATACAATTTGCCAGAAATCTTATTTTATAGGGTCCTAAAAAAAGTATGTCAGCAATTCATTTCCCATCATAGCAAAATGACAATGAATGTGAAATCAATTGACTTAAAAGTCATGTCTTGTCAAAATCATCTTTCATTCCTCTTCTTTGTAGCATAGTTGTTGTCTATACCTTTCTCTCCCAATTGTGTTAATATTATTAAGATTTTGAATTAAAATTAATAGTGGAGGCAAGGATCTTTCTATTTCAAAAGTGTTTGATGATAACATCTCCTATTCCTCCTTCATTTCAATTCTTAGTAAAGTGAAATAAAAATAATAATTTGTAAACAATATAAGAGATTAACCTGTATATCTTTATCATGAATCAAAATCAATTTACTTTACCTATAATATTATGTTGTTAAATAGAACATTTATTTTTCCAATCTGAATTCACAATTCAAAAGTTTACCAAAATCATTCATGATATGTTGACAATCTTGTTCGTTAAAATTAAACCTAACCAATTAAATTGAACATAATGAAATGTAAATTAAACCCAAGCCATTTAAAAGGAGAAAGAACCAACGAATCTTTTGTAACACGATTGAAATGGAATAGGAGAAGATGAAATCTCATCGTCTACAATGATGCCTATCAAATTTAATTATGTGAAGAAGATGTAACCACTGAATCAGTGAGGAAAATGTAAGCACGAGTAAAGACCATTTGACTAAAGGAAGAAATATTGTCTCATGTAGAATCAAAGTCAATGATTGGGGAAAGTCGATAGTGACTACAAAGAATTCTTGTCATGGAAAAGTTGCCTTCTCTATTAATGTTGCATTATTTTCATCTCCCTCTTCCTCTCTTTAATTGTGTCAAACCCATTAAGCCTCGTGCTTGATGATGAGAATGAACTCAATGATGATTTTTTTCCTATAAGCAGCCAACTATGAAATGATTGATTGCAGATTTTTTCATTTCCTAAGAAAATGAAATAAAAATATTTTATAAATTTTGGTAAGTGTGCTATAGTCATTTTTTTCAGAATGAATATCATGCTCCATTAGTCCATTTATCATTATTATGCAATAAGATATAATATTACATTTATTTGACATATTTTAGGACATGAAAATCATTCCATGTAAGGTATGGATCTTTATTAACTTATTTTACAATTTCTTTATTAAACCTTCATAGTTAGATATGATTCACAATTTAAAAATTCCTTAAATGATTAACTAAAAGAATACACTTTTTCTTAAACTCACAGTGATAGAACCCATCTACTCTTATTACTCTTTCTTCCTTTTATGATAGGTAACAGTCTCACAATACTACTTGTGCTCTGACTCATCCTAGGATGGTCGTCGAAAAAATAGTGCAAAAGAAAATTGATCTTCCACAATCAAAGAGGAATAGACCCATTATGTTGACAGCTTATCAAAACTGCTCAGGGATGGAACAATTTGTGATTGTTTATCCTTCGAAAATCTTTTTTTTCTTTTCCTGTGTGTGACTTGTTAACATTCCACTTATTGAACAGCTTCAACAAGCCATTATCAGTCCCATCTATTTGGAACCAGCACATGGATTTTATCCTTCTATAACTCTATGCAAGTTTATATCACTAGAAATATCTCAATCTCTTAATATGCAATCATGAAGATAAAGACACTACCTAATAAATATATTTGGCAGGCACATCACCCTCCAATTACAATAAAAGAAAGAATCAAAACAATATCAGAGTCCACTTACCCATTAATTCGAAATCTTTCTCTCACATCCATAAGATGAGGAGATGTGAAAAGTCCTGTTCGAAAACCACATTCGCGTAAAATAGCTTCAGAAAATGTGCACGTTGAGCCCTGGAATTTTCAAATTAATCAATAAGAAAGGAATGAGCCCTGGAATTTTCAAATCAATCAATAAGAAAGGAACAAACAACTTGTACCATTTCATTGAAAAATCAATCAAGTTAAACATATTTACAAGAGATGATAAGAAACTTGTTGAGTAACAGGAAATACAAATTAAACAATTTTATTAGGATGCTATGACATGGTAACATATCTTGAAAATATAAAGGAACATCATATTACTCATTAGCATGAATCATTAATCAACCAAGAAAGCAGAAAAACTCTTGTTTGACTAGAAACATCATATTCACTAACTCTGTAGAAAATCTATGAGAGA
The DNA here is from genome assembly GCF_044706935.1 of Curcuma longa. Lineage (NCBI taxonomy): Eukaryota > Viridiplantae > Streptophyta > Magnoliopsida > Zingiberales > Zingiberaceae > Curcuma > Curcuma longa. Next base: position 6,422,752 of record NC_133880.1, on the reverse strand, counting down.
ATTTTCTAGGGTCTAAAAGAAGCATCAAACTGAAACAAATTCAACTCTTACTGCAAGCTAGTGCATAGAAATAGGAAGCAAGATAGTATTGCAATTGGACATTCAAGATCAAATACAGATCAAATCCATGGATGTTTTTTCAATCTCAAAATTCAGAAAAGGGATCAGGCTGACATCGTGTATTCAAGGAAAGAATTTTAAGAAAGGCTGTTTAGGTTTAGTATCCCAAGTGATTTAAATGATTCATTTTGTTCAATTCATCCGCAAATAATATTTCTCTGGCTATATTCATCTCTCAGTCCTTATTTCAATTTTTTCTTCATTTCATGATGCCAGCACAGCTGTATTGATTTGCTGCACGCATATAATACACAATACAGTATTAAAAAACCAGTGAAGGAGGTCCAAATTTGCAAAGTTTTGGTGGCTCATGACTTGGTGGTTTTTTGTCTCAGCAAATGCAAAGTCTATGCCATTAATGAAATCGCCAGTGGCATAGGATATAAATCACGATTCTATCACTTCAAATTCCTCACTCTATCCTAGCATAAAAACAAGACCAAATAATACTTGGCCTCTCATGTTATTGTCATCATTCTAAACCAGATTTGCTTTCGAAATAACTAAAGAATTAAGCAAAATGTATTTGGGTTTTCTCTAAAAGGTGAGGAGGTGGTCGACAATAGATTATACTTGGCAAATTTTTGTATTGCTCATTGGTAAGTGCCTACCCAATTATCAATATATTGGAAATCAAAAGAATAATCAATTATCACACCAAAATTGTAACCAAGTGAAACAATTTTCAAAACAGTATGACCTGACATTTGCAATGGACGAAAGAAAAAAAAACAAAAACCAAATAATCACACAAGAATCACCTTTCCTTTTGTTCCACCAATGTGGATAATGTTAAGTTGAATTAAGTTCTTCTCCACACCTATTATCTGCAGAAATAAGACAGAAAATGGTATAAATTTGAGGAAGTTATCTGCAAAAATTGAATTGCAAGGAAGCAATAAAAGAAAGTGGAAATATACCATGTAATCACAAAGCTATAAAGAAACCAATGAAACTATAATCATACAAGTTAAAGAAGAAAGAAAGTGCTAAAGGGTGCTACTCGTGGTGTACCTCCTTCGATGATTATCCCTGCACCAAGAGATTGTAATGCTCAACCTCGCCACTCTTGTATTCCAATCTGAACCATATTAGAGTATCACCTATCCACTCAATCCTTCCATTGGTTTGAATGGACACAGCTAAGGTGAAATCATATCTACCACAAATACCTGCATTTTCTAAAGAGATATTTCTTCACCTCCCCCAAGTCTCAGTCTCCAGTGCAGAATCTCTAACACTCTGCATAATCGCTTCCGCTATAGGCATCTCCATTGGATCAATTTCATCCCAAGCTATTGCACACAATGATTTGCATCCCAAGATAGAGTAATTAGATGTCATTAGGCATGGATCTACTGAAGGTTCCTTGAACCTATAGTGTAATTCTAATTTATAGATCCATCTATGATATCTCATGAACCTTTGAAAGTGAGCCTTCTAAAGTAGCAAAACTTGTAAAATTCTCTACTGTTTCCATGGTGCACCACAAATTTTAGAGGTTCCCTTCCTCTAATCCTCCACCCTGTTGAAACCTCCACTGCCACCAACCATCCTCAACCCTCCTTGAGTTCATCATGTGCACTATTGACCATTATTTTCATCCTTCCATCCATGATGGAAATTCACACCCAATATTTTCAACATTGTTCTCTAGTTGTTCCTTCACAAGTGTGACTTCATCCATCAGTCAAGAACTCATATTTTCCATTGACCTCGTCTTTCTTTCCTCATACCATTAACACTGTCAAAGAATATTAAGTTTTATGAGTTCTAGATTTAAACACTAAATGTTTTTAGGTTGGGGTCAATGTTATACTGTGTAATAGTTTATTATACCTATGCAATACAATATTTTCTTTTCCGAAAATTTAACAAGGTATCACACCTATCCTTTCAGAGTTATCAGTTTCCAAACAGGAATTCCCCCTTAGGGAGAGGCTAGTGACTTGGCACAGCCTCCCTCCTCATCCACCTTTTCTTTCTTTCTCTCCTCCTTGAATTTGTGAAACCTCCTCTTGTTCAACTTTTAGTGTCAAAATCAGTTTTGCCCATCTCTCCCACTCTGCATGTGAGACCTATCTCTGGCTTTGTACATGACACAAAGACACTGAATTACATTCTTCTATGCCTAGATCATCCCTGCTACTATAATTTGATTCCAATTTGAATTTTCAAACTAAACTATTTCAGTTTAGTTTTGATTTTATCACCAAATAGATAAACTGAATCATGTCACCCTAACAAGTATTATATTTTGAAGTCATGCCTTAGTCCACCACTAACTAGTTCATGTAACATGCTGAAAAAAGAAATTGTTGGCAGAATAATCACGGATGATTATAGCAACATCCACAATGTAAAAAACAAGCACAAGACTTTGATCTCCTTATACAGCAACAATTAAGCATTTATCTCACTAAGTGAAGTCGGCTATATGAATCCTCATATGCCATTGGAACTCTAGTCTCTTATACTATTCCTAAAAGTGAACCTATGCGAGACAAAGGGTTCAGACATAAACACGAATATTGTTTCTATAGTGCTCACTCAAGATTAACACAGATTTCATGAGTCGTGCCATGGAATTTAATTATGGAGAAAGACAACAATGGAGAAAGTCACTTCTCATCTAAAACATTTTCATAATGCACAAGGGTGTAACATATCCGAACCAATGAAAAATGTTTGCAGTATGCCAGTATCTATACTTACATGAATCATGTTAGACTTGACATAGCCTAGTTCTTACAGAAATATGAACGTTTTAACACTAGGCATTGCTTCTCACACTAACAGATCTGATTTGACAATATTTCTTACATCATGTATTAACATTATATATTGTTTTTATCAGCATAATTTCTTCATGGAGTGTCTTGTTCACAAACATTATTGGCAAAAAGAAAAAACCAAAGTTGTTGCTGCCCACCCAGGTTCAAGAATAAGATGGAAAAGGTCTTAATAAGTAATTCAAGATCAACTGTGTATGTATATCATAGCCAATCCACCACAGGGGACAGAAGACAATGAGATGTAATTCAATTACTGAATACATTTAAAAACTACAATATTTAGAATGAGATCAGCTCCAAATTACCTTTAAATAATCAAGCATTGTATTCAATTTTCCTTTTGGGGGTTTAACATTATTTTTGCGTCCACCAATTAGAGAGGAAAGGGCCTGCATTGCAGCCTCATATGAAGAGGAGAGAACTAAGTCAGGTTCCTTTCCTAGAAGAACCCCATTGCTTCCCATATCTGTAAATAGATGAGCAACTGTTTAATCAACTCATAACATCTATTTGCACTTGCTAAGACTGCATACCAACAAAGAGAAGTCTTGGCTTCAGCCATCTAGTAGAAACATGTCATGGTATAAGCTAACATGATCTCACAAGCTCAATTAGTTTAACCTTGAATTACACAGTCCAAACAAGAAAAATGCATCCTGTGACATCTTACAAAGGAAAAATGTAAAATAATAATAATAATAATAATAATCAATTTGATTGGGGGTCTAGACACACCACCTAAATTGTCATTTAGGCAATTAAGATAAGATGATGACAGTATTTCACTGCATGAAAAATTAACTAAAAAGTAAAGAAGGAACTAGCAACCTGACATGAACCTATATTCTTTCTTCTCTAGTATATAAGCCTACAAGGGAAGTATATAGAAGTTTAGCATCGCCACCCAACTAAGTCACATTAATGAGGGACCTAAAAAATAATATATTAACACTATCATATAGTAACATGCATTACACATGAGAAAACTAGGAAGTAATTTGAACTTAGATTATAGTACAGTTAGTTTGGCCAAGTTACTCATAAAATAATCTGAACAGAAAAAACACCATCAATACAAATGAGTTGTTTTCTTTTATGTACATTTATTGTTCCTTTCCCTCAAATTCATTCATCCAACTAAAAGGAACATAAAGCTGCACTTACGCCTCCACTTCTGCAACAAAAAATAACCCTAAGAATCTATTAGCAGAATACACGTTTATGGAAACAACAGGCAACAATTTTTCAATCTTGGCCCAAAAAAAGGAGCGCGCCAGTAAGAGGAAAACCAAACAAAAATATGATCAAGATGCAAACTTTTTCAGCCGAACTCATTAGCATCATTGGCCTGTTTAGTTGGATGGATGAATAGGAGGGAGAAGGAGGGGAAAAGGAACAAAAATAACATATGGAGAAAAAAGATGACTTTTGTATGCGCAGTCATTGTTCCTTTTCCTCCGATTGATCCACCAGAATAAAGGGAACACAAAGATGCAACTACGCCTCCACTTCTGCAACAGTAAATTAAACCCTAACGATATGAAAACAATCTTCCGTCTTGAATTTTAGAAGACAAGGGTCCAAAAAAGAGGAGCGACCAAATAAGAGGAAAACCAAAAATCAATATGATCAAGACCCAAGATGCAAATTTTTTAAGCCAAACTCAGCGACGCCCATGACTTGTTTAGACGGGTGGAGGAAAAGGAAGAGGAAGTAGAGAAAAAAAATTGAACAAAAATAATACATGTATAACAAAATTAACTTTCTCTATGTGCATTAATTTCCTTTTTTCCTTTCCCTCATATTCATCCACCCGAGTAAAGCGAACATAAAGCGGCACTTATACCTCCACTTCCACAACAGCAACTCAGCCCTAACAATCCTCCGCCTCGAGTTTTGCGAGAGAAAGGAGTGCAAGAATAAGAGAACCCAAAGTAGTTAATCGAACCACAATTAGAAATCCCTAGAAACACGCCTTGTAGCAGTAAAGTACGGTGACTAGCAGCAATACCTGTGGGAAGAGGGGTAGGCGAGCGGAAGAAGACGGGGGCGAGGAAGGAGCGAGCTTTGAGGCGACGACTGAGGGGGAGCAGAGTGCGAACGGAGGAGGAGGTCAATCTCAACCCGAGGCAAGTGGCGAGGTAGGTGTTGAAGATTTGCAGTGAGCTCGACGCGGTTGGTGGTGATGCAACGGAACGAGTAACTGTGACAGTAGTTGCGGCAGCGAAGGAAGGCAAAGGCATCGGACGAGGGCGAAGCAAAGCATCTCAGAAAAAAAAAATTCGCAACGTGGTCTCCGCTCATCGCCAACGTTGATTTATTCGATAAAATACCGAACGAGCTGTGAGGCCCACAGCATGTTAGGCATCGGGCGAGGCGTGCAATGCAGGGTCGAGATTATTTTTATTATTTTTTATTTTTTCTTTAAAAGAATTGTCTTTATTTTCCTGAAAAATAAGGCGTTATTTTTTTTTAAAAATTGGATATAAATTTTACTAGTTATCAAATTAGATTAATATTAATAATATTGATAAAGATGGTATGAGTTTTAAATTTAAACAAAATCAAAAGAAGGTTTTGTTTTTTTAATTATCAATGTCTTATTTTAATTTTTTATCAAAAAATATTCTATTTTATTATTATCTTCTTTTTAAATCTTGAATCAATTTATAATAATTATAATTTCATAACTGTTATAATATTAATAGAAATTTATATTGTAACAAGAAATTATAATTGTTATAATATATTCACATTGTATAATAGTTAATTATATTATAACTATTACAATAAAAATTAAACAGAAAATAACAATACTTCAGCAAAATGCTGAAGATGAAATCCATCATCCAACGGTTCTACACGATCGATCCCACAATCATCTATGAGAAGGTAAATTGAGAAGTTGTAATTGACCACGACGGAGGAGGACTTTGCCTCAGCTTCATCGAAATTTAACTCATATCCACTTCAACAACTCTGTCGTCATAACCAACTCAATTATGATCCGGAAGCAAAAAAAATAACAATACTGAGCTCTAATTATGTTGAAGTGTCTTATCCCAAGTGGTAAGCATAGAGACATGTATTGTTTGAGGTTTCGGATTTGAATCCTCTTAGCAACATGTATTTGTTGATTGAGGTGATGTGTGATTCAAGTCTTACCAACATGTATTTGTTGGTTAGGTGTTGTTTCGGCAATAGGCTCTTATTAACATAGTGGTATCGTGCCTCCAAAAAATCTCTTAGGAAATTTTCTAATATGGGATCGTTTCGGTGGTGGGGTCAGTCACTATAAAAAATTCACCCACTACAGTTTTGTCCCCGGGACACTGATGCCGCGGTAGGACATCCAGGGTGTGACCTAGGCACCTACGGTTCGATCCTCAGCTACGGCGTATTTACAGAAATTTTCCTTCAAATGGGGAGCACAATCAAAAGATGCTGGAAACTTGGAGACGGGAAACGGGAAATGCGGAAACGGAAACGGGAAACGACAATAGTTGAAGTTTCCAACTTTTGGAAACGTCGAAGACCAGCGCGAGTTCAGCGCCAGGAAGCGGCGGAGCAGCTCCTGCAGCTCCGCGCCGCCCACGATCTCCTTCTCCACGATCATGTGCAGCATCGAGCGCCGGAACTCCTCCAGCGGGTCCTCCGTGTCCCTCACCCAATCAGAAGAGATGGACCCAAAGGAGGTAGCTGCCCTAGTTTCCTTCCTCGTGTCCCAAATCCCCCTCCTTCTCACCCTCTTCCCCTTCGCCCACCCGCGACCTTCGTTTTCCACCCCCTTTTCTCTCTCCGCACCCCAATCCTCCCTCCTCTCCCTTTCCCTCCACCTCCTCTCCTCCGCCTCCCACATCGCCGCCATCTCCCCTTGCCGCCCCCGCAAGCGCAAGCGATACCAGCAAGACTCGGAGCCGCACGCCGCCATTGCCCTCCGCCGGCGAGACCCCGACCACTCCCTCCTTTGTTTCCGCATGAAGTCTACCACCTTTGAGTGGCTCTGCGGCCTCCTCGACCCCCTGCTCGACTGCCGCGACCCCGCCGGGTCTTCCCTCCGCCTCTCCGGACCCACCCGTCTCGCCATCGCTCTCTCTCGCCTTGCCTCGGGTGCTCCCTACCTTGAACTCGCCGCCCGCTTCGGGGTGCCCGAGTCCACCGCGCGCTTCTGTACCAAGCACCTC
>NC_133880.1:6363001-6415553 GCF_044706935.1 Curcuma longa | reverse complement strand
TGACACAAAGACACTGAATTACATTCTTCTCTATGCCTAGATCATCCCTGCTACTATAATTTGATTCCAATTTGAATTTTCAAACTAAACTATTTCAGTTTAGTTTTTGATTTATCACCAAATAGATAAACTGAATCATGTCACCCTAACAAGTATTATATTTTGAAGTCATGCCTTAGTCCACCACTAACTAGTTCATGTAACATGCTGCAAAAAGAAATTGTTGGCAGAATAATCGCGGATGATTATAGCAACATCCACAATGTAAAAAACAAGCACAAGACTTTGATCTCCTTATACAGCAACAACTAAGCATTTATCTCACTAAGTGAAGTCGGCTATATGAATCCTCATATGCCATTGGAACTCTAGTCTCCTTATACTATTCCTAAAAGTGAACCTATGCGAGACAAAGGGTTCAGACATAAACACGAATATTGTTTCTATAGTGCTCACTCAAGATTAACACAGATTTCATAAGTCGTGCCATGGAATTTAATTATGGAGAAAGACAACAATGGAGAAAGTCACTTCTCATCTAAAACATTTTCATAATGCACAAGGGTGTAACATATCCGAACCAATGAAAAATGTTTGCAGTATGCCAGTATCTATACTTACATGAATCATGTTAGACTTGACATAGCCTAGTTCTTACAGAAATATGAACGCTTTAACACTAGGCATTGCTTCTCACACTAACAGATCTGATTTGACAATATTTCTTACATCATGTATTAACATTATATATTGTTTTTATCAGCATAATTTCTTCATGGAGTGTCTTGTTCACAAACATTATTGGCAAAAAGAAAAAACCAAAGTTGTTGCTGCCCACCCAGGTTCAAGAATAAGATGGAAAAGGTCTTAATAAGTAATTCAAGATCAACTGTGTATGTATATCATAGCCAATCCACCACAGGGGACAGAACAATGAGATGTAATTCAATTACTGAATACATTTAAAAACTACAATATTTAGAATGAGATCAGCTCCAAATTACCTTTAAATAATCAAGCATTGTATTCAATTTTCCTTTTGGGGGTTTAACACTTGTTTCCGTCCACCAATTAGAGAGGAAAGGGCCTGCATTGCAGCCTCATATGAAGAGGAGAGAACTAATAGGTTCCTTCCTAGAAGAACCCCATTGCTTCCCATATCTGTAAATAGATGAGCAACTGTTTAATCAACTCATAACATCTATTTGCACTTGCTAAGACTGCATACCAACAAAGAGAAGTCTTGGCTTCAGCCATCTAGTAGAAACATGTCATGGTATAAGCTAACATGATCTCACAAGCTCAATTAGTTTAACCTTGAATTACACAGTCCAAACAAGAAAAATGCATCCTGTGACATCTTACAAAGGAAAAATGTAAAATAATAATAATAATAATAATAATCAATTTGATTGGGGGTCTAGACACACCACCTAAATTGTCATTTAGGCAATTAAGATAAGATGATGACAGTATTTCACTGCATGAAAAATTAACTAAAAAGTAAAGAAGGAACTAGCAACCTGACATGAACCTATATTCTTTCTTCTCTAGTATATAAGCCTACAAGGGAAGTATATAGAAGTTTAGCATCGCCACCCAACTAAGTCACATTAACGAGGGACCTAAAAAATAATATATTAACACTATCATATAGTAACATGCATTACACATGAGAAAACTAGGAAGTAATTTGAACTTAGATTATAGTACAGTTAGTTTGGCCAAGTTACTCATAAAATAATCTGAACAGAAAAAACACCATCAATACAAATGAGTTGTTTTCTTTTATGTACATTTATTGTTCCTTTCCCTCATATTCATCCAACTCATCCAACTTTCTGCAACAAAAAATAACCCTAAGAATCTATTAGCAGAATTCACGTTTATGGAAACAACAGGCAACAATTTTTCAATCTTGGCCCAAAAAAAGGAGTGCGCCAGTAAGAGGAAAGCCAAACAAAAATATGATCAAGATGCAAACTTTTTCAGCCGAACTTATTAGCATCATTGGCCTGTTTAGTTGGATGGATGAATAGGAGGGAGAAGGAGGGGAAAAGGAACAAAAATAGCATATGGAGAAAAAAGATGACTTTTGTATGCGCAGTCATTGTTCCTTTTCCTCCGATTGATCCACCAGAATAAAGGGAACACAAAGATGCAACTACGCCTCCACTTCTGCAACAGTAAATTAAACCCTAACGATATGAAAACAATCTTCCGTCTTGAATTTTAGAAGACAAGGGTCCAAAAAAGAGGAGCGACCAAATAAGAGGAAAACCAAAAATCAATATGATCAAGACCCAAGATGCAAATTTTTTAAGCCAAACTCAGCGACGCCCATGACTTGTTTAGACGGGTGGAGGAAAAGGAAGAGGAAGTAGAGAAAAAAAATTGAACAAAAATAATACATGTATAACAAAATTAACTTTCTCTATGTGCATTAATTTCCTTTTTTCCTTTCCCTCATATTCATCCACCCGAGTAAAGCGAACATAAAGCGGCACTTATACCTCCACTTCCACAACAGCAACTCAGCCCTAACAATCCTCCGCCTCGAGTTTTGCGAGAGAAAGGAGTGCAAGAATAAGAGAACCCAAAGTAGTTAATCGAACCACAATTAGAAATCCCTAGAAACACGCCTTGTAGCAGTAAAGTACGGTGACTAGCAGCAATACCTGTGGGAAGAGGGGTAGGCGAGCGGAAGAAGACGGGGGCGAGGAAGGAGCGAGCTTTGAGGCGACGACTGAGGGGGAGCAGAGTGCGAACGGAGGAGGAGGTCAATCTCAACCCGAGGCAAGTGGCGAGGTAGGTGTTGAAGATTTGCAGTGAGCTCGACGCGGTTGGTGGTGATGCAACGGAACGAGTAACTGTGGCAGTAGTTGCGGCAGCGAAGGAAGGCAAAGGCATCGGACGAGGCCGAAGCAAAGCATCTCAGAAAAAAAAAAATCGCAACGTGGTCTCCGCTCATCGCCAACGTTGATTTATTCGATAAAATACCAAACGAGCTGTGAGGCCACAGAATGTTAGGCATCGGGCGAGGCGTGCGATGCAGGGTCGAGATTTTTTTATTTTTTTATTTTTTCTTTAAAAGAATTGTCTTTATTTTTCTGAAAAATAAGGCGTTATTTAAAAAAAAATTGGATATAAATTTTACTAGTTATCAAATTAGATTAATATTAATAATATTGATAAAGATGGTATTTCTTTTTTTAAATTTAAAAAAAATCAAAAGAAGGTTTTGTTTTTTAAATCATCTAGGATGTCTTATTTTATAATTTTTTATCAAAAAATATTCTATCATATTATATTTTTTTTTAAATCTTGAATCAATTTATAATAATTATAATTTCATAACTGTTATAATATTAATAGAAATTTATATTGTAACAAGAAATTATAATTGTTATAATATATTCACATTGTATAATAGTTAATTATATTATAACTATTACAATAAAAATTAAACAGAAAATAACAATACTTCGGCAAAATGCTGAAGATAAAATCCATCATCCAACGGTTCTACACGATCGATCCCACAATCATCTATGAGAAGGTAAATCGAGAAGCTGTAATTGACCACGACGGAGGAGGACTTTGCCTCAGCTTCATCGAAATTTAACTCATATCCACTTCAACAACTCTGTTTCGTCATAACCAACTCAATTATGATCCGGAAGCAAAAAAAATAACAATACTGAGCTCTAATTATGTTGAAGTGTCTTATCCCAAGTGGTAAACATAGAGACATGTATTGTTTGAGGTTTCGGATTTGAATCCTCTTAGCAACATGTATTTGTTGATTGAGGTGATGTGCGATTCAAGTCTTAACAACATGTATTTGTTGGTTAGGTGTTGTTTCGGCAATAGGCTCTTATTAACATAGTGGTATCGTGCCTCCAAAAAATCTCTTAGAAAATTTTCTAATATGGGATCGTTTCGGTGGTGGGGTCAGTCACTATAAAAAATTCACCTACTACAGTTTTGTCCCCGGGACACTGATGCCGCGGTAGGACATCCAGGTTGTGACCTAGGCACCTACGGTTCGATCCTCAGCTACGGCGTATTTACAGAAATTTTCCTTCAAATGGGGAGCACAATCAAAAGATGCTGGAAACTTGGAGACGGAAAACGGGAAATGCGGAAACGGAAACGGGAAACGACAATAGTTGAAGTTTCCAACTTTTGGAAACGTCGAAGACCAAGAAGCGGCGGAGCAGCTCCGCGCCGCCCACGATCTCCTTCTCCACGATCATGTGCAGCATCGAGCGCCGGAACTCCTCCAGCGGGTCCTCCGTGTCCCTCACCCAATCAGAAGAGATGGACCCAAAGGAGGTAGCTGCCCTAGTTTCCTTCCTCGTGTCCCAAATCCCCCTCCTTCTCACCCTCTTCCCCTTCGCCCACTAGCGACCTTCGTTTTCCACCCCTTTTCTCTCTCTGCACCCCAATCCTCCCTCCTCTCCCTTTCCCTCCACCTCCTCTCCTCCGCCTCCCACATCGCCGCCATCTCCCCGTGCCGCCCCCGCAAGCGCAAACGATACCAGCAAGACTCAGAGCCGCACGCCGCCATTGCCCTCCGCCAGCGAGACCCCGCCCACTCCCTCCTTTGTTTCCGCATTAAGTCTACCACCTTTGAGTGGCTCTGCGGCCTCCTCGACCCCCTGCTCGACTGCCACGACCCCGCCGGGTCTTCCCTCCGTCTCTCCGGACCCACCCGTCTCGCCATCGCTCTCTCTCGCCTTGCCTCGGGTGCTCCCTACCTTGAACTCGCTGCCCGCTTCGGGGTGCCCGAGTCCACCGTGCGCTTCTGTACCAAGCACCTCTGTCGCGTCCTCTGCACCAATTTCCTCCTCATCACCCACGAGGTTGAAATTTCCACGGATGAAAACGTTTCCCAGCGTTTCGGAAACGAGGACGTCCATGTTTACAACGTTTCCAGATAACGCAGCTCGCCATCGCTCTCTCTCGCCTTGCCTCGGGTGCTCCCTACCTTGAACTCGCCGCCCGCTTCGAGGTGCCCAAGTCCACCGCGCAGTTCTGTACCAAGCACCTCTGTCGCATCCTCTGCACCAATTTCCTCCTCGTCGCCCACGAGGTTGAAGTTTCCACGGATGGAAACATTTCCCAGCGTTTCGGAAACAGAGACGTCCGTGTTTACAACATTTCTAGACAGCGCAGATTGGCCACTACGTGCATTTCCCGATTTACTCTGATGGCCGATGGAAAATTTTCGTGGAACCAAACCGATCACCCTAAAAATAATCAATGAAACTAACTGAGATTTATCAAAAATAACACTACTATATCATACTAAAAAGATAATTATATACGATTGAACAATAAAATAAAACATTTTTGCTAAAAACATCAAACTAATAAACCATTTGATTATTTAAAAAATATCATCTTAATTTTTACCCTTAAATTTTTAATATAAATAATACAATGGGGATAACTGTAGAGAGAACGATACGATATATCACCAAATTGTAAAACAAAGACAAAAAGAGATACTGAAGCTCCCATTATTGTTGAGCTAACATCTTAGTAGAAATCAAGGTTGGAAGTTTTACGCGAATCGATTGAATCCGAAATTATCGAAAGAAAATGCTCAAGGCTACTGAACAACCAGAAATGGTGTGTTCACCTTCTGATCGACTCAGCTCTCTGAGCTCGATCAATAGGTGAATCTATTGTCAAACCAAGCAACCTCATGGTCTCCAAAAAGAAGAAATAACAACTCTAGTATAAAAATGGCTTTCAGGCCAGTATACATTTGCTGTGGCAAAGCAAGGGGGAAACCTCTGACACCTCAATCCTGCCCTAATCCAGATACCGATAATAGCTCTCTACATGTAACCACATAAGAAATTCTGATCTCAACCGCGGTTTTCATGTACACACCATCCTGAGACTGGGTCGACAGATTAAATAGGACATGGTGGATCATTGCATTTGCTTATAGAAAAGAACATAAGCCTGGTCGTGCAGGACCTTGCTCGTAGTGACCGCTGTGACGGATGCATCGTCGTACCTAAGCCACGCACCGCCATACCTTGCATCGGCAGTGTAATGGCCCTTTGTGGGTTCTCGCCCGTGGTGAGTTATAGTTGCCACAAGCTCGTATCTCCGCCGCTGCATAGATAAAAGCAGGTTGAATGATGAGGGGAATCATAAATAAACATGAAGAACAATACCTCGGACGGGGAAACTAGTAGTTCGCGTCCGATAACAAGCTCCAATGGGAAATGAACAGGCTTGTGCAATTTTGTGCTTCCGTTGCTTCCATAGCTGAACCTCTTCAAATGCAGTATCATTATCTTGGAAAGCTTTTGTATTTTCACTGATTTACTAGCATCTACAACCCCAGCCTGCACCAACCAGGAGAGAACTCAGAAAATGGAAAGCAGATAGATAAATTATTAGCATAAAGGCAATTGGAGATTAGATGAACTGGATATCAATGCCAATTTGGACTAATGACAACGAGGATGGGGATGATAATAAGTTGAAGAAACAAGAAATGCATAAGGAAAAGGAAGTTGAGCAGGTAAACGTATGAGAAAAGAAACATCAAGTGTTTGGAATTATTTTAAGAAATTAACAAAAAAGTATGGAAGAACAAGTGTCAAATGCAAGAAATACTGTGCTCTTTTCTTTGCAATAATAGAAACAAGACTGGAAATCTAATACGATATATTGACAAATACAAATTCTGGCGAGAAAAAAAAACAAGAGATATGGGCAAGTGTTATTAAGAATTCAATCTAAAGTATTTTGTGATTTGCTTGTTACTGTTCTTGTGATGTAGGATCTCAGGATCTGAGGTGTGCTTCTGCATACCGAGATGCACTTCCTTTTAACATGTAAAAAAAATAAAATGTCAAACAAGAAAAATGAAAGGTACAAATAAAATAAAAGTGGTTTTCAGCACACCCAGAAATCTCTCAGTAACTTTATACACAAGCTAAAACCAATTAAAACTTCAAAATCAATCCTTGCCTGCGAACTGGAGGCCAAAGAAAATGGAAAGTAAGTATAAATTGCAAAGCAGGCAAACAACAAGGATTCTCATTTTAACATTAAAGTTTTAAGTTGGGGTTTTACTTTAATGTAAAATTTTATGCCGCTTATTCATATGTTTATATCATCATTTATTTATGACAAGTAAATCCACTTAGGAGTTAACCATTGAAGCAACAAGATCTCCAAAATATAAATAGGAACTTCTGACACGTGGACTGAGACCAAAACTCGCTGATGATAAACAACGATATAGCATCAACAAATAAAATAAATACTAACCGTATATGTCCCACGCTACCACATCACTGTAGACAGTTAAATGCGACTTATAGTTCACAATTTTTAATATATATTTTACTATTTATATCACTCAATTAATCTCTCTTTAGATAAGGACTCCAAAAGCTAAGTAGTGACAAATATAAAGCAAATAAATAATGGGACAAACCAATCTCAAACATGGAAGTTGAATCAATTTAAATTAAGTTATCAATAGACAAGTAATCAAAACCTAAGTTTCTGTAACCTTTCAACACCTCTTTACCTCAAATTTTAAATTCCTACTCCACAAACCTATGATCAATTAGTCTCTCTTTTTGTGTTGCATCACTAGGTCTAGGGCTTTCTACCTCATCGGAAGGGAAGAAGACCGTTAATGACAGCAGCTCTATGCCTAAAATCGGTTGGCAGTAGCAACACATCAAAGAGGGGTGAGAGGGAGAGAACCCAAGAGAAGGGTAAGAGAGAAAAGAGACGGGAGATTGAGAGAGGGATGCTAGAGAGGAGAGGGAAAAGAGCCACCCCTGGAAGCTTTGGTTGGGCGACAATATAATGCAGTGAGGAAGGAGGGAAAGAAAGGTCGAGAGAAGAGCGGAGTGCATGGAGAGAGGGAAAGAGGAGAAAATATATATAATTTCTACCCTATAAAAATACACTAAATCTAACCAACCATGACTGAACTGAACTATCCAAGTATAAACTTTGTTGAAACCTAAAGTGGCCAAAATGAGTTCAAATCAAGCCTAATTTGAATCCACCTAACCTAATCATCAAGCCTACCTGCTCAACCCAATCCTAATCTGACTTCAAATGAACAATAAAACTCAAAATATTAGTTCGGTGCGGCTTAATTAGCTGTTAAAATTTGAAATTAAATAATGAAAATATATTAAAATATATAACACCTTATCGTTTGCAGAGTATTCTGGAATTAAATATATTTTATTACTTGCATAAGAGTGTGTTTCTGCCTTTCTGGTACTCATGAACCTATCATGATTGATTTGTTGATGATATATAGAGGGTAGAAAACTAAATTGATGATGATATTTCAAGACATGCACAGTAGAATTTGTTTAACTTTTGATTTCTGGACTTTTTGTACCAATGGCATATTTTTCTTATTATACATTATGTTAAATATTGGTATCTGCAAAATAGTTTATTAACTCCATCCATGATGAATTAACCCCATTATAGTCAATCCCAAGCCCGGATAAAGGAGAGTTGTGTTAGGTTGCCAATTAGTGTTAAACTACGACAAATGTTCAATGAATGGATCCATTAAATTATTGTGTTAATGCTAGGTTGTTCTGCAGAAGAAATGCGTTGCAGAATCCGACTGTAACGTCTCGGCAATGATCGCTACATCTCCATAACTCATGTGTAGTGATAAATATGAAAAAGTTCACATTGCAAGGTCCGACTATAATGTATCAACAAGGACCGCTACATCTCCATAAGAATTTGAGTATAGTGTTAAATAGATTAAGAGTTTTCACACCATAGGTTGGATAAAAATAAATATTATAAGAAAACTAATAGTCTAAAATTTTGAACATGAAATATAGGAATCCTCACTAGTAAAGAAATGAAGATAGTAGATATGATGATTAGAAGAAGAATTAATATTTTATATGTATAAAAAACAAAATGGGTAGACGAGGAGACAAAGATGATAGAGAACTCGGGTTTTAAATTATGATACACAAGAAAGAGTAAAACAAGAAATGGAGTAGGTATTGTTGTATATAATTCGTTAAAGGATGAAGTTGTTGGAGTTGGTAGAAAGGGGGATAGAATTATAGCTTTCAAGATAGTAATGGAGAAAGAAACTATGAACGTAATTAACATATATGTACCCCAAGTAAAATTAGATGAAAATACCAAATCAAAAAATTTTGAGACGACCTAGATGAGGTATTACAAAACATTTCGCCAAACGAAATGATTTTAATAAGAGGCGATTTAAATGGACATATCGGAGTGAAAAATGAGGAATATAAGAGGGTGCATTGGGTTACATGTTTGGAACAAAAAAATAAAAAAGGAAAAACTATAGTGGATTTTGCAATAACATATGACCTTATACTAACTAATACATTTTTTAAAAAAAGAAAAGAACACTTGATCATGTTCAAAAGTGAGAATAATAAATCACAAATTGACTTTCTTATGATTAGGAAGAGGAAAAGAAAGATTTGTAAAGATTACAAGATCATGTCTGGATAAAACTTAACTACCCAACATAGGTTAGTAGTGTCGAATAAGATGATATCAGGTGAAATATAGGTGACTCTAATACGCATGGGATAAGATGGTATCAAAGTTAAACATAATAGCCAAGAGTATACTCAGTGAGTCAAAGGGGCATGCACCACCAAGTAAAAATCTTGATAGTGGAATGAGAAAGTACATGAGAAAGTAAAGGAAAAACAAACAATCTATAAGAAATTATATATTTGTAAGAACGAGGAAAACTTAAAAAATATACAATAGCTAAGAAAGAGGTTAAAAAAATAATTAATAAAGTTAAAAATGAAACTTTTGAACGGTTATATCAAAAATTGAAAACAAAAGAAAAAAAAAGAGACATTTATAGAATAGCTAAAGTGTGTGAGAGAAAGACAAAACAATCTTATTCAAATAAAATATATTAAAAATGCATGCAATAAGGTACTAATAAATGATGGAGAAATAAAAAAGCGATGGAAGAGATATTTTCATCAACTTTTTAATGAAGGTTTAGGTGACTAACTTAATTTAGGTAATTTAAGTAAAATAAATATAGAAATTTAAATTTTTATTATGGAATTCAAACTTCAGAAGTAAAATAAATTTTATATTGGATGCAAAATGAAAAAATCATTTGACCAGATGATATTCCAATAGAAATGGAAGTGCCTAAGGAAACAAAGTATTGAATGACTTACAAAATTATTTAACATGATATTGAAAATGAAAAAAAAGTACAATCAATGGAGGATAAATACTCTAGTTCCCTTATATAAGAATAAGGGAGGTATACAAAATTGTACAAACTATAAAGGTATTAAACTAATTAGTCAGACCATAAAACTATGAGAAAGAGTAATAGAAAAAAAGATTAAGGAGACCACAGTGATTGAAAATCAATTTGGGTTCATACCTAAAAGTCGATAATAAAAGTTATACATCTTCTCAGACAATTAATTGAAAAGTATCGGGAGTAAAAGCAAAATCTACACATGATATTCATTGACTTAGAAAAAGCTTATGATAAAGTCTCAAAAGAAATTATATAGAAAATTCTAGAAAAAAGAGATGTTAGCGATATATTAAACTAATTAAGGATATATATGAGGACGTAATCACCAGAGTAAAGATTTCAAGCGGATTAACTGAAGCATTTCCAATAAAAATATGATTATATCAAAGATCAATTTTAAATCCCTATCTTTTTACATTAATCAAGGACAAACTCACTATACACATTCAAGATAGTTCCGTGGTGCATGTTGTTTGCAGATGATATTGTTTTAGTAGATGAGACACGTGAAAAAGTAAATGATAAACTAAAATCTTGTGGGAAATATTAGAAGTGAAAGATTTTAGGCTTAGTAAAGTAAAAACAAAATATATGAAATTTAAATTTCACAATATTAGACGTAATGAGAAAATTATTAAAATAAGAGATGACGAGTTGTCTAGAACTGAAAGCTTTAAGTATTTAGGATCATTTTTGCCAGACGATTGAGAGATTAAAAGAGATGTCTTACATAGAACACAAACAAGATGATTGAAATGGAAGTGTCAGATGTTTTATATGATCGTAAAGTATCTCTAAAATTTAAAAAAAAAGTTCTATAAAACGGGGTTAAACCTGCTATATTATATGGCGATGAATGTTAGGCTATGACTCAAGCACATGAACAAAAGATGAAAGTTGTAGAGATGGGGATGTTAAGATGGATGTGTGAACAAACGAAGGTGGACAGAATCAGAAATGAGAGTATTAGAGAGAAAGTCGAAATTATATCTATTGAAAGAAAACTCTGAAAGACACGTTTCATATGGTACAGACATATACTTAACGACCAATAAATGATCTAGTTAAGTGATGTGAAACTATGACAGATACACACATCAAACGAGAAAAAAAAATCAAAAAAGACTTGGTTAGCAATAATAAAATAAGATAAAATTTATTTAAGTATAAATGATGATATAGTAAGGGATAGAGCTCAATGGCATATAAGGATCCATATAGTCAACCCCACCTACTGGGATAAGATTTGATTGTTATTGTTATCGTTGCAAAATAGTTTGTTAAGTTTTTCTTATATGCCTCTACACATGGCATAACATTATCTAAGAAAGTTCACCAATATCTATAGAAATATTCAAATCCTATAATACTTTGGCAATTAATTGACACTTCATTGGTCTTTACCATTTGACTTCTCTTTTGTCAGGAATTCAACAAATAAAATATAAATATCAAGTTGTTGAATAGCATCCCATACCTTCACCCAAATTCAATCTTTGTACTAAAAAACATGTCAACTCACTAATTCAACAAACAAATTTATACAAAAGGCTACAAAAGTACATAAAAGTAAACCTTGCCATGTGATGCTTTATATCCTTCAAGAACTTCTGGCGCAGAGAACAAATGTAGTGCATCCTCGATAGTTTGAACAGTCTCTGGGACAATGTCAAGATGGAGCAAGAGGAATGGCTGAACTGTTGCAGAAGGCTTGTTGCCTAGAACAGATGTTTTAAGTCAAAACAAATAGATTGGTAACACTAAAAAGTCCAAATCCTCCATAGAAATTTTATTAAATTCCACATAAATGACACAACACAACTCATGCGATTTTGTAAATGTTCTACAAGATGAAATTTATTTTTCTTTGTTACATCGACATGGAGAAAATAAATATTCAGCACATTATTTCTTACATAAATATATTCGATGCCAGAAAATCACTGGGTGTGGAAGCATCAACACAAAGAAAATTAATCAATAGTTTAAAAAAATGGTATGCAGCAGCTACAAATATGTCAAATTGTGTAGTAAGAAGATTCCCAGCATGGACATCAAGTTTAAACCTGGAACAGGGCAGTTTTAGAGTTCAGCTTGCCATTCACAACCACATGTTTAGGTCATGAGCCATGACCATACAGACATTAGCTCAAAATATGACCTTAGCATAGGATGGAGTGAAATACAAGTGTCTCATGCATAAACTCGGGAATTGTGAAAAAATGTATAGCATTTCCATAAATAAATAAAAATCTCAAATCAGACTCTGATTAAAATCTAACATTTTTTCTTTTAAGCATCAAATAAGCAATCTTTTCGCTAATCACAACTTTTTCAATCAAGAGATCTCTTCCCTTCTCATGTTGTCAATTCAATATAATTGGATTAAATTAACCACAAACTAATCAGTCTATATTCTTATTGATCTACTCTCAAAGATACTGAGATGGGTTTAACTAAAAAAATTAGGTTGGTCCGATTGAGCTCGTTGAAGAATGAAGATAAAGCAGTATGCCATCACATGTGTATGTAATGCACTGGATACCTGAAATACTGCATATGGCCTATAAACACAGTTTTTGACACTGAGTAGATCAAAAGAAAGGCAAAAAGAAGCAACTAATTTTAACTCCAAAACATTAGAGATTATTGAGCTTCTTCTTTGCTCTACAATGATTACAATGAATAAAGAAATTGCACTGAGAAACTTGTAAATCTCTCCTATGCATAAACGCCCTGAAACTTGATTAAAACTGCAAACAAGAGACTCCTACCCTGGTATCAATTTAATTTAATTGAGTATATCATACCACTTATCCAAAAGAAGCTATTAGGAAAAGCTTTGATAGATAATCCATACTACTATAATCTTAACATTTAAAATAAGTGAAATTAAGACTTTGAAAATACAGAAAACAGTTTCATGTTCTGAGTTATTTATGATAGACAAAAAAAAAAAAACTGACAGATCTTCACATGAGCACAACCCATTTCAAAGAAACATGTTGAATATGCGATTTGTTACCTATTGTCTTCACAAGACTCATCGACTGACCCCCAAAAATTGCACTTAGCTGTGAAGGAACAAAACTCTGAGTTCTGGTGACTGCAGATTTGTTCTTTGGTCCAACAGTTTCCCAGCCATCTTCTTCAGCGGAAGAAACAATAGGTGCCTTGCCCCCATTAGAATCTGATAAACAGCCATCAAGCTTCAACAATTCATCATGCATTTGGTCCATGATAAAACTCAAGAATTCCTGAGCATCTTCCTGTCTGCAAAAAAGATAACATCAGATGAGTCTACAGCAACAACAGGATTGAAGGGGCAGTTACACATTCTGGTGTAAATAGGTAACACAGATTGCATATTTAGAACTTAATGTTTGGAATTTTTTCCTCTCAAGCAAAACTTAAAGCATTCCTTCAAAACAGTTCATATGATTGAGTGATTTCTTATTCTACCCATTTAGTTGATGTATGTAGGGGTGTCAACAATGGACCCGACTTGCAACATGACCAGACCTAACCTGAAAAAAATCAAGTTAGGGTTGAGGGTTCGGGTCGGGATTGGGTTGGAGTTTTTGGATTATATTAAATTCGGATCGGGTTAAATTCGGATCAGGTTCGGGTCGAATTCGAGTCAGGTTCAGATTGACCCGGGTTGACCTAGATTTAGGATTTAGGGGATTTTTGGGTTAAATCAAATTTTATTTTGAAAATTACGATGTTTTATGTAATATTAGTATGACAATAATAAAATATTGAGATAAAAATAAAGAATTATGGGGAAAAAAGCAAAAAAAAAAATTCTGAGTTATTCAAGTTTTCTAGATTGGTTGTGTCATACAGATTCGTGTTTAAGGTTTCGGGTTGAATACGAGTTTGGTTTAGGCTTGGGTTGGAATTTTTTTTAATAATATTTTATTTCAATCCAACCAACCCAATCCATCCGAATTGACACCCCTAGATGTATATCATATGTGGGTATGAGATAGCAATTAGCTAATAACATTAAACTCCATGTTAAATAAGGGCATCTATTATGCACATGACATGGAGGCTTCCATTGGCATGTTATTTTATTCCCTTTCACCACTCTTTCGTCCTCATAAATAAATATTATAACTATTTTACTTACTAATAAACACAGTGTAATTAAGTGCAAAAAAAAATATGTTAACTTTTCCCTGCTTGCCTTCACATTCTATCTAGGGTTCATCTTGCACCACCAGATTATTTTAATTTCCAGATGCTGAAACACTATAGTCATGAGAAATAAAAATAATAATAAAATAGCTCTTAAAGTTGCAACATCATTATTTAATTTAAGAACTATTAGAATTTGAGATGGAGAAAATGACAAACAAATAGGAATTATAGATCTTTTGAAAAATATAATTTATGCTTAAGAACACATGATATATCAGATCTATAGAAAGAAGTATATATGTTGGACAAGATTTAAAAGGACACCTACGTATCATTCTGAGATTTGCAACTGATAGTAATCTAATTCCTCCAGTAAATATAATGCAATCTCATCATTGTCTTCAAGATATTGAACAATTTAAAACATGGAATATAATAAAAATATGCATATTTCTCAAAAAAAAAGAGTGATAGTTGTTAATGATTCTTCTACCAGTCAAACTAAAAGTAAAACACAAAATAATATACAATAAAGAAAAATATTTATATTCCTTAAATATGTCCTATGAATTATAGGAACTATGATGCCCAAACATGAACACCCGTTAAAAAAGTCGCTATTACTCATGTCACATCAATCATCTTTAGGCTGAAGAAAACACCAAGTGTACAAAAATGCACATCAACTGCCAATTGGTTAAAGATCACACTTGGAATAATTTTCAATTGAAAGTGTCAATAGCCTGTAAGAGGGTTTTACATCATAGGCTAGTTATGCTTTGTCATATAAGAGATTTTTGGCATTCTTCAACATTTTATTTATATCAGAACAATAAGAAAAGTTAGACAACAATGGATAGAAATAAGCTGTGAAATTAATACAATTAAACAGACCCAGAAAATGAATGAAATCACACCTATGCCTGCCAGATATCCCAGCTGGCAAGTCTGGAGTAAAACCTTTCAAAACAGCATCAAACATAGTTGGACTAAAAGGCTTCCCAGTATCGATAGCTCTCTTTCCATCATTAGTCAGTGTTGAATCATTAGGCACGTCAAATTGACAAATAAAATCAACAAATGCATGCAAAGTTGGAAAGCCCATCTACAACAGAAAGAGAAATCAGGAAATAGATTTTTTTTAAATATATAAAGACCAAATGAGAGCTGGTGGTGTAGTGTTTCGAGTGATTCAGACCTTCGGGATACTTCGATTCCTTAACTCCTGCAATAGTTGAACAAATGGTGGACAGGAGAGAAGTCCCTGCATTGTTGCATTTAAAAAACATAGATTTCCAGAATTTATTAGACCACGGGGCAATAAGCATTTAACCACTTGCTCTTTCTCACTAGTAGTTTTCAGAGTTTCCACTGTGGGAACTGCAACTGCTCCCGAGTCAGCAAGCACACTATGGATCTTTGACACTTGGACCCCGTCTTTTGGGCCTGCTATAGTTGTGCTTGTGGCTCCATGCTCAGATTCTTGAAAAGAAGATAAATCAGAGTTACAGTGCCCATTTTCAGTAACTCCTATAGTGTGGGAAGAACATCTATCGGAGAACCCATTTGCTTGGATTTTTGTATTCGCAGGTTTATTATCATTCTTGGATGTTGATGAAGTGGTGCATCCTTGGGTGTTTCCAATTAACTTTGAAATTTGGATACCTTTTGCATTTGCAGATGAATTAACTTTTCTAGTTTCTATATTAGAGCCTTTATATGAAGTTGGAGCATTCAAGGATCCAAACTGCAATCCTTCTTTTTTTACAGGTGGTGAATCATCTTCAGACTGTTTTTGGAATAACTTAGTCTCGTCTTCAGTAAAAGACCCAAACACAAACACCTGCATTGACCAATCAAACCCAAGAAAAAGATATTATAGTGCACGGCTATCAAACCTACATCAGTAACTCAACCACAACAGATACATTTTTCCAATAGAATAAAGAAGCAGTAAAACTAAAAAAACAAAAGAAAAACAAGATGAAGTAATTTTATCTACTGTGGAACGCAGATGGATTTCCAAGTTGTTGCGATGGAAACTATTGTTTCTTCCAGTACAGACAATGTTGGACATTGTCAGATAGCTGATCCAGAGAAATAAAAACTCTTGTATATATATGCCTCATACAAAACCTACATGCTGATTAATATGGTGAAACCATAACACTAAACAGATCAAAAAGTAAACTTTTCGGCTCAAACTTCCTACTCTTCAATATATTCACGAGTTTAACAGAATATAACCAGTGAAGATTAGAGGAATTCTTGGCAGCATAAACTGCCCAAATTTCAAACTTTCGATGTACCCTTCGCGCTCGGTTCATAAAAACCACCAAGCAATCTTATTTTACCATCATGTGTCATTCAAAAAAAAATATTATGGTGTTTAAACAGTTGGAAAATCCAAATTAGAAACTGAATGAAATCGTGCGCCACGGTGTGAAAACGATGGCGGATAACAACCAAATATAGTGACAGGAGAATGGCAGAGGAGAAACTTGTAAAGCGTAAGACGAAATGGGGAAGGAAAACATGAGGAGGAAAAAGTATTGGTGATTCACCGGATGTTTCTTCATCGTACGACTTCGGTGTCAAGATCCGAAGTGCGAGGGCGCCTTCATTCCTTGCTCCTGCCCCGTCGCCGTCGCCGCCGCCACCGCCGCCGATACGAGGGAAGCGGTAATCGTGGGTTTCCCTAGAGACCTAACGACGCGGGCTTATCAGAAGCTCGTCGAGCCCGATGGACCATAATCGCCGCGATAAAACCATCGTGGGGGCGAGCCAAAGCAAATCCGGGTCTAGATCGAACTTGGGCCGGACTAAAGCTAACCGGTCCAGGTAGTGACAAGTTGCTTCTTCGGAGTTCATCAAAAAAAAGTTCCAAAAATAAAATTATTGTCAATTATATTTCTCAAAAATTATTTAATGTTTGTAAACACTGTAAAATTGTGTTATATAATATATACAATCGAGGATATATTATACATCCATCCATTATAATCCATGAGTAATATATAAATATTTAATATTAATTTTTTTAATTTTTATTTATTTTAACTTAAATACTATACTTTAAATATTATATCTTAAATTCTAAATTTTAAATCTTAAATTATAAAAATAAATAAATAAATAAAATTAACATTGGAAATTCATGGATTATGACAATATATATATATATATATATATCAAAAATATTTTTAAAATTATTAATTTTTTAAATTATTCCCTTAAAAAATTATTTACAAACGAAAAAAAAATTCAAATCCTCCTGACATAATGTAGTAGTAAGGTGGTCAATATTTTCATTTGGTAAGATGAAAAATTTAGAACGTTAACTATTAGATAAAAAATCACTCGTACTTTCAAATCTACTTAGTCAGTAAACTAGGAGGGAGGGATGTTTATCTTCAAAATTAATATTGAATAAGAAACTATTAACACTTTTAAATTTATCTGATAAATTAATAAATTAGGATGAGAGATCGTCCAATTAATCGAGTCTCGACGAGTCTAAACAACTCGCTTATAAAAAAAATCAAACAAAAATTTCGAGTTAAAATGATAACACAATAAAATTTTCAAAGGCAAATGAAATTCTCAATCTGCCTTGTCCCCAGCATTAACAGTACATGAATTAATTGGAAGCATATTTTAAAAAAAACACACACACAGAGACACATAGAGTTCAATAAATAATGCAATTATTGCTCGGGCGGTGGATATTAAAGTTATATATTCATTAGGAATCTGTTTTTTTCCTCTTTTCCAAAAAAGACCCCGAAAATATATCAATGCCTTCTTCAGAAATCTATTATCTTTATGTGTCATATAGGATAAAATTAATTCATCCTTAAAATTAGAAAAGCATTTTAGAATATTTTTAAAACGCATGTATATTTCAAAATATTAATTATTAATAACTCTATAAAAGTAACTCATATCTATAAGCATAAATATGCACATATTAATCTTAACTTTTTTAAACCTTTAAACTCTTTTATCATGTAAAATCTTAATTTGAGTGTCAAAGTGATTTGTCGGGATCTACCTCTGACATCATTCTATTTCTCTTTTTAAATGTTTTTCAGGTCTCTTAATTTTTTCAGATGATTATCATTAAGGAGCATGTATATCAATAGTTCATCAAATGATGATTTAACCATGATGTATTCAGAACCCTTAAAAAATAAAGATATTAATCAATAGATTTATAATAAGACATGCACTAATTGAGCTGAAAGTTGCTCTAAGAGTACAAAGGGCAATTTACACCTGAAAATTTGAGTAATCTCGATAAATTGGTCCTTTTTTATTTTTATCATATGTAATAAAATAGTCAATTATTTAGCTTTAAGAAAAAGGACAAAATTTAGTTTCATGATTGAAAGACATATATAATGAAGGTCCAGCAAGGATGCATAATTGGCTGAGATATGTTAAGAACGTGGGATGTATGTTCCAGCGCATCGAGTCGAAAACATTCCATGCGGTCTGATGACGATGATGGATCATGCGATTTGGCAACAGAACATGTGGCCATGTCATGTTTCCACATGCCAAATATTATCAAAAATTCCATGGAATGTTCTTATCGCCCAATCCATAATTGATTTTTTTATATAACTTTTAAAACTGTTATTCGGAATCTTATTTCATATATATATATATATATATATTTTAATAGGTTGGGCACTATCCGTGAGTACTATCGTGAGCACAAATGTATTAAAAAAATTTATTTTTGTATATTTTGAATTTTAATATTTAAAATTTAATGTTTAATTTAAATGAAGCATATATATTTATATATATATACACCAAATTAACATTCTGTCAATAAATATATTTTAAATATTAAAATTAAATCCAGACCTAGATTGAATGGGTGATCACAAGTAATTTAATCTTCTGTTTTAAAATAATAAATCCAGATTTGTTGTGACAAAGAGGAGCCTTGTGTATATATATATATTTGTTATGCTGCGGCCCGTATCCTGCGCGACCCGTGTGTACTCCTCCGACCCCTCGCCACTGTAGCCTCTTGCCAAAGGCAAGGTAAGACTGCGTACACCCAATGAACGCGCAGTTCGCCGGCGCACATCCCGCATTCCGGCCGGATAGTGGTCGGAATTTGACTACCCTTTTTAATAAAAATCTTATATAGTCATAGACCATGCGTCACGCAAGATATATATACAAATTCAATTAATCTTGATAGACAGCCAACGTCATAAAGTAATTGAACTATTGAAGTTCGGTGCCGGGTTGTGCGCCATTCATCCCACCGTTTACTATCATTTCATAGTCGAGAGCATGTATATATAATTTTATATTGATGTAGATAATGTGATATATTATGGTATGATTTGTGTGGTAAACTATGTCGTGAGGTTGATCGGTCAATCGTATGAAGCCGCTGGGGTGGTGGATTGTACTTTTTTTCTAAAGTGTGATAAATTATATCATGAAACCGATCATATGAGACCGCTGGGATTCCACCTTTTTATGCTGAAGTATGTTAAATTATGAATAGAGAGGTGAACAATTTATATAATGTTTTAATCATGATTTAAAGGAGTTGTATTGTTGATTTTTCCAATGTTATCAATGTAATCCCGGCATATAGTTGAGTTTGTTACGATGGAATAGACTTATTGAAGTGGACAATGGTTGAATCTCAACGAAGTCAAGACAATATCCTCCTCTATCATGGCTAATTACAGCTTCTCGATTTATCTCATCACATATGATCATGAGGCCGATCATATGAGAGCGTTGGGGTGACAGATTTCACCTTTTGTTAAGTATTGTTAATTTTAATATACAATTAGAAAACCAAACAAAATTATTCAAATAAAAAATTATAACAAAAAATAAAAAGAATTAAGACTGTTTATATCATCATCCGGCCCTGAGTTTTATCATAGCTACAACAAAATTTATAGTTCATAAGAGATGTCTCGTTATGGGAGATTAAAAACAAAAAATAAATCGACAGCCATTACTTCCATAGTTCAATAAGAAAATTAGGAAAACTTTAAAGAGCAAGAGAAAATAAACTTAAAGGTGAAATAAAAAATACATAATCAATTAGGTAAATTTTAAATTGCCCCAGAGATTTGTTGTTTTTGTAATACCCTTCAAAATTCAGTTAATACTATAATAATCTCTTAAATTTTCGGTTCAAAAATATATAAATAAAGAGTAGAAGAGCTTGGCGAAGTCATTCCCCCTGTTCTCCCCATGGCTCCTTCCCTCCCCCTCCGCCACTCGCCGGAGGCGTCGTCGCCGCTCCTCTCATCCCCCGGCGGCTCCTCGGCCCACCTCTCGCCCCGGCGGCGGCGCCTCCAGGCGCTCCTCTTATCGTCAGCCCTTACATTGCTCGCGGTCGTGGTGGTGCTCGGCGGCGGCGCCGGAGGTAGGCACGAGGCGATTGCCACGCTCCGCCCCGGAAGCGGCGGCGCGGTCTCCCGCGGCAGGGAGGCCGGAGTCTCCGAGAAGTCGTCCGGCGGCCGGCTCTCCGCCGAGGGCGGAAGCGGAGGAGGAGGAGACGACTCCTTCCAGTGGACCAACGACATGCTGCGGTGGCAGCGCACCGGCTTCCATTTCCAGCCCCTCAATAATTGGATGAACGGTTGGTTTTTACTAATTAATGAAAATAATAATAATAATTAATTTATTTCCTTCCAAAATTAATTAATTTACCAATTCTTTACGTCCTAATTAAATCTTGCTCATTCCTTTTTCATGTGCATGAATTCGCTCATCGAATGATATCGTCAGATCCAAATGGTAAGGATGCTAATATTTTCGGCTATTTTTTTGTTAATAATATTCCATCGTACAATTAAAAAATATATTTTTCTTAATTTTGTGTTTGTAGCGCCGTTATATTACAAGGGATGGTACCACTTGTTCTACCAATACAACCCCAGCGGCGCTGTGTGGGGTAACATCACGTGGGGCCACGCAATATCACGTGACCTGGTCCGGTGGCTCCACCTCCCCGTCGCCCTGTTCCCGGACCGGTGGTACG
Source organism: Curcuma longa (assembly GCF_044706935.1). Taxonomy (NCBI): domain Eukaryota; kingdom Viridiplantae; phylum Streptophyta; class Magnoliopsida; order Zingiberales; family Zingiberaceae; genus Curcuma; species Curcuma longa. Next base: position 6,394,026 of record NC_133880.1, on the reverse strand, counting down.
ACGCCCGCGGCGCCTGGTCCGGCTCCGCCACTGTCCTTCCCTCCTCCGGCATTCCCGTAATTCTCTACACTGGTTCCACCAACTCCTCCGCCCAGGTTCAGAACCTCGCCGTTCCCGCCGACCCCTCCGATCCCCTGCTCCGGCGCTGGTCCAAGGCCGCCGCTAATCCGGTCATCGTTCCTCCCGCCGGCGTCGGTCTTAAGGACTTCCGAGACCCTACCACCGCCTGGCCCGCTGCCGACGGGGGCTCCTGGATGATCGCCATCGGCACCAAGGATGACTCCGCCTCCGTCCACGCCGGCGTCGCGCTCGTCTACCGCACCGTCGACTTCGTGAAGTACGAGTTGGTGCCCGGGGAGCTGCGGCGGGTGGCGGGGACGGGGATGTGGGAGTGCGTCGACTTCTACTCGTTGTCGGACGGGGCGAAGCACGTGCTGAAGGCGAGCTTGGACGACGACCGGCGGGATTACTACGCGATCGGGAGCTACGACGAGGGGAGGAACGAGTGGGTCCCGGACGACGCGGCGGCCGACGTGGGGGTGGGGCTGAGGTACGACTGGGGGAACTTCTACGCGTCGAAGTCGTTCTACGACCCGGCGAAGCGGCGGCGGGTGCTGTGGGGGTGGGTCGGCGAGGCCGACAGCGAGGCCGCCGACGTCCGCAAGGGCTGGGCGTCGCTCCAGGTACGGAAGAATTTTCAAACTGCACCCCGTAATCGTCTTCAATTTTTCAAAACACCTTCATGGTTAATTAATTAATTACGAACAGAGCATTCCTCGAACGGTAGAATTGGATGCAAAAACGGGAAGAAATCTGGTTCAGTGGCCGGTGGAGGAGGTGAAGAGCTTGAGGATGAGCAGCCAAAAATTCGAGAACATCAAATTGCTTCCTGGATCCTTGATCCCTCTCGACGTTAGCCCGGCCACTCAGGTACGAGATTAATGGTTCAAAGGGGGAAATTTTGCGATGTTTTTGAGACTGTGCGATGTATCGATCGATAGGTGGACATGGAGGGTGAGTTCGAGATAGACGAGGCGGCAATATCAGCGTTGATGACGGCGACGGCGACAACGAAGGGCACGGGTTACAATTGCAGCACGGGCGGCGGCGCTGCGGCGAGAGGCGCCGTCGGGCCGTTCGGCCTTGCGGTGTTGGCCGACGAGGCAGTACTGGAGAAGACGGCCGTATACTTCTACGTCGCCAGAGCTGCCGACGGCCAACTCGCTACGCACTTCTGCCACGACGAGTCGAGGTTTGAATATTTAGTATTATTCAGAAATTTGAGGGGGAAATTGTAATTTATAAATTAATTAACGTAGGTCATCAAGGGCGAACGATATTGTGAAGAGGGTGGTCGGCAGCCACGTGTCTGTGCTTCCTGGCGAGACATTATCCGTCAGAATATTGGTAATTATCTTCACTTTTCTATTTAGGAAAATTACAATTTATTTAATGAATTTAAAATGATATATTAAACATATATTTGATTATTTTGGTAGGTGGATCATTCGATAGTGGAGAGTTTTGCTCAAGGAGGAAGAACATGCATCACTTCCCGTGTGTATCCAACCAAGGCGATCTACAACGCGGCAAGAGTCTTTCTGTTCAACAATGCCAACGATGCCACAGTCACTCTCAAATCTCTCACTGTTTGGCAGATGAATTCAACTTCTAATCATCTCTATGACTTTTAAGATCACCTTTCTTCTAGCCGTTCCATGTGATTAATTATTGTTGTTTAGAATAATTTTATTCTAAATATTTGTGCCTATGTGAAGATTTTCTATGTTTTTTCTTTTACTCGAGATATATCACATAAAAATCTATATAATAAAATGATTAAAATAGAGATATAAAAATGAGAAAAAAAACTAAATAATGATTATACTCGTAAAATAGTATTATATAAATCTCATTCAAATAATAAGATTGTCATAATTAATTCTAAAGGTTGAAATAAAAACTTCTACTCTATTGTATTTGTTTAGGTATGAGTACGGGGTACTTCAAATTTTTTATAAAGTGGAAGATTGACTTTCAAATATATCGTGTTGAAGTGGTATACAGAGAATCTACTGAAAGAATCAATTGAGATGGTTAGATGAAGTCAACTGGATGGAATCAATTGAGATTGATTGGAATCAGTTGGATGAAGTTAGGCGAAGTCAGCTAAGGTTGGCTGGAATCGATTGGATAAAATCGAATGAAATTAGTTGAGGTTGATTGGAATCCACGAGATGAAATCAACTTAGGTTGATCAGAATCAACTAGATGAAGTCCTCTATGAAATAGGAAATATAAAAAAATAGTTATCTCTGAATAAATGCAACAAAAGATTAGAAGGGATCAAGACACACTTGGCTTGCCTATTGGAGTAGACAAATGAAGAAATGAACTAAAAATTTAGATTATGGTGTTGGTTTTTAAGATTGCACACTATTCATCAGAACTAACATGTCTTTTATAAAGATGAACGAATCTATCGAAGTCTTCATATAATAAGTGTGTTTTTTCATCTGATTCTGACTGTTCACTTTTTTTTAGAAAAAAAAAAATATTCCTTTACTGAGATACATAATTACCCTCTTCCAAATGCTCTTAATTGATACAACTTTTCATTTAGACTCCATAATTGGCATCATAATAACGTAACTAACACAATTTTTTTACTTGAACTCTGTACTGCTGTGATAACTAATTATATTAGATGTGTAACTTCTTAGATAAAAATACTCTTAAAGTCGACATAATTTCCTCTTGAGAGTCTAAATCTGACTTCTTTTTATAAAAATCAGAGTTCAAAGAGACACCCCCGGGCATAGCTGAGTTGGTTACGACGCAACAAACTTGCAGAAGAGAGGCAAGGGTTCGAATCATACCCTCCTGCGTCGTGATCAACTGCAGCTTCTCAATTTACCTCATCATAGATGGTCGTATGGTCGACCGTGTGAAACCGCTAAGATGGCGGACTTCTTCTTTTTCCAGAAGAATTAGAAAGAGACACTTAGATTATTTTCTATAACGACTCTGAATAAATAAGAGATAATTTGATTTTTTTCTCATAACAAATTGAAGGAAGAAAATACAATCTAACTTCTTCCGATGACGGATCTCATTATGGAAAAGATGATCCAACTACTTTTGATAACAAATCTCACTAAGGAAAAGATGATCAAACTACTTCTGGTACTGATCTTAATATGAAAAAGACGAGGGACGATCTAACTATTTCGCATTCCACCATTCCCTTATCCCATCTATGTAATGTTTCCACGTGGCAAAAATATTAACAATAAACTTAGTCAAAGTCAATATTTCTATATCCGGATCCGTATCTACACTATATAAAACTTCAACTAACTTCTTTATCAAATAATATAGTATTACATACGATAAAAATCTACGAAATCATCTACTTCATCACTCGTATATCGTATATCGTGGGAAAAATTTACTTTCTAAATTTGGTAACTTATATTGCTTATCGCACTAATACAAATTCTTTAACTAATACTCAAGTACGTTATATTAAATCAACTCTCGTACTAATTATTTAGTGTCTTCAAATCCTGTCGTAGCACAAGTTAGCGGTGAGGTTAATAATAGAGACGACGAAGGTTTAAATAGCGATATCGAATGGAAAGAACAGTCGACTTCGATGAATGAGCGAAAAGAGTCGAGAGAATTCAGGGGAGGGAATATTTTGAGGATTTTTTTTATTTGCAAATTTAAAAAATAAAAAACCCTAATTGAGTTGTTGCCAAAAATAAAGGACAGCTTTCAGAGCATTTGGGCGAATTTCATTGGTAAAAATGGAAACAAGGCTACACGCTTTTTATACGGAGAACTCCCTCTTTCCATCTCCGTTCACTGTATCGTTCAGCCGTAGTTGAGCTTCGCTTAACCCTAGCCCTAGCTTTCCTCCTCCATCCCGTGAGTTTACCAGCCCCCGCCTCCGGTGCTGGAGTCGGCGGCGCCGTGATATAAGTGATGGAGAGCCACCTGAAGAAGTCGTCGCCGCTGAGGATTCGGCTCCGAGTGACGGCGAGGAAGAAAGGGTGGAAGTTGCTCCAAGGCGAGGGCTCCGGCCAGAAGCGCAGGCGGCAGGAATGCATCAACACGGTGAGGAAGCTCCAGCGACGGGAGATCGGTGGCACCCCCCAGCTGTGCCGTGGCAGCGCCGCCGTGACGCCTGAGAAGTTCCGAAACATCCAGCTCCAGGTTTGAATCCCTCGTCTTGCTTTTGGTTTCGGGCGGCTGTTTATTATCTCTCTATAGTCTTTCAATTGCTACTGCTTCATCTCTGGCGATGTATTGCTCGTTGGAGTTTGCAAAATTTAGACATTTCAACGTTCTGTTGATGTTATTTTGAATATGTAAAATCTAGCACTGTGTGGCTTTCTTCCTTTGTATTCGGAACTTTGATTTAGGGTGGAACTGTGTAAGTGAAGATAATCTGAAGGAATTCCCTTTAGTGGAAAAATTGAAGCTAAAATGAGGTATGTTCTCCTGGTTTAGCAAAGGATTTACTCTTGATTGAAAACAAACGTAAGTTCCCAACTATTGCACTCTAGAAAATATTGAAAATGGGGGCAGGAAAAAAAATGGATGCTATCATAAGTGTGCAAGGAGGGGATAACTAGAATAAATCCAAACACATCGTGCTGGAATCCACTTGGGAGGAAAGTAATAGTCTACTAAGACCTTGGAATCCCCAGGAGAAAACACAAGTTAGGAGAAAAAACAATTCTTTGTTAATTTTTTAATCTTCCTTTCTCGGTGGCTTACTATCGTATGTGCACTCGAGTAATAATGAACCAATCATAAAAAATTAAGGGGAAAGAAATAATGTCAAATGAAATATTTAAGATACAAAAGGAAAAACAGCCTTTGTGCCAAATTAGGCTTCTATGGTTACAGTTGACACTGACTCATATTCAGTGGTGCAGTTGAGCATTGATCAGAATCAAAGTGAAGTACTGGATCAAGCATCATCATCGGGTTGAGCAATTCCCTTCAAGCTTGTTTGATTCTTGCAGTTGTACGATGGTTTTGATTTGATATTTGAGTATTTCAATTGGGTTTTGTGGTTCATTTTGTAAGCCTGGGATAATTTTATTATTTTCGTAATCTCAGCTAGATTCAGTTATGATCTTTAGGAAATTTCAGTCTCCATGTATCTCATCAATTGAGTCATTTTTCCCCTCTCTTCACATGCATGTTGGGTGGTGTTGGATATGGTTCTCTCCGACTAATATTACATATCATTTATTATAACTGGAGAAAGCATCATTAAACAAGCCAATTTCAAATGCATCTTAATCTATTTCCATCACTAGCATGGATGATAGTTGTAGAAACATAAATTGGTTTTTCTTGGATGTTCAGATGTGCTTAAGCGATTTATAAACTTATTTTAACATCAATTTTAGCCAAAAGCAACAACATTTTCTTATAGTAATACTAGAATTGTGGACAACAATGTTCATTGAAAATTTCAACTATAATTTGACTTAAAAGCAACAAATTAATGCTTAACTAAAAAAATAATGTTTTCACCACCAAGTAAAAATACACTAATATTAAGTTTGAAATCCTTTGATGTGTGAGGATCACCATGAGCTAGGCACTTATGAACAAGGTGCATATTTGTTGGTTGTTTTGAATAAATCTTTTTGCCTTACTCATAGATTTTTGAAGTTACTATAGGATGAAGTATTCTCTCAAACTAAAGCTTGAAATATTTAAACCTAGGTTTTTCTATTTGCGGTAGTGGAAGATGGACTATTACACTTGAATAAAAGTAGTAGGTTCTTCATAGAAATAGCTTTATTACTAAGTTTGAAATCTTGCTATATAAATATAGAATACTATGAATTCTATTGTATTTTTTGTATGAAAGTGTTTAAAATTTTTATATTATTACTATATATTGAAAGATAATATATATGATAAATCATAAAAAGTCAAATATAGTTCAAAAATATTTTAATAAAAATGGAGGAGTCTCCCTCCTTGCCTTGGTGCAATTGTAAAGTTGCTGCCATGTGACTTGGTTGTCACAAGTTTGAGTCATGGAAATAAGCTCTTGTAACACAAGGAAAAATTTCGTACAATAGACTCTTCCCTTAGGACTTTGTATTGGTGGAAGTTTCTTGCACTGGATTGCCCTTATGGAGGAGTCTCCCTCCCCGAATCTACGATCCAACCCTATGGACCTACTTGCGTTCCTAGGTAGCATCTCGATCTTAACAACTTTTACACAATTAAAGCTTCACCAACCCGATGATGCAATGCTTCATATGCAAGATCCGAGGGTGAGCCTATGCGGTGATCTTATGCTCCGGCAATGTAGGTTTCATGCAAGTAAAGACAAGTCTTTTTGCACTTGCTGCTAACACTGACAACATGGAGCAAGGGCGCTAGGACAACACGTGGGAACCCTCCTCTAGGTGAGCCACAACTTCCTCTTCTTTTTCCCCTCCTATAATGGTTAGGGCTTGATGCCGGTCAATATTGATTCCTCGTTGCGACTCCTTTTTTCTCTCGTACCTCCTATATAGTCACTCCACTATGTAGTGCATATGCCGCATCATGTATGGAGGCATATTTAGTAACCATTAAAAATATTAAAAGATAATTATATTGATACTTAAAGTGTTTATCACTTTCAAACAACATTTTTTTTAATTACAAGCTTCTAAATAAGGTAGGGGCTTAAGCCATTTTGGTTTAGTTTAAATTGGTTCAAATGAACGTACTACCTATGCCATATGCAGTCAATATGTGACCCTTTTAAAATTTTGATTGGTTATACAACTCAAATGGGGATTTTGTAAAACCATGCCAACTCTCCCAATATGACATCAACATAAATTTGATTCGTCCAAACCGAAACCCCGATTCGAATGATTTTTTAAATCATGCGTGGAATACCATAATATATTTATAAATTGCAAAACAACTATTTATTTTAAGGTTACAACCTACTAATTAAGGTAGCTTAGGATTTTTAGGTCAATTTTGTTTAGTCTAAGTTAGTATCAACATTGAGATTAAATCGTTTCGATCAGGGACCAAAAACTTAACTTTTGAGCTATGCATGGAATGCCATAATCTATAGGCACACATGTTCTTTTGGAGAACCCACATATTATGATACACTAAAATGGAGAATTTTGATAAAAAGAAAGAAAGAGAGAGGTACACAGAATTTTGCTATAGAGATTGTGGACATAATTTACTTGACAGTTTAACTAATGCGTCAATTAGTTACTGGAAAAAAATAACAAAAAGAGGTGGGTATTTTTTTCATAAGATGTTGAACCTTAGTTTACAGGAAAAAAAGAGTAGCAAAAAGGAGGTTAATTTTTTCCAGGGAAAGGATCCATTGTACGCAAGATGTTGCACCTCAGTTGAGTCTCATATGGGAACTTAATTGGTTTAGCCCATATGGTTAGTTCTCCTATTTGGGCATGCTGTTAACTTCCATATAACACCCGATGTGGGACTAAACTATCTATTTTGAAGGTAGAATAAGTGCCTCATTGATAGTAGGGTTTTTTTATTTTTTATTTCTTTTTAGGTTCAGAAAATCCTTTTGATGCTAAGTGGTGGGAGGTTAATGCATGGGAACTTACAAATCTTGAAAATTTTCACCCACGTCACTTGTAAACGTGAAGTTTATGATTTCAAGCATTTAGGAATGTCATAACTGTGCTGGCATAAAAAGGTCAACTTAGCATTAATGCATTTAATATTGTTACGTAAAAATACAAGATATAGCATGGTTTAAGACAAGCATAGTTTGATTCCTATGTTTTAGTTAGAATTAGTCGTGTATAGGTTATATTGAAGCAATGAAAACATATAATTATTCTTTATAAAATACAGTGCAGTATAATATTTTTTTCTCCTAAATTTTACATGGTTTCAAAGTTACCTTTCCACATAGGAGTTTCTGGAAGAGATAATCCTCTAAAGGGAGGCTAGCAGTGTCTACTTATCATCATGCATTTTGTGAGAATCTAGGAATTATGCAGATTAGAACCTTGCTATGACTAGCGCATGTCTTCCGGATGTCTCTATGCATGTTGCTTCATTGCACTTTGTTGCACTCCATGCATGGTAACAATGAAGACATAAATTATGCCTTCTTCTCAATCTCTTTGTTTGTTTTCTATATTGGATGTTCTATCAAGCACTTTACAATCAAGTGGAAAAATTAAACAACATCTAGTTGTCTAATGAGCCTCTTGTTGCCGCTCTTCCATCAGTTATTAGGGCAGAGAAACAACCAACTTCTGGTTGTCTAAAGTGCTTTTGCTGTTCGCATTGATAGACTTTCAAGTATTATGTTTCCATTGAGATTCATTTAAAAAAAACCTAATATAACAAATTAGACAGTGTTTATGCTTCAACTTGAGGAGTTCTAGATCAAATATTACAGTCAACCTAGTTTAAGGCATTTTTATTGTTATGCAACAGAATTAGTCATGTTTATGGATTTAATGTTAAATCTATAAATATGTTAATCATTTTTTCCAAATACAACACAAGACACTATTTTTCTTTCCTAAATTCTACAGATATGATCTAAAAGCTGATGTTCTATTGCTTGGTGGGAAATTACTTACAAATTCAATGACATCATTATGCATATTGAACTATGATGCAGAACTTTGTTTAGCGGTGACTATCTTGTAATATAAGTATCAATAGTATGCTGGATGGCCATTGTGAAAGGAGCAGACTTGTTTTATTTGTGTAGGATGAAACTACATTCTGGAGTTATCTATATGATGAGTATACAATACTGTTCTCTAGTCTTGATTATTTAATCCATTGACTTCTATATACTGCGTCAAGAATATCACTAAACCTTCCATTCCTAAAGAGCTCTATACTGCTTTACGAATTAGATTTAAGTCTCGCCACATCTTATTTCTGTTGGATCTGTTGCTGGAATGAATCTCAATGCTTTATTTGGGTGTTTCTGTTTGAGTCTCTGTCATTAAGAAGCAAGAAAAGGTTATAATTGGTGAGCCAGAAAACCTTGAAGTAATGCCCAGCGTTCTCAGCCCACCAAGTGAAATGGTAGTTTCTGTCATGATCAACTAAAAATTCAAGTTTAGAGAGAGTTTCCACCAAGTTGAACCTCCTGAAGATTTATTATGTTTTTCTTAACACAAATACTTGTCAGAGAAATATTATTGATTTAGAACTTATATTCAGGATCTTCCTCAGCTCAGATTTCTTGGGAAATAAAATTTAGGCACATTGACACAGAGCTAGACCAACTACCTATCAGAACTAACACTTGTTTACGTTACAAATATAATCAATGTTAATTGGCAAAAAAAACACCTAAAAATTTAGGACTGAGGACCACAGTAACTTTTGATAAGTCTCTTCAAGTTTCCTGATAGCAATCATCTAGGCACTTTAGTAATGTAAACATGGATTAAAACTAAGCTAATTTCTCGTAACCATAGCATTAAAGTTTGTTCACAGTGCCAGCTGTCTGTTCCACCACACTTTACTATTCAGTATCCTATTTGTGAAATATAAGGAAAAAACATTGAGTCAGTGCTATATTTATCTAGTTTACAATTTTCTTACATCATTTATGTGGAGATACAGGACAGTTTGCTTATATATGAAGTTCAATGTTTCTAAGCCATGTAGTGATAAATTTTTTTAATTCCTGGCCAATTTGCTTACAACATGCATGACTAAATTATGTCACAGATGTATATCTGTTGCCTTTCCCTTGAGATTTTAGGCATGATCTGTCAGATACTTATATTTTTTCATTTGGTGCATATTCATTCTCCACGAATGCAAGTGTACAAATACCTTGTTCTGTACACCATATCCTAGTCAAATATAGATCTTGCCAATGGGATTGTGCTAACAATCTCTTTTCTCTTATGGTTTCTCTTCTGGATAACAGGAAGAGTTTGACACGTATGATCCTAATATCCACTGGTTTCTGAAATTGCAATTTCTGAAGAAAAGGTCCAAGATTATCGAGATTGTTGCTGCAAATGATCTTATATTTGCTCTCGCGCAGTCCGGTCTTTGTGCTGCTTTTAGTAGAAGTAAATCTTCCAGTCACACTCTGTAGCCGGTCCTTTCTTTTTCATTGTGATTGACTTCTGCTTATTGTTGCAGCAACAAACAAGCGGATATGCTTCTTGAACATAAGCCCTGATGAAGTTATCAGGAGCTTATTTTATAATAAGAACAATGAATCTCTCATCACCGTGTCAGTTTACGCGTCGGATCATTTCAGTTCTTTGAAATGCAGGACAACTTCAATTGGGTAAGTGACTCTTTTCAAGTGGATCAATCACCAATGAGAATTTCTGCACATGAATAAATTTTTGGCTTCTTTTTATTTTAGTTGAAAACAAACAGACTGGGCCTGACTGTCTTATGTATTCGACTGATGTCTCCATTTTTTTTTATAAGATAGAAGTCCATAAAATTTGCTATTTGAATATGATTACTCTCAAAAGAATGATCCCATGGTGTCAACTCGACTATGCAGATATATCAGGAGAAACCAATTGTTTTTCATGATCACTGATCATACTGGCACTGACTGTCTTTTTTATTCGACTGATGTCTCCATTTTTTTTATAAGATAGAAGTCCATAAATTTGCTATTTGAATATGATTACTCTCAAAAGAATGATCCCATGGTGTCAACTCGACTATGCAGATATATCAGGAGAAACCAATTGTTTTTCATGATCACTGATTATACTGGCACTGACTGTCTTTTTTATTCGACTGATGTCTCCATTTTTTTTATAAGATAGAAGTCCATAAATTTGCTATTTGAATATGATTACTCTCAAAAGAATGATCCCATGGTGTCAACTCAACTATGCAGATATATCAGGAGAAACCAATTGGATGCTGGGTATCCCCTTTTTGAAACTGAATCCTTAAAATGGCCAGGTTTTGTCGAATTCGATGATGTAAATGGTAAAGTGCTGACCTACTCAGCCCAGGATGGGTAAGCTACCACCTTTTAGTTACTATGTCGTCCTAAATTTTAGGAGCATCCTTCTGAAGTCTCACATATATCTTTTCAGCATTTACAAGGTTTTTGACCTGAAAAACTACTCCTTTCTCTACTCAATTTGTGACAAGGAGATCCAGGAAATTAAAATAAGGTCCCAACTTTTGCGCTTCAAATAATTTCTATGGAAATATTTGTACTATTGTTTTCTCCCCTATTTTTTCTCCTAATATCAGTTCTGGCAGCCCTGGGATCATGTTGCTAATTTACCAAAGAACTCTTAGTCATGTACCACTGACAATACTCTCAATCGAAGATGGAAAAGTATTGAAATCTTTTAATCACTTGCTGCATCGCAACAAAAAGGTTGACTTCATAGAACAGTTCAACGAGAAACTTCTAGTGAAGCAAGAAAATGAGAACCTACAGATTCTCGATGTAAACTGCTAAAACTTTTCCTTATTTGTTACTCAAATTTGTTCATTCATCTCTAATACACCTTGAAGTTAGCAGGTCAGGAATACAGACCTCATTGAAGTTAGCAAGAATGAGTTCATGACCCCTTCTGCATTCATTTTCCTCTACGAGAACCACCTTTTCTTGACGTTCAGAGACAGGACTGTGTCAGTTTGGAATTTTCGCGGGGAGCTTGTCACTTCGTTTGAGGACCATCAACTGTGGCATCTGGACTGTAATACCAACAACATTTACATTACCAGCGATCAAAATCTAATAATCTCCTACTGCAAAGCTGAAGATGGGTGTGACAAGCAGGGAGGTATGGTGCTCAATCCCATCAAGCTCTAAAGTTTTGCTTCCTGCCCAATTGACTGATGATAGGATCTGTCTTGTTTCCATTTTGATCAGTATCTCCTGTTGGCTCCATCAATATGAGCAACATCCTCACCGGAAAATGCATAGCCAAGATATGTCCACTCGATCCCACACTCCAGCCCGCGTCTCGAAAGCGCAAGGATACCAACCGGTCTACAATCAGAAGCACCATCAGGGAGGCTCTTGAAGATGTCACTGCCCTCTTCTACGACGAAGAACGGAACGAGATCTACACTGGCAACAAGCAAGGTTTGATCCATGTCTGGTCTAACTAGATAGAATCACCTTCTCTATGCCTGTTTATAGTGTGGGTCTGTTTGATCGAGACCTACCTGCATGCCATGTTCTATCATAGCTGTAATAGTATTGTATCTTCGGAGATAGGCTTAATATCCCGTCAAAATGATCCCTAAGCAAAAATAATATACTGTATATCTGCTGAATCTGTTAGCAAAATTCTTTCTGTTGTATTGGATCTGTTTAAAATTATACTTTTGCTATAGATGAAACTCTCATAATGCCAACCAGACATGTCTGATATTAAATGGTTTAAAATTCTTTCTGTTGTAATGGATCTGTTAATATTGAATTGATATAGTTAGTAATGTTGACATGATGGACAAGGTCAACGGTGCAAAGCTGGATTCTCTCCGGCACGATCTATTATTGGTCAATCCACTTTTCTCCCTCCCCAATCCTTAGATTCTCCATCCACGCCGAGAAGACAAAAAAGAAGGAAAACCAAACCCCAACCAGACAGCGGCCTCCCTCTCCGCTCCTCCGCCATGGCCACCGCTATGGCTCTCCTCCACCTCCTCCTCCTCCTCCTCCTCCTCCACTGCCTCAGCTTCTCGGCCTCTGCCCCCACCCCGCCGGCCTCCGACACCGACGCCCTCCTCCTCCTAAAAAACTCTTTCACCAATGCCGCGGCCCTCTCGTCCTGGTCCACCTCCAATCCTTCCCCTCCTTGCGACCCCCACGCTCCCTGGCCCGGCGTCATTTGCCTCCAGGGCATCATCACCGGCCTCCACCTCTCTGACATGGGCCTCTCCGGCACCCTCAACGTCGACGCTCTCTTCGCCTTCCCCGCCCTCCGCTCTCTCAGCTTCGTCAACAACTCCCTCTCCGGGGCCCTCCCAGCAGACCTCGGCCGCCTCCACACCCTCAAGTCCATCCTCCTCTCCCGCAACAAGTTCTCCGGCCCCATCCCCACCGACTCCTTCCGCGGCATGACCCGGCTCAAGAAGCTCTGGCTCGATGACAACCAATTCAACGGCCCCATCCCCGACTCGCTCGCCGACGCCACCGCGCTGCTGGAGCTCCACCTGGAGAATAATCATTTCTCCGGCGAGATACCCGCCGCCCTCGCCTTGCCCTCCTTGTCCTCCTTCAACGTGTCCAACAACAATCTCCATGGGTCCATCCCGCAGGCGCTTGCCAAGTTCAACTCGAGTTCGTTCTCCGGTAACGAAGGTTTGTGCAGCCAGCTCGTCGTCGGAAAGCCCTGTGCTGAACCCGCGATCGCCGCCGGAGGCGGCGGAAGTATTATCATCGCCTGCGCCCTCGCTATCCTCCTCGTTTGCATGGCCTTGTACGCGTTGAAGACCGGAGACAAGAAAGAAGAAGTGGTGACGTTAGGAAAGGCTCGCAAAGCGAAAGAAACCACCTCGCCGAACTCGGGAGAAGATGGCGGTGCAAATGCCGGCGCCGGAGGCGGAGCAGAGGGATTGGTTATGTTGAGCTCGAGGAACGGAGAACTCCAGCTTTCCGACCTGATGAAGGCGGAGGCGGAGCTACTGAGGAGCGGCGGTATGGGGACGGTGTACAAAGCGGCGATGGCGAACGGCGTCGCCGTGGTGGTGAAGCGTACACGAGACTTGAACCGGTTGGGGAAGGAGGCGTTCGCCGCCGAGATGGCCCGGCTAGGTCGCCTCTCCCACCCCAACGTGGTGACGCCGTTGGCCTACCATTACCGGAAGGACGAGAAGCTGCTCGTGTTGGAGTTTGTCCCCAAGAGGAGCTTGTCGTACGTCCTCCACGGCGACAGGGGAACAGACCACGCGGCGCTCGATTGGGGGCGCCGCCTCGGCATCGCCCGGGGCGTCGCCCGCGGCCTCGCCTACCTCCACACCGAACTGCCGTTCATCGACGCCCCGCACGGGAATCTAAAATCCGGCAACGTGGTCCTATCACTGGATTTCGAGCCTCGGCTGACGGATTTCGGGTATCTGCCGATGGTCAACGCGTCGCAGGCGGGGACGCTGATGCAGGCTCTGCGAACACCGGAGGTTCTTGCGGGTCGGCCAGTGTCGGCGAGGTCGGACGTGTACTGCTTCGGCGTGCTTCTGCTTGAGCTGATGACCGGGAAATTCCCAGCGCAATACCTGAGCAACGTGGACGGCGGGACGGACGTGGTGGAGTGGGCGACGCGGGCGGCGGGGGAAGGGCGGGAGGCGGATGTCCTGGACCCGGCGATGGTAGCCGGCGCCAAGTCAGCAGTGCCGGAGATGGTGCGGCTGCTGCGGGTGGCGGTGGAGTGCGTGGATCCGGAGCCGGAGCGGCGTCTGGGGCTGAAGGAGGCGGTCGAGAGGATCGAGGAGGTGGCGGAGGCCGCGGCCGAGGCGCTGCGGTCGGATGCGGCGGCGGCGGCGGAGGAGACGCGCGTCCATGAGCCCGATGCGAGGGAAGCGTCCGACGACGATCAGCGCGGTGTTAGGTAGATGTGCCCATGTCGTGACTCGGCTCGTTATACGTTAGCTTGTGACTCTTAAATTATTCATTTATTTATTCGGAAAAATTTTTTTCTGTAATTTTAATTTATGACAAATATATATCTTATAACAAAAGAAATGTAGATTATTTTTCTTTTCTTTTTCTTTTGGAAGTATTTATTGAGACAGAAATGCTATCCTGGGCGACAGCCCGGTGCGCGCCCATGAGCGTCTCGATCTCCGCCGTCCGCCCGATCACACGATCAACGCGAGCCGTCCAAAAATCACGATTGCACAGTATTTCTTCTCGGACCTCCGCCGCTTCCCACCGTCGGTTCATCGCCGTCCGACCACCGCCGGCCGCCGGATCGGACCCGTTGGAACCGCCAATCGTCGGCGGTCCGGCGGTGGCCGGAATTCCGGCCACGATTCGGTCGGAATCCGGCCGAAATCGGCCGGATTCGAATCACGACCGGAGACCGACCGCGATTCGGCCGGAATCCGATCGAATTCCTGCCGACAAACGGCCACTGTCCTATTTCCGGCCGGATTCCGGCAGGATTTCGCCGCAATCCGGCCGGAATGCGTGCCGGCGAGCTGCGCATCCAACGGGCCATGTCCGGCAGCTGGCGGTGATCGGACGGCGACGTGACGGCGGAGGAAGCGGGCAGGGGTCGGGCGGTCGCGCACTGGCTCGTCGCTCAAGATAGCAAAATTCGTTATTGAGATATGGTCGTTTACTTGAAAGGAAGGCGAGCCTTATCGCAATATCTCTTGTGTTCTGCAATCTTCTGCAAAGATTGCAGAACAGAAGAGATATTGTCGTTTACTTGAAAGGAAGGCGAGCCTTATCGCACTAGTAAAATTACTACAAGTAGAATTCAGAGAAAATGTAAATTCAAATGGAATAGTTCTTATTCAAAATGATTTGACTGTAAGGATTTGGATTATAAATCCTCTTATTTTCATGTATTAAATAGTATTTAAGTTCTTAAAGAACTTGGCTATTGAAAATTACTCAGGGGTAAACATTTCTTTAACTAAATCTGATTATAAGTTGTTAAATGATAAAATGAATATAAATTTATTATTTTAGGAACAATAGTATCTGAAGGACGCAGCAAAGGATGTCATGAGTTTAGAGTTTCGAAAATCACTTCTCACAAAGTAAGTAAGACTAAGTACAATGGCGGTACTTAGGATTTTCAATTGGGAGAGAGACGAATTTAATTAGAGCTAATTTGATATGGTATATGGAATTTTACATATGATATCATATAAAAAAAAAAGGCAGTCCGGTGTACAAAGCTTCCGCCATGTAAGGTCTGGAGAAAGAATCCATTGTACGCAGTCTTACCTTGCCTTTGGCAAGAGGCTGTTTCCAGGATTTGAACCCGTGACCTCTAGATCACATGGCAACAACCTTACTGTTGCACCAAAGCTCCCCTTCTACATATGAAATCCAACGCCAGAGAATCTAACAAAAATTTTAATATATTAAAATTTCAATACGGTATCAGTATATTTTTTCTTATATCAAAATTTTTAATATAATATATGATACGTATCATATATTATATTAAAAATTTTGATATAAGAAAAAATATACTGATACCGTATTGAAATTTTAATATATTAAAATTTTTGTTAGATTCTCTGGTGTTGGATTTTGAAATACAACATCGGATTTCAAAATACAACACCACTATGTGGTGCGGTATTTCAAAATCCAGCACCATGTGGTAGCCGATAATTAAGTAGATATTCCTTTTATGACAATTCAAAAATAAATAACAAATAAAATTTTTTAAAACTTTAAAAATTTTCATTTTCACAACCACATATAATAATTTCTAAAAATTATATTTTACAATTATAATTATAAAGCAACAAACACTTCAAAAATTGAATGATCCAATTTTAAAATTTTAAAAATACTTTAAAAATATAAGTTGAAATCTTTGAAAATTTCAAATATTAATGTAGATTGATTCTCATAATCTAAAAGTCTAAATTTTAAATTTAAGAATGTGAAAATAAATTTAAATTCACGATGATGATAAAACATATTTTGTGCAACTTCGACGAGAAAAGAGGGTCAACAGACTAATTCAAAATCATAATATTTCCTTATAAAAGTGGTACCAACGAATAATTTAGATCGAGAGCTTTTTAAATATATGATTAATTATATATATATTTTTGTCAATCAGAATGATAATACAGATTTGAGACTATTCGGAAGAAGGAGTAGAAAGAAATAATATGTATTAAATATATTTTAATTTTAATTCATATTATTTTTAAAAAATATATTATATATATATAATATTATTTTTAAAAAAATCATTAGGCGATCGCACCCGTCCTCCATGTGGTTATGCCATTATTGAAGAATATAATAGATCCTTTTTCAAAATCCGTCTTGTTTGTCATTTATTTGGAAGGATCTATATCGATTATTTTTCTAAAAATATCGGTTCATTACTTCAATATCGATTTAATATTAGTTAATTTTTAAATTTTAATTAACGTTATTTTAATATTAATTAAATAAAACAATTGTAATTAATATTGAAATAGGTTTAACTAATATTAGTATAATTTTAAATAACGTAGAGAGTTTTAGCATGGTAGTTAAAACTTCCCTTCGTGGCGTTTTTTTTAAAAAAAATTAATTAATTTTATTTTTACCAAAGAACTACTATTTTTAATGGTTCTTCGTTCTTCAGGTATCAAGATCCGCTATTAATAACAGGTCGGATCTGTTATTTCGCCCGATTCCACACACCCACCACAAATCGTTGAGAGTTTATGTATCGCCCTAAACCAGAGAAAAGACAGGCGGCGGCGGCGGCGGCGGAAACGACGACTACCACCGCCACCACTACCACGGCGACGAGGAGAGAGGTTTCCTAACCCCGTCGGTCAGAAGTATGAGAGCTGTCCGGAGATCCCCCCGACGCCTCTCTTCGTGGCGTCCAAGCTGCATTCACGCATCCAGATTCCTCCTATCCTCCTCTGCCTCCCTGTCGCCTCCCTCTCATAATGCTTCCGAGGAATCAGCAGCTCAAGGCCTAGAGGATACATCGGATCGCCTACCCCCTCCATCCTCTGAAGCGGTGATCGAGTTCCTTCTCAGCAACCAGCACAAGCCCAACGACGCGCTCAAGTTCTTCGAACGGTCTCGGATTCAGGACAGCTTCGGGGGAGATTTGCGCAACGTCGATTCCTTATGCGTCATGCTCCACATCCTCTCCAGCGCTGGGAAGGTAACAAATGCGCAGAATTTGATGAAAAATTTGATTCAATCTGGTTCTGTTCCACGTCCCAGCATTCTGGTCCATCGGCTGGCCGAGACGGCAAGTAAGTGCCGCTCTAATTCTAGTTCTTTCGATCATCTCTTGACTTCCTACACAAGAACTGGAAAGGTAGAAGAAGCCGTTGAGGCTTTCAAGAGTATGGTCGAGAATGACATCTTTCCTGGTGTCGAATCTAGGAATGGTTTATTGCTCTCTATGCTCAGATCAGGTTTCTATAGTAAAGCTCTAGAGCTTTTTGAGGAGATGAGGGATAGAGGAATGAATTATAACAAGTTTACACTTGACGTTGTCATGAATGTCTGCTTGAAAACAGGGAAATCAGAGGATGCCGAGGTGTACTTTAGAGAAGCAGTTGATAAGGGACAGGTGCAGCCTGATACGGTTTCTTATGATAAGTTGATTCATTCATCTTGCAAGAAGCCTGATGCCAAGAAAGCTTGTGATTTTTTGAGTGAGATGAAGGATGCTGGGTTGGTTCCTTCTGCTTTCATTTATAATCTCGTTATCGGAGCTTGTGTTAAGCAAGGTGACTTAGAAAAGGCATTGAGTTTGAAGGATGAGATGCTTGGTTGTGGTCTTTCGATGAATTTAGTTCTCGCGACTAGTCTGATGAAAGGCTACTGTGTAAAGGGTGACCTTAATAGTGCTTTGGATTTGCTGGCTAAAGTCCGTGAGCAAGGTATTGAACCAAACAACGTTACATACTGTGTTCTGATTGATGGCTGTTTTAAACACGGAAACACAGAAAAGGCAATTGAACTTTACCACCAAATGAAGGAGATGAGCTTGGTGCCGAATGTATTTACTTTGAATTCGGTCATAAAGTGTCTGTTGAAGTCTAACAACTGGAAAGAGGCATATGGTGTGTTTGAGGAGGGAGTTTCATCTGGTGTGGCCAATGTTTTCACCTATAACTGTCTTATTCATTGGCTTTGCCGTGCTGGGAGGCTAAAGGAAGCTTGCGGATTGTTTAATAAGATGTTGGAGACTGGATTAGAACCCAGTGAAGTTTCTTATAACAACTTGATATTCGGCCATTGTGTCAAGGGAGATTTGGATTCAGCTGTTAACTTGTACACTCAGATGTCTGAAAAGGGTATAAAACCAAATGTGATCACCTATACCAATTTAGTGACATGCCATGTGAAGAAAAATAACAAGGACAAAGCTCTTCAACTTGTTGATGAAATGCGCAACATGGGCGTTGCTTGTAATGATTATACATACAACACCATTGTGAACGGCCTTTGCAAAACTGGACATGTGACTGTTGCGAAAGACATGTTGCAGAAGTTTTTGGAGGAAGGTTTTATCCCCAGTGCTATGACATACAATAGCATGATTGATGGCTTTGTGAAGCAGGGCATGATGAGCATGGCACTTTCAACATATCGAGAAATGATTAGTTGTGGCATCTCCCCTAATATCATTACTTACACCAGTTTGATTGACGGGTATTGTAGAAGTAATTCTGTTGATCTTACTCTCAAATTGTTGAACGATTTAAGAAGGAAAGATTTTCCATTGGACATTGCTGTGTATAATATTCTTATTGATTATTTGTGCAAGGAAGGGAAGATGGAAGTCGCTTTGTATCTTTTTAATGATATAGATAAAGTTGGTTTAGCACCTGGTTCATCGATATTCAATAGCCTTATCTCTGGCTATAAATCTCAAGGTAAAATGGAAGCTGCTGTTCAGTTGCATAGAAGAATGGTTAGAGATAGAATTCCTTGCGATACGGCAACCTACACTAATCTTATTGATGGATCATTGAAAGTTGGAAAAACAGCCCTAGCTTCTGAATTTTACTCCATGTTGCTACAAGACCAAAATGTACCAGATGATGTCACATTCACTGCATTGATACATGGCCTCTGCAACAATGGTGATGTGGAAGGTGCTCACAGAATGTTGCTTGAAATGGATAGAGTGGATGTACAACCTAATGTCGGCTTATACAATAAATTGATTAATGGGTATTTTAGAGAGGGTAAGTTCGAAGAAGCTTTTCGTTTGCACGATGAGATGCTCGACAGAGGTCTTGTACCCAATGAAACAACATATGACATTCTAGCAAATCACAAGCTTTGAGGGATTAATTTTTTCAAATGCAATTACTTAAGAATGTCCAAGAGCCCTGGATGACAGTAGTTGTCCTGAGGCAGCAAGTGTTCATCTTCAAAGGATGCCTCGAGCGATTCTCTTGCTGTTTCCAGTGCTATTCTCTGCTGAGTGAAGGATGCCTCGACAGATTCTCTTCCTTTTTGCAATGCTATTTTCTTCTCGTGAAAATGTAGGTAATGATATTGAAGCACTTATGATGCACCATAAAAGTTAATATATTTTTCTCAAACTTCTTACTCGATTGGATCAATAGGCTTTGAGAATCAAATCTTTATCCTCTACCTATATTATCTAGTTTAGATCATAATGCCTCAATCTTGTGTTTAAATGGAGAGATATGTGTTAATGCACTGGTTTGTTTGCCCTTCCTTCGATTATAAATTTATATGATTAATTTTTGACTTGCAGGTGGGATTCGACCTTTTTTAGATGGTTAATTATGTCTTGATGGAGAGATCTGTAAACCCTAGGCTTCCAACTGATAACTGTGCACAAGATGAATGCATACTAAAAAAGGAGATGAAGTTGATAGAAATGTTTCAGATTTATGCTTAGAAGATTGTATAGAACAAACCCTCTTGAGAGAAATTTGAGTTTATCCAATAAGCTTTGGCAAATTGGATGCTCGAGAGTTGAGACAATTTCTATGGATGGAAACTGAATGGATTGACTGAATACCAGAGTGAAGGAAAGGAATGGAAGGTCATTCCTATTCCAGGAAAAGAAGGTAGTTTCTTACTAAGGCAGCGGAAAAGGAAGTTTGGTACCCTGGACAAAAAGAATGTTTCTAGAAAAAAATGCAGGAAAAAGATTTTTTTTTATATTGTATTATTTATTTGTTAATGAAATTATGCAGAAGATTCACACTTATTGGCATTGCTCTAACAAGTAGTGAGGGGTCATCCTCAAAAACTTATCGGTTCCCTTAGTACCTTTTTGCTTTCCCCTCAACTCTACCTTTTCTGCTTTTCGACTCAACCAATGTGGCTTCATATGGACAAACATGGATTAGGAATCCTTCCTTGCTTAGACATTTTTTTGCTCTTCAACTCAACCAATGTGGATCCATATTGGTAGTCGAGTAAGTATTGTTGGTTTCCTAATCGTCTTCTATTCTATTTTGTTTAGAGTTATGTACTATGGTGTGGTATCAATGCCTACATAGAACCCTAAACATGTTTAGTTTTTTTTTT
Source organism: Curcuma longa (assembly GCF_044706935.1). Classification (NCBI taxonomy): domain Eukaryota; kingdom Viridiplantae; phylum Streptophyta; class Magnoliopsida; order Zingiberales; family Zingiberaceae; genus Curcuma; species Curcuma longa. The sequence continues at coordinate 6,372,803 of NC_133880.1, read as the reverse complement.
TCTGGATGATCCGGCTAAAATTTGAGATCATTTCCTCTTAATTACCCTAGTTTTGTTATGATTAGATAAGCATTTTTTTGTGATTTTCTTTTTAGTTTTTTTTATTCTCAGAAAACATAGGTTTAGATAATTTTGGCCATTTAATTGTGTAATTATATTGGATTGGCTGGTGGCTTCTTGTGCCATGATTTTTTAGATTGATTTTCTAATTTTTCATAGTAATAATTTGTCTTATCTTTTTCTGAAGACCAAACATGTTTAAGTTCAAAATAATCATTGCTAAAAACTGTTAAAAGAATCATTGATAAATATTTATTTAAAATTTGCCCTTTTTATTTTTAAATTTAATATTTATCATCAAGATATACAAGATGGGTAGCCTACAACTTCTGCAAAGTGGAATCCACTAACTTAAAACTTCATACGATCGGCCCCATAACCATTTGTGAGGAGGTAAATCGAGAAACTGCAATTGGTCATGATGCAAGACCCTTGTCCTCTTCTACAAGTCTGCTGCGTCGTAACCAACTCAGTTATGTCCATATTATCAAAGCAAGAGGTATGATGTGGTGGTATATTTCATCGTGGTCAATTGTAATTTTTTAATTTATTTTTTATAAATGATCATGAGATCGATCGTGTGAGGCCATTAGGATGACGGATTTTATCTTTTTACAAAAATGATATGATGGTACGAGATAGAGTATTTTTTTTAAATAATCATAATTTAAAATTAATTCACATAGCGCATGCAGATTCATCCACTGTAGGATAGGATTGGATTTTCTACATTCAAGCAAAAGTAAAGTCTAGGATATAAGAGATGCTTCTTGCTCTAACAAAATTTTCCACATTGAACAATCAAAAGGAAAGTCTATGACAATAAAATTATCAATTCTCATCTTACATAAAAAAAATTAAAAATTATATTATCTCAAATTTATTTAATACATGAGGTTTTAATTTTTTATAGATTAATAATACGGCCTCTTCCGTGTAAAATAACACTTTTTATAATTAAATTATTTTATTTGTATTTAAGTTATTTATCAGCTATCATAATTATATATAATAAAGGTAATAGATAATATTGAAAAAGTTAAATGATTTATTACCATTTGTAAAAAAAACAAAGCACGAATGTGTTATAAATTAAAGTCTGAGTTAGACATTAATTATAACAAAATAGGTGTTAATTTTTTTTTTATCATGTATCCAACTTACATCACCCATCATCCTTTCATTAAATTCAAGTAGACAGAACTTGTCCCTCAAATAAATTTAAAAAATGAAATGATGTTTCATGAGACATTTCAATATTATTAGTTGTTTAAACATCGTATATATATATATATATATATATATATTTTTAAATTTAATAATATATCTTTTACCGTTACATTATGTCCTTGAGACAAATAAATTAAATAACAATTAACCAAATATTAATCACTAACGACACTCTGCCGCATGCATGTGTCAATTCTAAATGACAATAACTTCTTTGATTAACAAAGCTTAAATAATCCTCTCGAAACATCAATAGCATAATTCATTCTATATTGTTTTCTTTAATAACCATTAACGGAATTTATAATTGTGAACATATTAATTTCCTTTACATTGTATTAAATAAAATTAATTTATATATAATTTGTTAAGCTGTATATTATGGTTAATGATTAATATTAAAAAAAATTAAATACTTCAATAAAAAAAAGTGAAATTTATCACTCTAACGGTTCACATGATCAATCCTACGATTATCTGTGAGGAGTTAAATTGAAAAGTTACAATTGACAACAACAGAGAGGACATTGCCTCGATCAATCATCAAAATTCGATCCTTATCCACTTTAATAAATCTTTTCTGTATAATCAATGTTACTATACCCCGAGATAAGAAAAGCAAATAAGATCCTTCACAACTGCAATGTGCATCAAATAAACACGTCATCATTAATCTCCATTAGTAACAAAATTAATTATTAAAAGTAATTAATTGTTAAAAATAAATATTGTTTAATCGTTTATAATCCAAGTGTAAAGGATTTAATTATTTAAATGACACATCATTTAAGATTTTTATTAAAAATCTTGATATATGATATAATTTATTTAGCAATTTAATAATGGTGAATAACTGGCTCGGACTCGACCAAATTGGGCAAACGGAGTATTTTGGTCGATTCGGCCCGGTTCAGAAAATCCGTAGCGCGTTGCGTAATGGATTCCGAGAACACAATCGATCAAATCTAAATCGAAGGATCTGCACCTTCGGCGGCTCCCAAATCCATCGCGAGCGGCGTTTTTGGAGCAGCAGCGAGAGGAATCGCGAGGGCGAACCTTGAAATCGAAGCGCTTTCTCCAAATTTGCTCGACGGCCGGCGCGTTGCGCCAGCAATCGGCGATAGCGGGTGGGGAAGCGAGATCAAGGTGGGCCAGAAGGCTGACGGCGGTAAGGAGGAACTAAGGGTGGGATTCGGTTCGCCCTTTAGTCTCTCCGATTGGACAGCGGGTTTGGAACGCTGATAGCTGAACTGGGTTTCGGGATTGATCAATCGGGGTGCCCTTCTAGGTTAGTTTGCCTGTCTGATTCTTTTTGATCGATGCCTCTTTATATCGTTTGTGGATTTTGGCCCGCCTTGTGCTCATTAGGGTTTTTGTCTGTTCTTCTATTTATGCGTCTACTATTGTGATTGCTTTGATCGTATTGTTGTATGAATGAACTTTGTAATTATGAGCCACTTGTTCATTGGAAGACAGAATAGCGGACCAATGTAATTCCATTTGAGATTGTTTTTTCCTGAATTTTGACAGTATTTTATAGCTTCTCGTAACTATATTCATCTCACTTCGGTTGTCTTTGAGTGAGGATTTGGAGGAGTTCTGGTTGCTTCCCAAATTAAGTAGCACATTTTAAGTGGACTAACTACACTGTACTTTACTGTAAAGGTGAAATGCAAGGAGGTTTCTAATTTGCTTCTATTTTATTATCATTATTATTTTGAATCGTTAGGCAGATTTTGCTACTCAATATCTTTTAGGAGGCTTTAGTTATGTTTGCTGTTATTGACGGTAAGTTATTATGCTCTTCAAAATGTTGCAGGAGGATTTTACTGTTCCAGATAATCTAAACTCCATTTTCTGATTGGCATTACTGTTTCCTACTGTGGCTTTCAAGTAATAAGTCTCAATACCAGTTGTATATTTGCATGAAGATAGAGGGCTATGAACTCCAATGCTCCTATATCTGGACAGGTGGCTTCTCAACCTAGCTCCCAAATGCCCGGTCTGCCCCTGCAGATCAACAATTCAATGGCATCTCAAATGCAGAATCTTGATTCTCGAAAGATGGATCCTGAGTTTATGCAATTACGTAGAAGAATGCAACAGAAGATGTAAGTTAGTTGTCCTACATCTTGAAATACTTTATTACCCTTCCAGCTTGCACTACTAAGATTTTAATAATTGGGTGACTGATTTGGCAACTGACGCAATGAATGTACTCACACATGTTCACCTTCAAATTGCAAGTAATTATAACTGTATTGCCTGTGTCTTATATGCAACAATCAAAATTGATAAGATATGGACTACAATGAACCTGAAAGATTAAAATTCAAACCATGGAGCATAACTAAAGGGATGGTAACGCATAGATAGTCCATGTCCAATCCTTCCAGATAGTTTTTTTTTTTTTAATTATTGGAAAAGTCAGTTTTGATGTTGGGATAATTACCCGCTACATTATTTAGCCAATATGGAAGTGGCACAAGTGCACTAGGTGCGGATGCCATGCAGTTGGACAATTAAATCAGGATTTTGACACACTATCTCTAGCTTGACATTAAGCATTGATTGAGTACTTAAAATTTTACCTCGACTCAACCATCTCTTTCAGGATCTAATTTGGTCCATTCATCAACTTTTGAAATGGACAACTTACCTTTCTAGATGTCGCTAGCGCTTTATTTGAGCTGTGGGCACTTTGAACAAATCAGGCCTTGTTCGACGACGGTTATCTCATGTTTTCTTCAGTGAAGAACTTACATTAGGTCTGTGCATGAGTTAGTATGTGTAGGCCAATCTATATGATTGCAGCTTGATCATGTCAAGTTTCATTCAATGTTCTCAAAAGGCATTAGTACATGCAATCTAGGTGCTAAAAGCACACAAACTGCCATTTGAATGCCTTAAGGCTTGTTGAGGCCGCTACAGTCTTTTGTCACCCACCCTATCAAGCATCTGATATGAACTACTAGGTGAGGATGTCAAGGCACTCACAAACAAACCAAGCCATATGTTCTACCATACAATTATTTGGGTGTAGGTACATGAATTTATCCCGCCATTGAACTCTATTTAAGGCTATAACCTTATACTGCTATTAATGTACAAGTCTTGCCTAGATGCTCATTTTGTAGCAAAATAAAATTAAAACTACCTCCACTGAATCTTCACTTTCAACTACCTCCCATGCTAGTTGAGTGACTATTGTTAGTACTATAAAACAATGCCAAATCAGCCAATAAATTTTATGCTTCTTTATTTCCTAAAAAATATCTGTTTTTTAGAATTGATGATGTAGAACATAGCCACAATTTTGAGCAACATAATAGTCCTTTCGCTATCTTATTTGTCTCTCTTTTGTTCTTTCTTCTTTAACACCCCCCTTTTTTGTCAATTGTTTTTTTTGCTCTCTTTAGTATCCTTGAATTTCCTTCCCTTGACTTAGGAAGCTGTGCTGCAACTCTTGTATTTTTTTCCCTTTCTTAATTAAGACAAGCTGTGGTAATACAAATAAAATAAAACTCACATACCGGAGTAATGCTTTAACCTATCTAATGTTTATTTTCACTGTTGTTTGTTGATCTTGGTAATCAAAGATTCATGATATGCCTATGCCAATCAATTTTCTCTCGGATTCTTAATCATTGACATTTGGAACTTTACTCAGGCCAAAGGGTTTGCATTTTATTCTTTTTAATCTAAAAGAGAAAGATTGCCATGACTAGCACATATCACGTTAGGCATTATAATACCTAATCATCTTGAAATGGTAAGCACTTTCTGCAGCATTAACTTCCTTGCAAAATGTCATGTATCTATTTAACTATTTAGGCATCCTTTAAAATTGAAAAAGCGATATATAGTTGATGCAGGATGCATGCCCATGAATTGCATTATTATATTTAGGAATATTTGTGCATATTTCATTTATATATACAAATGCTTGCTATTGCCAAAAATTTGTGACTAGTTAGAAACATTTCACTTGTTGCAGTTACAATATACTTCAAAGAAAAAATCAGTCGAATGACTGGCTGCGTAAGCTACCGGAAATGGTCAAGCGCTTGGAGGACGCTATGTTTAGAGACACTGCAACAAAGGTATTATTTCTACTTTACTAAGATAATCATTTTTTAAAAAAATTTTAAGTTATCTCAATATCCAAGTCCATTACATCTTTTCTTAGTAAGTTTATCACATGCCTCTTTTTCACTTTAATGCTAATTTTTTTCTATGCTAATCCTTACAAGCTTTGCAATATCTATTGAACTATGACCAGGATGAGTATTTGACTTTGTATACGGAGTCAGATGAAAATCGATTTTTGTCCATCATCAAAAGTATTTTTAACAGCAAACAGCGTGCACAACATCAAGTTAGACCTTCTTCTACTCCCAATATGATGATTCCAACACCTGGGATGCAACAAGATAGAAGCACACAATCGATAGTATCTGGTTCAATTGAGAACCCAAAAATGAGTGGTCCAAGTGTTGAATGTCCTTCCGCAACAAACATGGGAAATTTGCCACCAACTGGGAATGGTCTGACTGATGTCAATACCCCATTTAATTTGGCTAATGGTAATTCTGTCGGTCTTTCATAGTTTTATTATCTTTTGTTTGCTCCCTTTTGGTCATGTACAGAGATGAGACGTATTCTTCTGTGCAGTTTCCAATGGCCATCAGAGACAAGGTACAAACTTTCCTCTTGGTTCAGTTGTAAGAAATGTAATGCATTCTAACTCCGCTGGCGTACCAAGACAATCTAATCAGATGATTCCAACACCTGGATATATAGATCCACAGTCAGTATCCTTTGCCTCAGGATCATCCAATGCAACTAATCTGTCTAGTGATGAGTCTACAATACCGTTGGAGTTACAACAGAAACGGAATATTGGAAACCCAAGCAACCACTTATTACATAGTTTAGGAGGGCAGATTGATAGCGGTATCAGGCCAAGCACTCTGCAGAAAACTTTACTGCATAGCATGCCAAACGGAGTTGCGAATGGTGGTCTGGATTCAGTTGGGAGCAACATGCAATTTAATAGGTCTACAAATTTAGAGGGGTTACTAAAGACTGGGCCTCCCAATGTTCCTCCTAAGCCTCTGCAACAGCACTTTGATCAGCAAATACACCAACCTAGAATGCCAGGTAATGCTATCAATATGATAATCTGTTATCTGAGTTTCCCACTTTCTAGATATCTTTTGCTTTTTCATGCTGTCTCCATACAAGTAATCAGATTGTACATATCCAGGATCAAATCTTTTATCTGATTTTGTATTTATCTATGGATCAAGCGATGGAATTACTGAACAACATGGTGAATTTTAGACTCTAATTTATGCCTGTGTTGAATGGAAATCAAGGGCCTAGTTTCTTAGTGCAATTAAATCACCTATGAATAGTGGAAAAAGTGTAAAATTTACTGTTAATTTCCTGATATGTAATGTATGGGAAAATGAATTTTAATGTAATTATTATCTTGGAGGTACAATAAGGAGGAGGTGCTATGTACCAACTTGGCAAATGTTATTATGTACCATGTTAAACTGAATCTACTACGTGTATCTTGAGCCAACAGATTGGATATTATTTTAGTTTCATATCCTTATCTAACAAGCTTCATTCTAATTTGCTGCACTTATTTTATTTCTGGAAGTGCGCTCTTATAAATTTGTAATATTGCTGTAATGTTATGCAGTGCCATTGTCTGAGCAAATGTTGTCTAATGGACTTGATGTTTATTCTATGAAAGGAGCTGATGTATCAGGATCTAATATTATTCATGGCCTTGGTTCATCTGCATTATCTGCTCTGAATAACCTCAACAGTGGAAGCTTGCAAATGAGATTGCGAACAAATCCAGGCATGCTTTACCATCAAACAAGTTTAAATCCTCAGTACACACAAATAAGGCCCCACACAATGGATCCTTCACACAAATTGAATGTACATGGATCACAATCGACAAATGAGGTATTGCAATCACACTCACAGGTGCAACAATCTCAGCAACAAGCTAGCCCATCTTATACCCAGTTCTTTCAAAACCAAAATAAGCTGCTATTGCAGCAGCAGCAGCAAGGTCAACAAAACCAAATAACTGTACCATCTGATCTGCGGAGACAGACTTCAGGAATTTCTTTAGATGAGCAAATGTCAGGGCATGGACTTATGAACCATTCTGGGGCACTAGATCCACAAGTTTCCCAGCAGATCCTACCATCAGAATCACAATCTCAGTGTCCTGAAGTCCATCCTAAAGCACAATTTGTCAGCCAACTATCTGGTTCTCAAGAATTTCATGTTCAGATTCTACAGGGTCCTCACAAGTCATTGCACCCAAATGACTTGGCTGAGAACTCTCAAAGGGATATCAACAACCTGTCTAGCGGATCACTAACAAGGGACCAATTTCAACTTCAACCTTCACAAGGGGTACAATTGTTGGATAAACTTTCAATTGAAGAACCTTCAGAATTTCATCAGAAAGTCACTGTGAAGGAAGAAGTTCAGCAACCTCATATCTCCCTTCAGAGATCTAATGTCATTACTGCTACAACTATGCCCCATTTTTCTAGGGGACTTGCTCCTGGCCTGGAGGAATCTATAGGCAAATCAAATTATCTGAAGCAAATTAGGTGGTTGTTGTTTTTGCACCATGCTCGGCGTTGTCCTTCTATCCAAAAGGACAATGCCAGAAGTTTATTGCTTAAGAGTAAGAATTAATAACTCACATACGTAGCTGCAATAGTGACTCATGCGAGTATGCCCGCTGTAGCCTAGTCAGAGGGCTTCTTCGACATTTCCATTACTGCCGAGCAGCTCATTGTCCTGTATGCGTGCCAGTTCGTAGCTTTATGGCTTCTTGTAGAAGGCCTGTTCGTGCTTTATCTGATGCTGGTTCAGAGAGTAAGCCGATGCTGCCAATACTACAAGCAAGGGGAGAGATGCTATTGAAATCACTGGTGATATGGAGTCTAAGACCACAATGATTCAACTTACTGGTGCTTTATCTGATGCTATCTCAGTAAGACAGATGGATGCTGACAATAATAGGATCAAAAGAGATGCAATGATTGCTGAACTGTCTGACGATAAGCAGGCTAAGTGTAGGAAAATTCAACGTGTATCTCCTCTTGTTACTGACAATGGATCATCTGCAGCATTGCATTCTTCTAAGGATGATTCTCATGGCTTCCAGGAGGCACAGCTTGGGAACTGCAAACAAACTGACGTGGTCATGTCCACTAAATGTGAAATCCCTGATACAAAGACTGAACGATACATTAGCACTGGACACGAAAAATTACCAATTTATGGAAGTAACATTGATCGAAAGCAGACCAAAATGATTGATATGAAATCTAATACTTCCAATCATGTTAAGTGTAATATTAAGCAAGAAACCTTGATGGTTGAAGAGGAGATTGATCAGGCAAAAAATCATATCAAGCAGGAAAGTTTTGACAAGCCCACTGATCAAGCAACTGCAAGTCAATCAGGGAAGCCTAAGATAAAGATTGTGCTCCTTAACTGAGCTTTTCACTCCAGAACAAATCAGGGACCATATTCATAGTCTCAGGCGATGGGATGGCCAGGTTAGCTGTTGGACTATCAAAATCTGTTGCTATCATTATAAAGTTTGAGCTGTGACTTGAGTTGTTTCCTTAACATTATGATAGTCAAACGAACTATGTTTCTTTTCGACTTCCAGAAACTATAATCTTGCTGTTTTCTCTGTCATGTATTATTTGACATGTTTTAGTTAGCAAAATATCACATGTTGTTTGGGTTTAGCTACACCAACATTTATTTGAGATTAGTTGATTTCTAGAAGGAAAGCAAAAAAAGCAAAACAAATGTGTACAAATTCGTAAAATACTCTCTGGTTATCTTGTGCTTGTTTTTCTGCACTTTTAGAATTTCTTTCAAGGAGAATCAGTACTTTATGTGATGTATTTCTCATGGTCATTGTTGGATAGTCACATTGCTCTTGTGTTATAGAAATCACCTTGTCAAAATAAGCACTAGGGTTGTCTTTCCATTTCACATTTCTAATTCTCCTTGCTTACCATATTGCATGGAAGCATTTTTAGCTGCTAAATTTCTTGGATTCCTTACCTACTATATTCTTACTTTGTGATAGATATTGTCATAGCATTGGAGCCATAAGAAACATTTGTACTGTATTTTCTTTTTTTGCAATTTTCTCTCATATCTCAAAATTGGTTGTTGCAGAGTAAAGCTAAAGCTGAAAAGAACCAGGCAATGGAACACACAATAAATGAGAGTTCATGATGAACTTTGTGCAGTGGAAAAGCTTACATTTGATCCCCCTCCAATATACTGTTCAACATGCGGTGCAAGGATAAAGCGAAATGCTATGTACTACACAGTTGGAAGTGAAACCCGTCACTACTTTTGCATCCCATGCTATAATGAGACTCGTGGTGATACTAGCAGTTGAAGGTTCTACATTTCTTAAGGCAAAGCT
>NC_133880.1:6326099-6362901 GCF_044706935.1 Curcuma longa | reverse complement strand
GTTTTTTAGAATTGATGATGTAGAACATAGCCACAATTTTGAGCAACATAATAGTCCTTTCGCTATCTATTTGTCTCTCTTTTGTTCTTTCTTCTTTAACACCCCCCTTTTTTGTCAATTGTTTTTTTTGCTCTCTTTAGTATCCTTGAATTTCCTTCCCTTGACTTAGGAAGCTGTGCTGCAACTCTTGCATTTTTTTCCCTTTCTTAATTAAGACAAGCTGTGGTAATACAAATAAAATAAAACTCACATACCGGAGTAATGCTTTAACCTATCTAATGTTTATTTTCACTGTTGTTTGTTGATCTTGGTAATCAAAGATTCATGATATGCCTATGCCAATCAATTTTCTCTCGGATTCTTAATCATTGACATTTGGAAAGTTGCTCGTAGGCCAAAGGGTTTGCATTTTATTCTTTTTAATCTAAAAGAGAAAGATTGCCATGACTAGCACATATCACGTTAGGCATTATAATACCTAATCATCTTGAAATGGTAAGCACTTTCTGCAGCATTAACTTCCTTGCAAAATGTCATGTATCTATTTAACTATTTAGGCATCCTTTAAAATTGAAAAAGCGATATATAGTTGATGCAGGATGCATGCCCATGAATTGCATTATTATATTTAGGAATATTTGTGCATATTTCATTTATATATACAAATGCTTGCTATTGCCAAAAATTTGTGACTAGTTAGAAACATTTCACTTGTTGCAGTTACAATATACTTCAAAGAAAAAATCAGTCGAATGACTGGCTGCGTAAGCTACCGGAAATGGTCAAGCGCTTGGAGGATGCTATGTTTAGAGACACTGCAACAAAGGTATTATTTCTACTTTACTAAGATAATCATTTTTTAAAAAAATTTTAAGTTATCTCAATATCCAAGCCCATTACATCTTTTCTTAGTAAGTTTATCACATGCCTCTTTTTCACTTTAATGCTAATTTTTTTCTATGCTAATCCTTACAAGCTTTGCAATATCTATTGAACTATGACCAGGATGAGTATTTGACTTTGTATACGGAGTCAGATGAAAATCGATTTTTGTCCATCATCAAAAGTATTTTTAACAGCAAACAGCGTGCACAACATCAAGTTAGACCTTCTTCTACTCCCAATATGATGATTCCAACACCTGGGATGCAACAAGATAGAAGCACACAATCGATAGTATCTGGTTCAATTGAGAACCCAAAAATGAGTGGTCCAAGTGTTGAATGTCCTTCCGCAACAAACATGGGAAATTTGCCACCAACTGGGAATGGTCTGACTGATGTCAATACCCCATTTAATTTGGCTAATGGTAATTCTGTCGGTCTTTCATAGTTTTATTATCTTTTGTTTGCTCCCTTTTGGTCATGTACAGAGATGAGACGTATTCTTCTGTGCAGTTTCCAATGGCCATCAGAGACAAGGTACAAACTTTCCTCTTGGTTCAGTTGTAAGAAATGTAATGCATTCTAACTCCGCTGGCGTACCAAGACAATCTAATCAGATGATTCCAACACCTGGATATATAGATCCACAGTCAGTATCCTTTGCCTCAGGATCATCCAATGCAACTAATCTGTCTAGTGATGAGTCTACAATACCGTTGGAGTTACAACAGAAACGGAATATTGGAAACCCAAGCAACCACTTATTACATAGTTTAGGAGGGCAGATTGATAGCGGTATCAGGCCAAGCACTCTGCAGAAAACTTTACTGCATAGCATGCCAAACGGAGTTGCGAATGGTGGTCTGGATTCAGTTGGGAGCAACATGCAATTTAATAGGTCTACAAATTTAGAGGGGTTACTAAAGACTGGGCCTCCCAATGTTCCTCCTAAGCCTCTGCAACAGCACTTTGATCAGCAAATACACCAACCTAGAATGCCAGGTAATGCTATCAATATGATAATCTGTTATCTGAGTTTCCCACTTTCTAGATATCTTTTGCTTTTTCATGCTGTCTCCATACAAGTAATCAGATTGTACATATCCAGGATCAAATCTTTTATCTGATTTTGTATTTATCTATGGATCAAGCGATGGAATTACTGAACAACATGGTGAATTTTAGACTCTAATTTATGCCTGTGTTGAATGGAAATCAAGGGCCTAGTTTCTTAGTGCAATTAAATCACCTATGAATAGTGGAAAAAGTGTAAAATTTACTGTTAATTTCCTGATATGTAATGTATGGGAAAATGAATTTTAATGTAATTATTATCTTGGAGGTACAATAAGGAGGAGGTGCTATGTACCAACTTGGCAAATGTTATTATGTACCATGTTAAACTGAATCTACTACGTGTATCTTGAGCCAACAGATTGGATATTATTTTAGTTTCATATCCTTATCTAACAAGCTTCATTCTAATTTGCTGCACTTATTTTATTTCTGGAAGTGCGCTCTTATAAATTTGTAATATTGCTGTAATGTTATGCAGTGCCATTGTCTGAGCAAATGTTGTCTAATGGACTTGATGTTTATTCTATGAAAGGAGCTGATGTATCAGGATCTAATATTATTCATGGCCTTGGTTCATCTGCATTATCTGCTCTGAATAACCTCAACAGTGGAAGCTTGCAAATGAGATTGCGAACAAATCCAGGCATGCTTTACCATCAAACAAGTTTAAATCCTCAGTACACACAAATAAGGCCCCACACAATGGATCCTTCACACAAATTGAATGTACATGGATCACAATCGACAAATGAGGTATTGCAATCACACTCACAGGTGCAACAATCTCAGCAACAAGCTAGCCCATCTTATACCCAGTTCTTTCAAAACCAAAATAAGCTGCTATTGCAGCAGCAGCAGCAAGGTCAACAAAACCAAATAACTGTACCATCTGATCTGCGGAGACAGACTTCAGGAATTTCTTTAGATGAGCAAATGTCAGGGCATGGACTTATGAACCATTCTGGGGCACTAGATCCACAAGTTTCCCAGCAGATCCTACCATCAGAATCACAATCTCAGTGTCCTGAAGTCCATCCTAAAGCACAATTTGTCAGCCAACTATCTGGTTCTCAAGAATTTCATGTTCAGATTCTACAGGGTCCTCACAAGTCATTGCACCCAAATGACTTGGCTGAGAACTCTCAAAGGGATATCAACAACCTGTCTAGCGGATCACTAACAAGGGACCAATTTCAACTTCAACCTTCACAAGGGGTACAATTGTTGGATAAACTTTCAATTGAAGAACCTTCAGAATTTCATCAGAAAGTCACTGTGAAGGAAGAAGTTCAGCAACCTCATATCTCCCTTCAGAGATCTAATGTCATTACTGCTACAACTATGCCCCATTTTTCTAGGGGACTTGCTCCTGGCCTGGAGGAATCTATAGGCAAATCAAATTATCTGAAGCAAATTAGGTGGTTGTTGTTTTTGCACCATGCTCGGCGTTGTCCTTCTCCAAAAGGACAATGCCCAGAAGTTTATTGCTTAAGAGTTCAAGAATTAATAACTCACATACGTAGCTGCAATAGTGACTCATGCGAGTATGCCCGCTGTAAGCCTAGTAGAGGGCTTCTTCGACATTTCCATTATTGCCGAGCAGCTGATTGTCCTGTATGCGTGCCAGTTCGTAGCTTTATGGCTTCTTGTAGAAGGCCTGTTCGTGCTTTATCTGATGCTGGTTCAGAGAGTCAAGCCGATGCTGCCAATACTACAAGCAAGGGGAGAGATGCTATTGAAATCACTGGTGATATGGAGTCTAAGACCACAATGATTCAACTTACTGGTGCTTTATCTGATGCTATCTCAGTAAGACAGATGGATGCTGACAATAATAGGATCAAAAGAGATGCAGTGATTGCTGAACTGTCTGACGATAAGCAGGCTAAGTGTAGGAAAATTCAACGTGTATCTCCTCTTGTTACTGACAATGGATCATCTGCAGCATTGCATTCTTCTAAGGATCATTCGCATGGCTTCCAGGAGGCACAGCTTCAGAACTGCAAACAAACTGACGTGGTCATGTCCACTAAATGTGAAATCCCTGATACAAAGACTGAACGATACATTAGCACTGGACACGAAAAATTACCAATTTATGGAAGTAACATTGATCGAAACCAGACCAAAATGATTGATATGAAATCTAATACTTCCAATCATGTTAAGTGTAATATTAAGCAAGAAACCTTGATGGTTGAAGAGGAGATTGATCAGGCAAAAAATCATATCAAGCAGGAAAGTTTTGACAAGCCCACTGATCAAGCAACTGCAAGTAAATCAGGGAAGCCTAAGATAAAAGGTGTCTCCTTAACTGAGCTTTTCACTCCAGAACAAATCAGGGACCATATTCATAGTCTCAGGCGATGGGATGGCCAGGTTAGCTGTTGGACTATCAAAATCTGTTGCTATCATTATAAAGTTTGAGCTGTGGTTTGAGTTGTTTCCTTAACATTATGATAGTCAAACGAACTATGTTTCTTTCGACTTCCAGAAACTATAATCTTGCTGTTTTCTCTGTCATGTATTATTTGACATGTTTTAGTTAGCAAAATATCATGTTTGTTTGGGTTTAGCTACACCAACATTTATTTGAGATTAGTTGATTTCTAGAAGGAAAGCAAAAAAAGCAAAACAAATGTGTACAAATTCGTAAAATACTCTCTGGTTATCTTGTGCTTGTTTTTCTGCACTTTTAGAATTTCTTTCAGAGAAGAATCAGTACTTTATGTGATGTATTTTCTCATGGTCATTGTTGGATAGTCACATTGCTCTTGTGTTATAGAAATCACCTTGTCAAAATAAGCACTAGGGTTGTCTTTCCATTTCACATTTCTAATTCTCCTTGCTGGTACCATATTGCATGGAAGCATTTTTAGCTGCTAAATTTCTTGGATTCCTTACCTACTATATTCTTACTTTGTGATAGATATTGTCATAGCATTGGAGCCATAAGAAACATTTGTACTGTATTTTCTTTTTTTGCAATTTTCTCTCATATCTCAAAATTGGTTGTTGCAGAGTAAAGCTAAAGCTGAAAAGAACCAGGCAATGGAACACACAATGAATGAGAACTCATGTCAACTTTGTGCAGTGGAAAAGCTTACATTTGATCCCCCTCCAATATACTGTTCAACATGCGGTGCAAGGATAAAGCGAAATGCTATGTACTACACAGTTGGAAGTGGTGAAACCCGTCACTACTTTTGCATCCCATGCTATAATGAGACTCGTGGTGATACTATAGCAGTTGAAGGTTCTACATTTCTTAAGGCAAAGCTTGAAAAGAAGAAAAATGATGAGGAAACAGAAGAATGGGTAATAAATCTTGTGATCGATCTTGGCTTTTTATATTTTCTTTCAAAATATCTTTTTTAGGATTATGCTTGGCTTGGTTAATGGTTCTGAATGGTTCATGATTCTTATCTCTTGATGTTTCATGCAGTGGGTACAATGTGATAAATGTGAAGCTTGGCAACATCAAATATGTGCTCTCTTTAATGGCCGAAGAAATGAGAGAGGCCAGGCTGAATATACTTGCCCAAATTGTAATGTAAAGGAGATAGAAAATGGTGAACGCAAGCCTTTACCCCAGAGTGCTGTTCTTGGTGCAAAAGATCTTCCAACAACAATCCTGAGTGATCACATAGAACAACGACTCTTCAAGAGGCTCAAGCAAGAAAGAATGGATAGAGCTAGACTACTTGGCAAAAACACAGAGGAGGTTATTCTGATGACTAATTCCTTATTTTTATCTTCTTTATTTGTTTACTAAATTTCTTTTGATACTTAGAATGTATGCTTCTGGGTCTTATGCATGGCATTTACAACTCGTAATACAGTTTATATATATATATATATATATATATATATATATATATATATATATATATATAAGTTACATAGTGAGGTTCATGTGGTTTTTGGTATACATTTCTTTAGATTCCATTCATTAAACTGATTATATTTAGGAAAATGGGTTGCTTATTTTCTTTTGGTTAGTGGCAAGAGAAATGTTTTGCCAAATGGAAGTTGAAAATAAACATTTCAGAAAAAATACTTCTCCAAAAAGAGAATCATTTTCATCCTAGATCCATTATTCATTATTAATAATTTTCAAATTGAAGCTTAAACCTTGTGGTAATTTGATTTTTTTTTATTTCACTTGGTGCAATCAATTCAACCCTGCCAAAGCCGGTCCTAAGCTCGATTGAAAAGAGTGAGGGTTGCACGTTAGGTTGTCAGTCAGCGTGGACTTACAGACAAATATTTAATAAATGAATCCATCAAACTATTGTGCTAATGCTAGGATGTTCCTCGTAAGGAACGCGTTACAAGGTCCAACTGTAATGTTTTGGTAAGGATCGTTACATCTCCATGAGAACTTGAATGTAGTGTTAAATATACAAGAGTTGTTACACCATAGGTTGAGTAAGAACAAACATTATAAAAAATCTAATTGTCTAAGATTTAGAATATGGAATCTAGGAGCACTCACTGGTAAAATAATGAAAGTACTAGCTACGATGATTAAGAGAAGAATTAATATTTTGTGTGTACAATAGATAAAATGAATAGAAGAGAAGGAAAAATGATAGAGAATTCGGATTTTAAGTGATGGTATACAGAAAGAAGTAAAACAAGAAATGTAGTAGGTATTATTGTCGATAATTCGCCAAAGGATGAAATAGTAGAAGTAGTTAGAAAGGGCATAGGATTATATCTGTTAAGATAGTGGTGGTGAAAGAAACTATCAATGTAATTGACATATATGCACCTCAAGTAGAATTAGATAAACACATCAAATCTATATTTTGGGATGACCTAGATGAGGTATCACAAAATATCCCGCCAATTGAAATGATTTTAATAGGAGATTTAAATGGACATATAGAAGTAAAAAATAAGGAATATAATAGAGTGCATGAGAGTTATGAGTTTGGAACAAGAAATGAAGAAAGGAAAACTATATTGGATTTTGCAATAGCATATGATCTTATACTAGCTAACATATTTTTTAAGAAAAGAGAAGAATACAATCACATTCAAAAATGGAAATAATAAATTGCAAATTGACTTTTTTATAGTTAGGAAGAAAGATAGGAAGATTTGTAAAGATTGTAAGGTCATCCCTGGAGAAAACTTAACCATCCAGTATAAGTTAGTAGTGTTACATATACATCTCAAACATAATATCAATAGAAAGAAAATATATACGACTCCTTGAATTAAGTGGTGGAAGTTAAAGAATAAAAAATAAACATATTTAAGGAGAGGATAGAAGTATAGGTATTAGGAGAAATATATGTCGATTTGAATACAACATGAGATAAGATGATATCAAAGTTGAAAATAGTAGCTCAGAGTGTACTTGATGAGTCAAAGGGACATGGACCACCAACTATAGAATCTTGGTGGTGGAATGAAAAAGTACAAGAGAAAGTGAAGAAAAATGAAGAGCCTATTAGATATTATACACTTGTAAGAACGAGAAAAATTAAAAAAATATATAGTAGACAAGAAAGAGGCCAAGAAAGCTATGAATGAAATTAAGAATAAATTTTTTGAATATTTATATCGAAAATTGGATACAAAAGAAGGGGAAAGAAACATTTACAGAATAACTAAAGTGAGAGAGAGGAAGACAAGATATCTTATTCAAATAAGATGTATTAAAGATGAATGCAATGAGGTACTAGTAAATGATAAGAAAATAAAAGAGTGATGGAAGAGATATTTTTTATCAACTTTTTAATGAAGATTTATGTGATTAACTTATCTTAGGTAATTTAAGTAGGTCAAATGAGTATTGAAATTTAAATTTTTATCGTAGAATTCAAATTTCAAAAGTATAACAAGTTTTAAATGGGATGTAAAATGGAAAAATAATTGGACCAGATGATGTTTTAATAGAGGTATGGAATTACCTAGAGAAATAAGGTATTGAATGACTTACAAAGTTATTCAACCTAATATTAAAAATTAAAAAAAAATACTCGATCAGTGGAGGGTAAGAACTCTAATTTCCTTATATAAGAATTAGAGAGTAAGTATTCTAATTCCTTTATATAAAGGAGGTATTACACTAATGAGCCATACCATGAAATTTTAATAAAGAATGATAGAAAAAAGACTAAAAAAGGAGACTACGGTGATCGAAAATCAATTTGGATTTTTGTTGGAAGGTCGATAATAGAAACTATACATTTTCTTAGACAACTAATTGAAAAGTATTGGGAACAAAAGCAAGACTTACATATGATATTTGTCGACCTAGAAAAAGCTTATGATAGAGTCTCAAGGGAAATTATATAGAGAATTCTTTAAAAAAATGATAATCCCAGTTAGTCGCATTGACTCAATCCCTGGGGGTGACCGGCCCGGACCCATGGAAGTTTCCCACCGGCCACCAGGGTAAATCGGGAAGCGCACGCAGCGGCCAACCCAGATGCCCAACATCCTTTGATTGCGATTTCCATTTGGAGGAAAATTCCTACAAATACATCGTAGTTGGGGATCGAACCGTAGGTGCCTGGGTGACAACCTGGATGTCCTACCGCGGCACCATGGCCCCGGAGACTTATATAGAGAATTCTAGAAAAGAGAAGTGTTAGCATAATATATATTGAATTAATTAAGAATATGTATGAGAATGTAATGATAAGAGTGAATACTTCAGGCGAATTAATAGAAGCGTTCCCTATAAAGATAGGTGCTCATGCTTGGGATCGTCACCGGATGAATCACCGGACACCTAGCTTCAATGTTGACAGTGTCACGCGAAGCCCACAAGCAGTCGGAAGAAAGCGGCAAGCTTGCACAGCTCCAAGGAGGGATAGAGGGTCAGGATGGAGACCAGGGGTTGTCCTGGCTCAGCCACTCCGATGTCTAAGTCAGTCTGTCGGTCAGAGATGAAGAAGAAAATGAAGTGGAATGCTAGGAATGAAGCAAGTTACACGTATGTGTACTTGGGCCCGCGGAAAGCTAGTTCCTTTTATATAGAATTAGCAGAGGAGGCATCATATCGACAGTGAGAAAAATATCCCATCATTGTAAGAAAGAGTCCTATCACCCATGCCTAGTGTTGTAGAAGGCCATGCTGCATTAATAACGAGTTAGGTTAGCTACTATTCCAAGAGCTCTACTATCCCACTTGTCATTCAGGCGGGAAGAGTGTGGGACGTTAGGTTGATGGAGTGGAGTTACTTGAGCAGGAGTGTGGCATCGGCTAAGTCGAGCCGATCGGTGAGTTGACCTCCGTTGGGGAGACCGTGGAGTCAGTCGGGCATGGAGCTAGTCGGGCCCCCATTTCCTCATCTGATGTGTTACTTCCACCTAGACCAAACCTTGACTTTCTTGACCAGGGTATATCAATACGTAATAATAGGTTACATCAAGGATCAACTTTAAGTCCTTATCTATTAATCATGGATGAATTTACTGGACATATTCAAGATATGATATCATAGTGCATGTTATTTGCAGATGATATTATTTTGATAGATGAGATACGTGAAGAAATAAATGTTAAACTCGAATCTTGACGGGAAACGCTAGAAGTGAAAAGTTTTACACTTAGTAGAGTAAAGACAGAATATATGAAATTTAAATTTAGTAATATTAGATGTAATCAGACAATTGTTAAGATAGGAGATGATGAGTTATCTATAACTGAGAGTATTAAGTATTTAGAATCATTTTTACAAAAGGATGAAAGAATTGAGAAAGATGTCTTATATAAAATACAAGTGGGATGGTTGAAATGGAGGAGAGCGTCAGGTGTTCTATGTGATTATAAAGTACCTTTGAAACTTAAAGAAAAATTTTACAAAACAGTGGTTAGATCTGCTATATTATATGGAGTTGAATGTTGGACTATGACTTGAGCAGATGAATAGAAAATGAGAGTTGCAGAGATGAGGATGTTAAAGTGGATGTGTGGGCATACAAGGATAGACAAGATAAGAAAAGAAAATATTAAAGAGAAAGTTGGGGTTGCACCTATTGAGGGAAATTCAGAGAGACACGTTTAAGATGATACCGATATGTACGTAGATGACCAATAGATGCTACGATTAGAAATGTGAAACTGTGACAAATGTGCACATCAAACGAGGAAGAGAAAGATCAAAAAAGACTTGATTAGTAACAATAAAATAATATATAATTTATTTAAATATAAATGATGATATAGTAGAGGATGGAGCGCATAGAAAGATCCATATAGCCTACCCCACCTAGTGAGATAAAGCTTGGTTGTTGTTATTGTACTTGGTGCAATCAATTCAATTACTCGCTAAAGTTAGTGACAACATCATTATAATCATACAAATAATTTATTGTTACAAGCTAAAATCCAATGAGAATAATAATATACCTCATCAAGTTGTGTGTCCCAATTACACCTTCCATTCTAATCGATTCAGTTCTTCTATATCTATTAACTTTTTGTGCCTATTGACTCCTAATAGCCCTATGTTTTCATCCATAAAATATGATGGGTCATACCACAATCTTATAACTTTTAGCCTTAGGGTCACTTGACGATCACACAAGACCCCAAAAGCTCTTGCCAAGTTTGACTATTCATTCTTGTGCTATATATGATATCATTGTGAATAATAGATCCAAACTATCCAAAGCTCTTATGGTGATTTCATGTGTTTAAATGTGAGTACCCACAAGTTTGGTTGGTCTTGTAATTGCTAATAACCTATAAAATGTTACCCATTGCAGTCCCTTCATAATAGATAGTACTTGATGCAGGATAAGAAATATTCACTGGCATCATTTGTCAATCTCACAGGATTTCTAGCCTCAATCACCGATCTTACAAGATTGAAGAGAAAATATGAATGGGAACTCTGATTTGGTTATTGAATGAATGAATTTTGGGATTCAGTGGTGGATCTAGAAGATTTTTGAAATGGTGGCAAAATAATTCATAAATCTTTTATTGGTATCATATACATGTTGAAATGGATATGCAACTTATTATTTTAATTGATTTATCATCTGTATATTGTATTTAAAAAAATATGGTGGGGTCAATTGACACCATATCTCATTGTTTGGCTCCTCCTCTGATGGGATGGTCTTTGTATGGACCGTCCTACAATATACCATAACTTGTTCTTACTTAAAGTCAAGACTAACTAACTAGGCTAGATGTACTAGAAATAGTAAAATAGTATTTTAGGCCAAAATAAAAATAATTGGCCCTATAATTAGTTGTTCTTATTAAAAGCATCCAAACGAGGATAGGTGTACCGGAAACAGTAAAATTTAAACAAAATAGAATTGTATTTTAGGTCAAAGTAAAATAAAAATATTAAACTTTCAACCATTTTAATTTTATCGGACTGCTTTATTATTTTAAAGTATTTTTATTTGCATCAACAATTTTAACATTTTAATCTTTACTCCATTATACCTGCAGAAAGAGGGTATAAGTAACTTCCTGTACATTTTGTGTTTTTGCTCACATGAAGTAATGATCATGCCATAATCTTATGGAATTATTACTAGATTGATCCTTTGTTAGGATGGTTTATGCTGTTTGACATGATGTTATGCGACTTGGTGCTGACATGTACAAATTGAAAAAGCAACAGAAGAAGATGAAGAAGCAATGCTTATGCCTTTTAATATCGACCTATTTGCTAGTGTATGAAGGCTGAGGAAGGTTTATATGCTTGGCTATAATTTGTTTCCTAAGTTGAATTTGATGCTATGTTTATTAGCATGACTGTGCTGGGAACAATCTGTTTGTATACCATTTAGTAAGTGTAATCACAACATTCTCTAAATTTGTTTACCTTTTTTAGTTAATTCTCTTTTTTCAACAATTCCTATTTTTAATTCTTTACCTGAAAAAAATACAAATATGTGGCAAATTTTAGGTCCCAGGTGCAGAAGGACTTGTAGTTAGAGTTGTATCATCAGTTGACAAAAAACTGGAAGTGAAGCAACGGTTTTTAGAGATATTTCAAGAGGAAAATTACCCAAAGGAATTTCCTTATAAATCCAAGGTAAAAGTTGTAAAATAATAGTGTCAGATAATTTTAAAGCTATGCATTGATTAAAAGTTCAATATTTCAAATGAACTTTACATCTATTGTCAGCATAAGTTCAAATGTCATGACAACTTGTAGAGTTGTACTCACATAGATTTTGTACAGGCTTTACTGTTGTTCCAGAAGATTGAAGGAGTAGAAGTTTGCCTCTTTGCCATGTATGTTCAAGAGTTTGGTTCTGAATGTTCCTTCCCCAACCAGCGGCGAGTATATCTTTCATATCTGGACTCAGTGAAATATTTCAGACCTGATACGATATCAGTGACAGGAGAAGCTTTGCGCACTGTTGCTTATCATGAAATTTTGGTATTATATTCTGTAGTTGTTTTAATGATTTTCCTACAACTTTTTCTTAGAATTAAATGTATTTGATTATGCAATTATTGAAACCTCTCCTCTTCTTGCATCAGATAGGATATCTTGAGTATTGTAAGAAACGTGGTTTTACCAGTTGCTATATTTGGGCTTGTCCTCCTCTTAAGGGTGAAGACTATATCCTTTATTGCCACCCTGAGATTCAGAAGACTCCTAAATCTGACAAACTGCGTGAATGGTATAGTTTAAAGCTTTGTAATAAAATTTTATGTTTCCAATATTGTATTGTTTGACATAATCTTAATGCATCATTCCCTATGTCTTATTAGGTATCTGGCAATGCTTCGGAAAGCTACAAAGGAGAATGTGGTTGTTGATGTCACTAATTTATACGATCATTTCTTTGTAAATACTGGGGAGTGCAAGGCTAAGGTTACAGCAGCTCGTCTGCCTTATTTTGATGGAGACTACTGGCCTGGTGCAGCAGAGGATATGATCAATCAACTTTGTCTAGAAGATGATAGTAGGAAGCAACAAAAGAAAGGGAAAACTAAAAGTACGATATCAAAAAGGGCTTTGAAAGCTGCTGGCCACATTGACCTTTCCGGCAATGCTTCCAAGGATGCTTTGTTGATGCAAAAGGTAACCTATTATGCTTCTCTTAGTTGCTAGTTGCCTATCATTTTAGGTAGTGGTACTTGTTTCTTCGATGCATACTTTTTAGGTAATGGTACTTGTTTCTTCAAAGCATACTTTTTAGGTAGTGGTACTTGTTTCTTCAATGCATACTTTTAGATAATGGTACTAGTTTCTTCAAAGCATACTTTTTAGGTAGTGGTACTTGTTTCTTCAAAGCATACTTTCTAAAGGTCATATATGATTAAACATCAAGGAAATTTGCATGGTCCAGTTGCAAAGTAGGTAAGTTACTAATCTTGTCCTGACTGTTGAATCTCATTGAATCTCTTAATGGTGACATGCCAATATAGCCAAAAATGTTCAGAGATTAAAGCACCCACTTTCCAGCAGCAATACTAACCTACATGACTATAATTCAAATACATTAGTCAAGGTGAGAATACCTGTTTCTTCAGGTATATTGATGTAAAAAGTAATACGAATTTTATCTTTTATATTAGTTGGTTTGTCTGAGAGTCACATTGACTTTAAGTTGTCCAGTATACCTTTAAAGCACTTAGTAACTTTATATTTGTTAATTTGGCTGGAGAGGTCTACATGTATGTCAAATGCTTCAACAAGAATTTTAGTAGAGTATGTCTGGAAAAAGCAATAATGTATCTGTTTCCTTGTTAAATATGGAGTTCTTATTTATTTTTTCCTTGTATGTTCACCTTTTGTTTCAGTATGTTTGCCTTTTCTTTCATTGCTTTTTTCTGCTGTCCAGATTTTTTCTTGTGTTTAGTCTCAATATCTCCATAATGCTTATTGAATTTTGATATTTATTATGATGCTGATTTGCAATAGATCAATGTCTGGTATAATTAAGTGGCAAAATTTTACTGCAGCAAATTGACTTCCATTTCGCTCAATTTGAGATGTATTTATCAGATACATGCCATATACCCATGTCAATACTTTATACCTTCTTCACACCCTAGATTAATTATTAGAATGTGGTGGGACTTTGTTTTTTAACTTTCCATCTCTGTCACAGATAACTTGCATTTCTTTTGAAAAACTAAATATTGTTGTTGATATCCTATTTATTCCTTCTCTTTCTCACCCAGCTTGGTGAAACCATATATCCCATGAAGGAAGACTTTATCATGGTTCATTTGCAGCATGCTTGTACACATTGCTGTGCACTAATGGTATCTGGGACACGCTGGGTATGCAATCAATGTAAAAAATTTCAACTATGTGCTAAGTAAGTGCCATCTTTGAAGCATCATATACTTATTTCCTTGGTATATTAATCAAAGATATACCTGACATTTTATTTTTTCTGTAGATGCTTACTTTTCAACCTTTTGTAATGAACTGATATAATTTCGATTTTTGTCAGAGTGACCAATTTAGACCTCATGTACACCTTGGAGTAACCAATTTATATGCTACTGAAAGGCTTGAATCTTCTAAAGGCTTCTGCAGAAGATTGCTACATTTTTATCGCTTGTAATTTTAGTACCAAAAGAGACATCATAGTCCCGAAAGATAACTCCTATGAGTCAAACAATTACTTGAGTTTACATACATAGTAAAACTCGAACTTATATACCTTAAGTCGCTCTTATTAGAAACATAACCAAATTCTTATGAGAGACCTACAAAACTCTTCAAACCATTGTTTTATGAAACTGTATGTGGCTGATGCCATCGTATCAATGTGCCCACATATGCATTCAGCAGTCACGTATTGTTTTAATTTTATTTTGCTATGTTTACCTAGTTAATCTATTAGTTTGACCCAACTTAAATAGATATTTTGAAATAACTAGATGTGAAGAAGATAAGCATTCTATTTTGTTTTCATTTAATCATATCACAAAGAACCCAAAAATAGAGAATTAAAGAGATTCATTGGTTGATGTAATTTGATTATATGATGGATATCTTATAGGAGGATACATTTTGATCATTCTTAACATTAAATTTAGTTCCAAAAGCTTTGAGAGCAAATGAATCTAAACTCGCTTGTGGTTTATAATAGAACTTAGTGAAAGAGAATGTAATGTGATCGTTATAAGTAATTCAATGATGGTAATCCTTCACAACTACAATTATTGTTGGTTATATCTCTCTAAAACACATGACTCATTTGAGGCCTTTTGGGGATTTTTCCTATTGAATGTTAGGCCTTATCCCTTTATTATTCCATATCTTAGGTCAGGTGTAAAATACATATTAATGAATTGTTGAAAAATATTTAAATTTTCTTGATATGGATAGAAAAATCTAAAATGTTTATTTAAATATAATTGCATATACATGCACCTAGGAGGCTGCATACAACGCTTATACTATGGATGTGTCTATCACATGTCACTTGCAAACACTTTTTAATTCTATGCTCCAAAGCAATATAGAAGCTTTAGGTTGCAAATGGAGTCAGATGCTTGAGCAATTATCTTTGGCTTGAAAATTCAAATTTCTCATGATAAATATTTCCAATCTCAAAATAGAGCAGCAGATGCTGTTATGGCAAGGCTGTCTAATTAAGGTAGTTTTTATTCAATCAAGGCTGTCCATTATGGTTTTGGTGAGAGCGTATAAGTCTTTCAAATCAGAATTTATATCTAGTCTATTAGTATTTCAGGCTAATAGCTTGTACATGATTTATCTTGTTAAATTGTCTTCTATATTAGATGTTTCTGTAAATCCTTCAATTGACTATATGATTCGAATTTAGGTGCCATGGACTGGAACAGAGACTTGATGAAAGGGAAAGACATCCAATAACTTCTCGAGACAAGCATGTGCTTCATTCGGTGAGTTGTTCTTGCTGTGTATTTTTACCGCATTTGATATGTTCTTGTGCATGCTGATTTGGTGGTTTTGTTCACTTATGCTTATTCCCGTGGTACTTATATTGCTAACATAATGTTTTCAGATTGAAATAAACAATGTAACGATGGATACAAAGGATGAAGATGAGATCTTGGAGAGTGAGTTTTTCGACACCAGACAATCATTTTTGAGCCTTTGTCAAGGGAACCATTATCAATATGACACTCTTCGCCGAGCAAAGCATTCCTCAATGATGGTTTTGTATCACCTCCATAATCCAACTGCCCCAGCCTTTGTAACGACTTGTAATGTCTGTCAACATGACATCGAAACTGGGCAAGGCTGGCATTGTGAAACTTGTGCAGATTTTGATGTCTGCAATGGATGTTATCAGAAAGAAGGTGGCATTGATCATCCCCACAAGTTAACAAATCCTCCATCGACAGCTGAGCGTGATGCACAAAACAAAGAAGCTCGACAAAACCGTGTTTTACAGGTAATCCTATAAAAAAAAATTTCATTCCCCTTTTTATGTTTCGTTTTGCTATCATTCTCATATATAAACTTGGCATTTTCTTCGAATTTGAGTTGAATAAGATGAGATCTTGCTTTGCTTTCTGTCGACAAATAACATGCATCAAATTGTTTGCTTTACTGATCTCATTTGCTTCTTTTATCTATTGCAGCTCAGGAAAATGTTAGATCTCTTGGTCCATGCCTCCCAGTGTCGGTTCCCCCAGTGCCAATATCCTAACTGCCATAAAGTTAAGAGCCTCTTCCGCCATGGAATACAGTGCAAAACACGCGCTTCAGGAGGTTGCCGCGTATGTAAAAGGATGTGGTATGTCCTCCAACTCCATTCCCGAGCATGTAACAAATCCGAGTGCAGCGTGCCGCGCTGCAGGTACCAAACATTTCTGCCTCTTTTACCGCCTTCAAACACTCTCTTTGCCGTTACTGCCTGGATTAACTAGTGTCCTTTCTTTTCCAAACATTTCCAGAGATCTGAGAGAGCACTTGAGAAGACTACAGCAACAGTCTGAATCGAGACGAAGGGCTGCTGTCATGGAAATGATGAGACAGCGAGCTGCGGAAGTTTCCCGAAACTCCAGTTAACTAACTAACTGTAAATAACCACCATTTTCGCGTAGGAAGAAGAAGAACAAGGGAACCAATCTTTTCCGCACCTCAAGTCCACGATGGGTTCAAAGAAGCCGCCGATTGGATGTCGCCCTCACCCTCACATCAACTAATTTATTCTTCAACCTAAATCCATCAGGAAGGGGAACACTTTGATTTCTCCTTCATAACCCCATTCCTTTGGTTGTAGGTGTAAGATAGGGGTCCCTAATTCATCCATTCTTATTCATTTTTCTTTTCTTCCCTTTATTTTACATCTTTCAGGCTAAGGGGTTTTGGGAGGTGAAAGGGGTGAACAACCCTAGCATTTTTTTTTTGCCCACATCTCCTCTAGTTCTTGTTTCACTTGAATATGATAAAAGATAAAAATAGAAAATAAAAATAAAAATTCATTTCTCCTATTTGTACATTTTCTTTGGCTTGGCTTTCTGTGGGTGGGTTGATTGATTGATTGACAGTTGGATATATGTTCATTGGTTTGTTTGTTGTTTAATTGTTTAGGATTAGAGATGAATCGGATTCGGGCATCTAGATTATGCTTGATGATGAAAGCGAGTCCTTGTGGGTTTTGTATGGTTTGATAGAAATAGAATGACAATCGATACTCGATAATCTATCCAACTTGGGTTTAGGCCTTTAGGATTTGTATTATGTGTTATTTGCAAATGCTATCATCAAGAAGCCAGCCCTTGTAAATATTTGTGCTTAAATATGATGGATTTTGAACACATAACATAACTCAATAGTTTAATGAGCAATTAATAATAAATGCTTCACTAACAATGGTGTAGTTAGTGTGTTTCTTGCCTATTTATTTATTTATTTATTATTTTTACATAAATGTGACTCAAAACGTCAATTACCATATTTGCTCTTGTTACAAGAATATTTGTATTTTTCATTAATAAAAAAGGAGCTTTAATTTGAATAATTTCCCGTGTTAATTTTATTTAAGTGGTATTCCAACGTTTTATATTTTTATTGTTAAACGGCTTGAGAATAAAGACATATTTTGAATTAAAAAAATTATAAATGAGGTTATATATATATATATAGGGATTAATCTTACGCGATTTCACCCTAACTCCAAACATCGCGATCCTCTCCCTCTGCCCTCTGCTCTGCGTCGCCACCTCTCCCTCTCGTCGCCGCCTCTCCCGCTCAGCGTCGCCACCGTCGCCGCCGATCTCGCAGCTCTGCCAGAGAAGTGACGACGCCGTCGCCTCTCCTCGTCCTAAGAGAGATCGTCGTCGACGTCTCCTCCCCGTCCCGATCGCCGCCGTCGCCTTCATTTGGGTTTTTAGGGTTTGCTAACCCTAAAACCCCCAAAATTGAAAAACGCCGGAAAACTCTGTATGTGCTAACAACTTTAAAGATTGTTCTTTCTCCCTATTTTGAGTTTAAATTGGGCAGTGCCTCCATGATGTAGTGTAGTTACTCATCTTATTTTCTGTTTGATATGCTATTTTTGATATCACATGTTATCTGTGATGTTCCCATCATAACAGTACTTAGGACATATAGTTACTCCAATGCAAAGGAAATAATCCAATGTTTGATGCATGTTAAGATATAAAGATAGGAAATAATCCAAAACCTTTTACAGATTTTGGATTCCAACTAAGGTATTCTGGCTTTCTTAATCATCCGTTTGTTTGCACTGAAATACCTGTTGAAATTTGGGAATGTTTCACCTTATTTGGTAGCTCTTTATACTTAGTACATCATTGCTAATTCAGGGATATAATTCACTTAAAGATTTTTTCCATACCATGGAAATGAAACCGAATCCACAATGTTCAAATGGAGCCTGCATTGAGCGGCAGGTTAATTTCATGTTCTAGAAGTTATGAACTGAAAAAGATTATTTCAA
This sequence comes from Curcuma longa, assembly GCF_044706935.1. Taxonomy (NCBI): domain Eukaryota; kingdom Viridiplantae; phylum Streptophyta; class Magnoliopsida; order Zingiberales; family Zingiberaceae; genus Curcuma; species Curcuma longa. The sequence continues at coordinate 6,344,068 of NC_133880.1, read as the reverse complement.
TTAATTATATATATATATATATATATATATATATATATATATATACACACACACACACACGAAAATGATCTCGTGCGTGACGCACAATGTATGATTATACATCGACAAGATTTTTCTTTTTTAATATTTTTTGATTTGTGATTGAATTATTTAGATTTTTATTTTTAAAATTTAGTGATTTGAGTTAAAATATTAAATATTAAAAAATTTTAAAATGAAAAAAAATTTAGATGCTAATGAGGTATCCACAATAAGAAATATAGGCGTGTCTTCTTGTACATACAGTGCCCCATGATTGAGTGTGCGTCTGAATAAATTTGGGTGTCCATCCAAAAGTAATTTAAGCTCTCCACGCATTCAGTTGCGGATGGATATTGCTATATATATCTAAAGTTAAGAGACGTTTTTCATTTTCTCTTTAAATAAATTAATTAGTGGTAATTTTTGGCTAATTGGGCCGAGCCTATTTTGACTAAACCCTAATCGCGACTTTGTTATGCGCGAGCCTTCTTCTTTCCTCACCCTCACCCTCACCGTCGATTGACGCCTCTCCTTTGCCCATTCCCTCTGCTCCCTTCCTTGTGGCTTCTTCCACTCGTTGACGTTCCTGGTGGCCGCTGATCCCTTCTTCTTCTTCTTCTTCTTCCGTTCCCGTGGTGTGGATGCTGTGAGCTCTGGAAAAATACAAAAATTTTCTTGGAGGTACAAGATCCTCTATCCATTCTTCTAAACCGTGTGGCTTATGATGGAGTAATTTAGTCGTTTTTTTCTTCCATATTGCTGGCTGTGGGAGGTTGGATCTGAGTATCATCCTTTTGGATGTGAATTTTGTCGTTCGGGGATGTTTCCTGAAAGAGGCATGGAAGCAAAAATTTTAGGGCTTTTCTGCCAATGGTGGATCAAATCTCTCTTAGTGAACCTTGTTGTTGATTTTTCCATATCCTTCGAGTGGAGGATTTGACCTTTCCTTTTGTGCATTAGTAGTGTTTTGTGATGGCTTAGGATTGGTAGCACGACTGGTTAGGTTTAGTTAAGAGTTCAATTCTGCAACTGTCTTTAATTATTGTTGATTAGTTTATGAAACTTGTTATGAAGATTCGCAGTCCTTCACTGGAATCTATGGTTAGCTAAATGAGGAGAGAGCAATAAGAAAAAAAACAAAAGTACTTTTCGAAAGGAGCTTATGGTAATCATCCTGCATTAGTTCACTCTATGAATTAAGAAAGAATAAAGTATTTTATGACAAATCAGTGGCAAAGATATTGCCATCGAGCAATACAATTGCATGACTGCTTGATGAGGGCAATACCTTTTTGTATGAGAGTTTGAAATAATATGAAAGTTGTTGCTATGATACAATACTGAAAAAAATAGACCAAGAGTTATTATTATTATTTTTGTTCCAAATCTTGTTATTATACACTGCATTTCATTTTATTTCAAGAAAGATCATTGCTTATTCACATCTTCACAGAACCGTTTTCTCTCCATTCATCATCTTGTGTGGTTTTTAAACTGATCGACAATGGTTCGGTGATTGTCAGCAATCGATACTATCTTGTAGGAATGCATACCTTTTCTGCATTGTGATTCAAACGTTGGAAAAGCAAGCATTAGCTAGAGTAGATTAACAGTTAGAAATCTGAATAATGGTTGTGCTCGTTGTTCATTGCAGGAGTGTACATAATGTCTTTCTCAAACTTGTGTAGACGGGTGGGCCTGAAGGATCTCATCACAAATGCTACTGTATACACTGGTGCTACTGGTAAATTATCTTAGTTGCAAATTCAGCATCTTCAATGTTTGCTTGTAGTTTTCATTCTTCGTTTCATTCTATATCCATTACGATACAGAGGCATCTGGCGGCGGACTAAGCTTGGTCTTCAGACGCTGGGCCACAAAAAAGAGTGCAGGATCAACAAAAAATGGGCGTGACTCAAACCCCAAATACCTTGGCGTGAAGAAGTTTGGAGGAGAGGTTAGCAAAATTTATCTCCCTACAACAAGTGAACACAAGTTTTCTTTGTTTGGATCTCTTTAATACATCTGTTTGGATGTTATTCAGAAGGTGATTCCCGGCAATATAATCGTTCGTCAACGAGGGACTCGGTTCCACCCCGGAGACTACGTTGGAATGGGAAAGGATCATACTCTGTTCGCGCTGAAAGAAGGCAATGTCCGGTTTGAGCGCAATAAGCTTAGCGGCCGGAAGTGGGTGCATGTTGATCCAAAAGATGGCCATGTTCTTCACCCCATCTACACTAAAGCCGATCAGCCTTCCGGCCAGTTATGCTAGTGACAATGAAGCACTCATTCGATGAAAGTATCAACTCCACATACATTTTGTTTATGTGTTTGCCATGATATATTAATGTTTGAATAATTGGAAAATTGCCTTTGAATTCTTAGTTGAAACCCTGAGGCAAAAACCGTTGAGGGGATCGTTGGCAGCACAACTGTTCATGAAAAAGCATTCAATCATGATGAACGCTTTTGTTTGATTCAATTAATGTTTTAATGTTACCGGTTAAGGGCCTCCGACAAAAGGTATCTTGAATTTGAAACTCAGCTAGAGTAACTATGATGCACCGTAAGAGTGATTTCTCTATGGTGTAGTGGGTTAAAGAAATAATAGATTGTCTGCATTGGCTTTTGCAACTACTGTTTGATTTATTTTGATGATTAATAAAATTTTTTTTATAGAATTGAATTGAATATAATCGAATAAATTGATTGAACTAATTAAATTTAAAATATTTAATTTGATCATTTTAAAATTTTCCATCTACGCCTTGGGGCCATCACGATGGTTATTCAAAGTTTTTAATTGAGTGAGCTGTTAGTTTTTTATTTTTAATATATTATAAATATTAAATTTTTAAAAATTTATAAAATTATCCATAAATATTTTTATATATATTATTTTTGATAATTAAATTATAATTAAACGAATATAATAAATTTTATCAAATGGAATACTAAATTTGTCCACAAAAGTCTAAATTTCTCAAACAAAACATGGAAAAAGCTATTTAAAGAAATTGAAAAAAATAATTTGAAAAGCATTTTCTATCTCTATTTTTATATTCTTTAAAATAATAAAAAATAATTTCATTTAAAAAAGGAAGCTTTTTATTTTTATTTCTATTATAGTCAATAATAATATTTGACAATTTTGATCAAATTATAATAATTTTATAATCAAAATTAATTATAGTAAGGATATTTTAGAATTGGAAAAAAAATAAATACCCTTTTAACAATAATAAAAATCACAATCTGTCCTTCTAATTTTTGCCCAATAATTTTGTTAATTAATTGATTTTATCGCTCACCAAATTAATTACCCATAAATTTTTTTTTCAAATTACTATTTTATATTATTTTCGCCTTTAATATTATTATCGATTCTTTTGTTGGAACGCACGAAAAAGGCGTCTCTCTCTTCTCGCTGGCCGTCCATTAAAGTAAGCGAGTTCATGGCTTCCCAAACAAAGCCAATGCCTTCAATTCAGTTAACTTCCTCCTTTCTTCGTTCCGATCGGTTAAGCAGTTTCAATCGGCTTCTTCTTCTTCTTCTAATCGCTTCCTAGATCGCCTGGATGCTTAGTGTGGCGGAAATCGAACAGAGAAATGGCCGGACAGGTGCGATTCAATCTCGATCCTTAAGCATCTCCAGAAGTTTTTTTTTTCCTTCGCTTTTGTGGTCTTGTATGGAGAAAAAATCGATGAGGAACTCATTGTGCACTTTCGAACATTGTAGGTAGGGGTAAAATATATCGACTTATGGGAATGCGACTAATGGGAATGTTGGTTAGGTTTTGGGAGAGGGTGAAAGGAATGTGTTTGTGTAATTCATCTTTCGATCTCACATTCGCTCTTGGGCGATCGGATCGGTTAGGGTTGTTCGATGTATTACCATAGGTTTCAACTACTTTGCCTACTAATTGTCATCATGAGAAATCTAGAGTTGTTGTCTTTGAATTTCTTGACCAATCTTTCTTTGCAGATGCATGAAGGCGAGAAAAAAACTCAGCTTGCGATAATTCCTGCCTCCTTCGAAGTGAGTTAGACATATTCGCCCAATTTGTTTTCGTTTATCAAGCCAGAAAATTGTTGTTGCTTACACTTTCTTTCTTTCTTTCTTTTGGTTGATTACGAAGATTGGTCCTCCAGCTGGTGGATCAGAACATGATTTCGAGGATGCAAGCCTTGTCAGTCTGGATCTTCCAACGAAGTCTATCGGCCTGAATGGAGTTCAGCATGGTTCTATTTCTGCCATTGAACGAACGGATAGTATCATGAAGACTAACTTCTGGAGGAGCTTGAAAATAATATTATTTACGGCCAAGATAAACGTATTGTTGCCTTTTGGACCTCTAGCAGTCCTTATCAGCTATGTGACTGATGATAAAGTTAGTCGGTTCGTCTATAAAGCCTTCTTTGATCAATTCTTTTAGTAGGAGCAGTTTCTGATTTTTCGTGTGATTCTATTGTTGGGCATTGTGCAGGGATGGGTATTCCTTTTCAGCTTGTTGGGCATCATTCCGTTGGCAGAGCGCTTAGGTTTCGCAACTGAGTAAGAAAACTTAGTTTAGATTGTCAAAAGAGTTTGTCGATTCTGCATTTTCAGCCCTAATATCTGATACATTTGGTTTTGTTCTTCAATGCAGGCAGTTAGTATTTTTCACAGGAGCAACAGGTGAACATATTTTATCTTTATTTACTTGAGAAAGCTCTTTGTCTATGAAGTAATTTAAAAAACAAAAAGAGACTAATTATTTATGATATTACTAAGTTAATGCATAATCAAGAAAGAATTGCTCTTAAGCTTGAATGCCTTATCTGAGGTTTTGAGCTCCAAATGCAGTGGGGGGCCTCTTGAATGCTACTTTCGGAAATGCAACCGAGTTAATAATATCAGTCCATGCACTGCAAAGTGGGATGGTACGAGTCGTTCAACAGTCACTATTAGGTTCTATTCTATCGAACATGTTACTTGTTCTTGGGTGTGCGTTCTTCAGTGGAGGGATTGTTTTCATGAACAAAGAGCAAGTTTTCGATAAGGTACATATTGTTATCCAACATCTAGTCTTACATATTATTGTTGATCCAGTGACAATCAAAGTGCTTGTCTTGTTTATGGCAGGCATCTGCTGCAGTGAATTCAGGATTGCTGTTAATGGCAGTAATGGGACTACTCTTCCCTGCTGTTCTTCATTATACACATACAGAAGTACATTATGGCAAATCAGAAATGGCTCTTTCTAGATTTAGCAGTTGCATAATGCTTGTGGCCTATGCCTGTTACCTCGCTTTCCAATTAAAAAGCAGTAATGTATCCTACAATCCCATAAGCGAGGTTAGTGTTACTTCCAGAATTTTCAATGCAAAATAAGTTTTCATGGTTCAAAATCTCCCCAATGCAAGTTGTTGGCGTAGAATTATATGCTAATTTTCAGGAGAGTTTATGTTTGTTACTATGTTCAGATAGGAATGTTTCGTTGAAATTGACAAATAATGTGCTTCGTTTCATACTTTCTGAAGGAAGGATGTGAAAATAGGGAGATATCAGAAGATGAAGAAGATGAAGCCCCTGAGATTTCAAAATGTGAAGCCATCATATGGCTTGGAATTTTGACAGTTTGGATCTCACTGCTATCTGATTACCTGGTCGATGCAATTGAGGTACCTATTTTTCTTTCAATTACTTTGTTTGTTTTTCCCCTCAAATCTACATTCAAGATTTTCTTTTTGATCCAAGATTAGTTACCTTTTTATTAATAATTTCACCATCTTTGTCTCTAACATGGACATCTACCTCTCTTAAATGGATTTGACTTCACAGGGTGCCTCAATTGCCTGGAACATTCCTGTTTCGTTTATAAGTGTCATTTTGCTTCCAATTGTTGGTAATGCTGCCGAACATGCAAGTTCTATTATGTTTGCCATGAAAGACAAGCTCGTATGATTCTTTTCACTTTGTAATCTTCTTTCGCGATAAACTTAAATTACTGTACAAATATAATAATTTTCATTCTCCAGGACATTTCTCTTGGAGTTGCTATTGGGTCCTCTACTCAGATATCTATGTTTGGGGTAAGCCAAGTTCAGTTTCAATGAGCTATGCAAGCACTAAGTTGCATACTGCTCTTTGCTCATAATTTTCAGAAAGTTAGTAGAACTCCAATGAAATTTCATAATTGATCTTCTTCAATTGTTTCATTCATCGTTTTAGAAATTGCTTCATGCCAATCGATGGGGGTGCAACTTATCGTTTTGCTCGTTAGTTGGCACATGAAACAATAGTAGTTTTTTGCCGACTCATCATCCGTCTCATGTGTTTTTTTTTTTTGTTTTTGCTTCATTTGTGATGCAGATTCCTTTTTGTGTGGTAGTAGGATGGATCATGGGACAACCCATGGACTTGAATTTTCAACTTTTTGAGACGGCAACTTTGTTTATAACAGTATTGGTTGTGACCTTCATGCTTCAGGTATTGAGATGTCGATTCTTCTGCTAATTTTTTTTTTTAAATGATGCAAGTGGACAATAGTTCGATTCTAATGGTTACTGCTCACTTTGGAATTCATCCTTCAGTTATAATCCTTCAACTAGGTTGTTCCTCCCGAGTCAATCTTTCACTTCTAAACGATGTTGAGTCTAACATTTCGAGTCGGATTAGACTTCCATTTGAACTATTTTAGCCTTCAAAATATCATTACAACCCACCCAAAACTCGTCAAAATGAGCGCTAATTCAAAACCCTTTTGTTCAAATTAACATTAGTTCATTCATCCTGCTCTATAAACCTTTTATTAGTCTGCAACTTTTCATATGAAACTCAGACAATTCCATTCTTTAGCGTAGAATGACAACTTAAACTAAGGAATTCACTTTTCTTTTTTTTTTACGATACAGCCTAACCTTATGCTTTTACTGCAGGATGGAACTTCAAACTATTTCAAAGGTTTAATGCTGATCCTTTGCTATCTAATTGTAGCTGCAAGCTTTTTTGTACATGTTGATCCTTCTCCTACCAATGGTGAGTTCCTAAACAAAAATCAACAATAATAATTAATTATATATATTTTAATTTATCTGAAAATTAATTATGCAGAAGATAAAGAGCCATGAAATGGAAGTCACTAAACTCATTGTTATAACAAAGTTTAATATTGCATACAAGGAGCCATTTTGGCTTAATAGGAGGGATTGAGGGAGGGTTTTAGGCACATTTGTTATTGATTACATGTAAATTAATAGATTGAAGAAAAAGAAATCTCTAATGAGAGTTATGTTATGATCTCCTTGTAATTGATTTTGTATCTTTAATGAAATCTTTAATATTCTAAATCATTATTTGATTTGATTACTGAGGTTGATCTAGTTGAAAACACTAGTTTGGGGCACTAAAAATGTAGTTTGGGGCTACTCCAATCTTCATATTTAGCAGCAGGTGAGTTATAGAACTAGGGCTGATCCATAAATTGGTGATAAGTTGAAAGGGGGTATTGCAACATTAAGATACATTATAGGAGCAAAATGAAAAGTTAAACCTCGGCCGGCCGTTTCCTTCCTTGGGCTTCTCGTCGTCGATTGTTGCCGTCGCCGTTCCGTCGACCTCTCCGCCTCCGATTCCCCTCGTCTGTTCGGTTAATCGGCAGTCTGAGATGGCGGCGAACGTCTCCACCGCCGCGCTGACCGAACTCCACGCGCCTCGCGCTCCGGCCTCGCCTCCCGCCTCCCGCTGCTCCTCCTGCATGCAAGCCTCAATCCCCAGGAGGGCGTAGGAGACGGCGAGGGCTACTGCGGAGGAGTTCGTGAGGCTGGGGTTTTGCACGTGAGCTCGGCGGCGATCCCCAGGAGGGCTTTCCTGCCGCCCGACTCTATCTCGCGACTTATACGAAAGGCGCTCGACGCAGCCAGAGAAGGGGAGGAAGAGGAAGAGGAAGGAAAGAATACGACCCCCGGTTCTATGGCCGGAAGCGATAGAGTTCCATGGCGGAGCGGGCGGGAGCAGGAGAGGACGCCAGAGTTTGGAGGTTACGACTTCAGATTTTCGCGCAACGACTACAGCCACGGTTTACGACACGACCAACAGCATCAGTAGCAACTGTAAACCAGTGGGCCGGGTGAACCGCTATTTTCCCGGTTCATGATTGTTCCGGTTCAATTGGAAGTATAGTATACATATAATTGATTGACTTGTAACAATAGCAAATATTATTTAGAAGTTTCTAATATATATATATAGCCGTGGCAACGAAATAAAATCTCGCCTTTCTCAAAATCGCACAGCCGAATCACCTATTCGAGCTGCCGAAGCCGTCATCCGCTCCACGCCGCCGGCAAGCAAAGAGGCTCTGCGAGGTTACGAGACGCCGGCGCCTCTCCCAAACTACAGAGAACGATGGAGGAGAAATACAAGAAACAGAGGCTTACATTTCAACATAACCATCAATTCGATGGAATTGTGTTTTATGAGATGAGCAGCATTCGCAATCCTCTAATGTTTAGCAGGCAACCGATTGTGAAATTTTACAGAAACATTTTCAGCTACGCTACATGAGAAAACCTAAGGGATGACACAAACACACGCGACATGAGAAATAGGCACCAACTTACCAAATGGATGCCGATAAACTGAAACTAAACATCTAGGGTGGGTGATTCCTCACCTCGGTAATAATAACTAGTGTACACTGGCCAGCATATGATCCACTGAACATAGAACCGACATCAAATAGCTAGCTGGAACATATGCTTTGTTCTTGTCAAATACACTGACCAGGATATAGGTGACCATCACTTGGGCCCTTTTCCACGCCCTCTTCCTCTTCTTACTTTAACTGTTGCTCTTTTCTTTGGGTTTCTACTGCTAGGCTGAGGTTCGATCGGAACATGCTCCATTGACTTCAATGTCGTGCCATTCTGCGATATAGTTGCCGTGTTGTCCGTTCCTTGGGCGACTGGTGGGTTGACAGTCGGAGGCACATAAATTGTTGCTTCAGTTGCGATTGCAGTTTGTTCGCCATTGCTACATTGCATAGCAGCCTTGTTTACCTGGCATACAGGTTGTGGATGGGGATTCGACTCCGAGGACCCACTGAACAAAACAGAGCAAGCAATTAGATCAAGACGAAGACGATTACAAAGAATGGTCACGAAGATATTCTTGTGTATTTATTTACCCATTGGTGGAGAATTCATTTGCCGATCCATCTGTTCCATGCAGTGAACGAGGAATCATGTCGTGCGGGTTTGATTCTGTCACATATCATATTCTTTTAAGAAATATTCAATGCAGTATACAAGTATTAAAGCATTCATGCATAGATATAAGCCACAATAAAATGGGGCATCTAAAGCGCAGAAGTAGGCATCTTTGGCAAAAAAAATTTTGCCCAGCTCGATTCTGTTCCATTTAATACCAATATCGATATCTAACATGAATGGTTGATGTGTGATGATTATCACTACCAGCGACTAAAACTAACACAATCCAAGAAAGGATGACCAGACGGTATATGTCAAGTGATTGCCAGATTACTATGCAACAAAAAGAATTGAATACCAAAAGTGTATTTCTATTTTTTTAGTACAAAAAAAAAAAAAAAAGAGAGCAGAGAATTTGAAACCTGAATCTAGGTTCAATTCAGTAGAATTATTGGCCTTGATTACCCCAGTAGTAGTTTTATTAGCGCTAGAAGCGCAAACCATATTCTTGAGGTATGTAGCATCATCAGCATCACTGGCATGAAAAAAGAAAGAATTCACAATAGTCATGGGTTAGTAAAAATGCATGACTAAGTTGTGTTGACAAACAAAACAACCATAAACCGTACACAATCAAGAAATATGGACTGATTCTTAAATTGATAATTATGATATTGTAGAAAAAGAGACCAAATCAACAATGTTGATGAAAACTCTTGTTTTGATTGGGTTAGAAGCTTTCATGAAAAAGGAGTGAGCATATTTCATGGAAACCATTCGACAAGTGGGAGTTTCTTATCAATGGCAAAGGGCACATCGCCTATTTCCCAAAAAACTGACTTTCCCTGTGCTTGACCAGGCCGGTTGCAAGGTGGGGCAGGCTTCTTAGCAATTTGTAGCAGCAAAAACAAGCTAACCTTCTGTTCCATCATCATATACTACTCATTCTGCAGATGGCTTGCAAGGGTATATAATCGACCAGTCCCTTTAACTTAACCGCTCAAATAAGGCATGACACCTCCAGGGTCTCAGCAGAGTAGTTGTCGCCTCTCAGCAGAGCAGTTGTCGCCACCACAATACCATAGAAAACTGGGCTATTTTATTAGATTAGATATATCATTCATATCAGGCTGCAACAATGCAGTATCAGATGGTACTCTACTGGTAAATTCACTTCTAAGAGACTCCAAATTTGGCAAGATCCTTGACCGAGTGGTAGATAGTAGGGATCAAAATGTTTTCATCAACCCCCTCAGAAATTTGTGCTAATCATCCCAATACATTGTTCCTGGAGCCTAGAAACCAGCATCTGACTGTTCTTTAAGATGAGCATGCAACTAGGATATGTCGACACGAACACCAATGAAGGTTGCTAAAGCCTTAGAGCTGGTGAGATGTCAGAGGATGAAGAGTGTAGGAATAACTGTGATAGAATGTCTTGCGCCATTAATCCATTACAATGCTAGTAAATATGAATCCTATACCCATTTTAGGAGCTTGAGAGAGTTTAAAAAGACTAAATGGCCTTAATCAGTGATATACCTATCATCTTAAAATAAAATTTGAAAAAAAAAATTATGTAGAAACTAGTAAAACATGGCATGCATGGCATAACTATACATAAATGTGTTGACTTACAGATCTGGTGTCTCAATTACTTTTTCAATATGAGGCCTATGGTATTTGGAATCTCCTGAATTCAAATGAAATTAAACAATATTATATATTTATAAAAAAAACTGTTACTCATAGTGCTCCCGGAAAGATAATTTTTTCTTCAACAAAGAAATTACCACCAGGCACCATTGATGTTGAAGCTGAAATGAAAGGTTCACGAGGAACATTATTCTCAACAATGTCTTCTTGCACAGTTGACAAGAAGTTACTGACATCCTGATGACAGAAGATTTTTATAGTTTATAGTCAACTATACTTGATATCCAAAAAAGGAAAATCAAATATAATATTTAGTAAAAACAAGAAAAACATTGTTTACCTGATTTGCATCCAAGTGAATATACAAGTTAGTCCCTGTAGGTCCATCTGATACAGTGGAATCTAAAGTGCTCATAGTTGGCATTGACAATGCAATTTCCTGTGGTGTCACCACTTCGTTAAGTGTTTTCTTGGGTTCTGAAATAAAGGTAGTGGAGGTGGATTTATCTGTGAGTGGTAGTGTTGACAGGTTGGCATAGTAAGTTTTATCAACTAAGTTACGAACGTCCTTGGAACAAAGATTTTCAACATGCTCTTTTAATGATTTAGCAGGAGCACTGGCATTCTCCATAGATGACAAAGAAGATGAAAATTGCATTGTTCTTAAAAAGTCATGATCCCTCTCATTTGCTGCTGATGAGATCTTTGAAGTTTTTCTTAGAAATAATTCCTGGGAATCAATTTGTTTGAAGGAACAACTCTCCAGCCAAGTATCTGCCAAACGGGGTTTCTTATTATTAGGATTGTCTGGGCTTTCCCACAATCTGGCAGAGAGATACTTCCTCTTAAATTCCTGCAGCAAGCATTATATTGTCAGGTAAGAAACATACAAGCATCAGCTTGGCTTAAGAGCAACAACAACAATATGCCTTGAATTCAAACTTTCCGAGAGCATTCGTAAATTGCATGGTTAGAGAAATCTATGTCATGTTGCAAGAGTAATTTTGGCACTAAAAAAACACATCATCGAGTAGTCATGCTATTCAGAATGGCGTGTGCCTTTAACATAGGCATTGGGTGTGCTTGCGCATTATCTACTTCCAATTTTGCAATTGCCTATGTTCTAATACTTTACCTTGAATGATGACAAAGAATTGCTACTTGTTGCCTGGTTGCTCCGATCAGGGAAAAGATTCACCCTGCTATCCATAGTAGATTTCAGAGTACTAGTATCAAAGCTTGGAGACTGACGAGGAGGAAGGGATTGCATATATGATTTCGCCAAATCCACTGGTGAGACATCATCATGAGCATCCTGTAGAATGCGTGAACAGCAAGTAACTTCATAAAAAAACTTTCATGCTGTGAACTGTGAAGATTTAATCAAAATGAATAGCAACACTTGATTTTGGGGAGGATAAAAACAGAGTACTCAAAACACCTCTTATGGAAATGGAGGCTCTTTATTTTTAATAAAAATAACTTGTATAATGAACTTCCAGACAGAAAATCCAGACGTTAAAGGCAACACTGTGCCGTACGCCACACTTCATTAAAAACGTGTGCCAGTGAGTTAGGAGCAATAAACAAGGGTTAGTCAGGAGCAACAAACAAAGATGCATACATCAACATGCAGATCATTGGCAACAGTGCTTTTCCAATCAAAACAGATAGTGTAAAAGTGATCCATTTCTCTGATATGTTCTGTCACATGATCAAGCCCATGAAGCAAGGATCACTATAAATTGTACAAAAAATAACATTTCTAGCACCAGGAGTGATTAAAAAGATGTGCCTGTGAAAAAGACTATTGGTTACAAAATCCAGACAAAGTAAGTGATGAGATCCATCATGCAACAACCAAGGATACTAAAACAAAATCCTTCACAAGTAAACACACAATACACTGATAGGACAAGCGTTAAAGAAATTTTGGCAATTTGCTTTCACAAAAAAACATTGGCAACACTGTTGACATGGCACAATGAATGGGAGTGATAAATGGTTAATCATATAGCCGGCATATGGGTGAGAGGTTTAAAAACTTTAGCTTTTGTAGCTGCACCAAGAATGGGAAACAACCAATGTGTGACTTTGTTGGTTTTGCATAGATATGATAGCAGTTATAAAGAGATATATTTATCAAAATTATTTAAAAGTAAAGACATTTCAAAGAGAAGAATGAGTAAATGAAAACTGAAGCTACAAAATACTTTTCAAAAAATAATTTAAAATAAAGCTTACGCAATGAAGCATATCAGTGTTCAAAGTGCAAGGTCCTAGAGCAAGATCAACCTTGGACTTTGATGTTAGCTTCTTCTCCTCCAACCATTTCTTAGCTTCCATAATAGCCGCGTTGTGGACATCAGATGCACCAAAGACTGGAGTCTTGGGAGAAGAATCACGAGGAGAGTATGGAACAGATCCAATTAAGTTTGGACTCTGCTTCGAAGATAGCCAGGGTTGAGGAGAATAAACAATGTTGCCAAGAACCCTATTTGATGATGGTGAATCAACCACTCGAGATTGTAATAACTTAGTTAATCTTTCACATTCATCCCTGGAATAGACAACCGAGAATCGAATAACAGTATGCAGGAAGCATAAAAGAGTATAGGTGACCAAGAATGGAATAAATTGTTGACATTTTTGTCAACTATATGTCATAACATAAAAATGCAAAGACAATTTTTTGACATAGATAATGAGAAAGTACACGAAAATTATTAATCACTCTCACTAACTACATTCTTATACATGACTTCTATCACATCATATAATTACTACATATTTCTTTCTCCTTTAAACCTCACCAAAATAATTGTCTAGGGATAGTGTCCTAAAAATTTTCTATATCAATAAAAAACATGCCCAAATCCTTCTTTTACTGTATATTTTTCCATTGATGTCAAATTAAATAAAATAATAAATATCATCTAAAGTTGATCTTTCAGACATGAATTTAAAATGAGTTTATAAAGTATTCATCTCATTCTTATTCTCCTCTTAGAGTGGCATGTGAGCAGTGCTACTTTGCCAATAAGAGATAACAAGTTAGCATTTTTTTTTTACATTTGTTAAAGAGCTAGATCATTTCATAGTCTGCAACTTCACAGAAAATCTTACATCCACACAAAAATGGGTTAGACACAAGTGGAAAAGTGAAAAAGGAAATGTAAATGCACTGTGTGCACAAGAGGAAATCTTACAATGATGTCAAGGAAATATCAACAAACCAACAAGATAAAAAAATAAGAAGAAATGAAGAAATTATCAGCTACCTAGAGAAAGTCTCCAGTGAGAGCAACTTCTGAATAGCAAGTTTGGTTTCACTTATCGGAACAATAGCACGTGATCCCTCCACGCAGTCAGCAATCACATCTGAATTATCCAAACCCTGACCATATAGAAACAACTATTTTGTCTATTACCTAACAAATGTTAAACTAAAACTTTGTATAGAAATGGAGAACTAATGGGTTCCAAAAGTATCAAGAGCACACAATTTTGTGAAGTATCATCTGTAATAATTCTCATGATTTTCAGTCAACATAAGTCGCTTACTAATAACATTAACAACTGAATGGAAATGGGAATATCAATTACTTGTTTAGGTCCAGTAAGCATTTTAGATGCATCAACATTCTCCTCTTCATCTGCATATGAGGAAAACATCAGACACTTTTTGTACAAATCAAAACCTTGTTACAAGCACAAGAAGATTCATGCAAGACTACCAAACTGACATATTCTTTACAATAAAAATATGCAGAAAATTTAAGAAATGCATACAAATCTTAGAAAACATTAACTAAGTACGACAGATTAACACAATCAGCATTTTCCCAAAAATACAAATAGACAGATGTTTGGTTGTTATAATAATAAGATGACTTTACCAACGCCAGCACGTCCACCAGTACTCCTAATAAGACTGCAGGGGTTTATAATTTGTTGGAACTAAATAAAACTTATGCTGATTCAATAGACACATTTCCTTGGCTAATTTTTGACACAAAGCAACTGTCGTAGTACTTGGAATCAAGCCAAACCAACTCAATGTATATTTTGGTTTGACCAATTCGATGTGAGATGAAACAAACATCGGACTACTATTATTTTGGTTAAATATTACTAAGACTGCTTCTGAAATTTGGTGCCCCTTAAGCTACAAAACAGTTTCATAAGATTGTTGTACAAGTATTCATACTCTATAGAGCAGAATGTCGGGTTGTTTAAAAACTAGCACTTACTAAAAGTTAATGCGGATGTAGAAAAATAAAAAAAACACATCTATCCCAAGATTTTGTGTAGCTCTACTAGATGATAGAATAAAAGAAAATGGATCAAGGTAATATGCATGTTCAAAGGTGATCAATAAATATATATAGTTACACAAGTTAAATTAATTCTACTTTAGCTAAAGTAATTAAAAGTGAATTAAGAATTTTGAATTATTGGCGACGTAGTTTTTATAGAATTACATTGAGGGTTAAGATCCATGTAATCCAACCCTATATGAACATGCAAAAGAAAAACATTTTAAAAATAGAAAATGTAACATTGTGAGTGGGAGAAAACTTGAATGCCACCACTTATTTCACATGAGCCTGTAGGCACAAAGTACTAAAAAATGGCATTTCAGATAACATCAGAAAGTTATATTGCTCCTAATGATTTCTGACCAAGTTTTAAAAAAGCATATGAAGGCAATACACGACCAACCCATTGCATAGTGCATATGCGGAGTCATATGCTGTCAGGATTGATATTTAAAAAGTATTTATATTGGTATCAAAAAATTTATCACTTGCAAAGTAGTAGTTCACTTCAAAGTTATAAGTTACTAAAAAGGGTAACTTAAATCAATTTGATTTAGTTTAAATTGTTTAAATGATTTTTTTTTAAATGCATACACAAACTGCATATGTCATATGCAATTATATGTCAGCTATGAAATCCCCATCAAATCTGCCTAACCACTGCTTATGCTAGTCAAGTGGAAACTTTTTAAGCACATGTTTTTCCGATCACATATTTGAGCAACAAGATGGTTAGACTAGTGCAGCATTAAGAACACTCCATTGAGACATGACCATGGGAGAAAAATATAAGGGTCACTAAATGATCTTTGGCTATCAAAAGGTCACGCTGCATGAACTGACCCTACTGAACACATCAATGTGTAGTCTGTGCACCTTCTTTTTCATGGAAATACATTCAATATTTACCCACGAGGTACTACTACTTGCAAATTAGGAAAGGAAACTTCAATTGCTAAGTAAAAGTTACAGACTCAGCAAATAAATATTCAGACTAGACCTAGTATAACTTCAATTCCTACGACAATAATTGTTATGATTATAAAATAGTTGTTGCTCTTAATATAAAAGTACACATAAATCACTTTAGGAGACAATTAAAGTTTCAGCATAAATGATCACTTAGTCTATCAGAAGAGGTTTCTGGTCTAAATTCTGCACATTAAATAAGTTCATCTAATCTGCATGTTGATCTTTGGCAATGAAGAGGAGTGTTATAAATGTAAAATTATATATAGGGCACATTCTAAATAGGGTATATTTTTTTGTACAAGTAAGTAACCAGCTAACCAAATTTAGCAGTTAAGATTACTAAAATTAATTTAAACCATATTTGAATCAGGACAAGAACAATTTAAGGTATACGGTATGGAAGTGCATGATTGCACTAAACTAAACAGAACGCTAAAATAATCCACCAGTATCTCTTTCCTGAACCTGCGTCCAATACTACATACCAAATAGTACAAAGATAAACTGATAGTTGCAGCTATAGCAGTCCCCTCATAAGGTGAGAAAGGCAGGAAAATCAACTCACCGGATCGTGGGCTGTAGTTCGTAGAGGATGAAGAAGATGACGCAGAAGAGTCGGGGGAGCTGCCGTCGGAGCGGAACACGGACGAGATAAGCTTCCCGGCCCCGGAGACGAGGCCGAGAAGCCACCTAGGGCTCCCGGCGGGAGGTGGAGGCGCCGGGAGGGCGAGCGGGGGAGGGCGCGCATAGGGGGAGGGCCGCGCCTCTCGGCCTCCTCGCCGTTCGCGGAGGATCTTCCCGCCCGATCCACCCTCCTCCGGCGCCCCGCGGCGAGCCCTAACCAAGGACGCCATGGCGGAGGGAGAGGGAGAGGCGGAGGCGGAGGCGGCGGAGAAGAGACCGGAGGGCGAAGCGCAGGGCTTAAACTCGCTCATCTATCGTCCGCGCTGCCTGTTCTAATGCCGTGACCCGATCTCGCAGTGCTTGATTTTCTAATCGTACTCTTTCGCCATTTTCAATGGATCGAGAACTGGATCGACCCCTAGCCCTAGGAGCCATAACATGATCATATGCAACTCGTGCATGGGAGCCAAGGCCGTAGAGCAGGGCGTTCTTTTTTGCTTCCACCAACCACATCAAAATATATATCATTTATATAGCTTCATCTAATAACCTCACTAGATCACCCCCTTCTACATCAGGTTGAGACGCCTGTGCAACTCGATTAGTCATATCATCCTGTTAGAAAAATTAATAGTATTAGCAAATAATTAATTAATAAACCTAGGCATTATTAAATAGTTGTAACGCCCCCCTCTTTCTTATACTAATAGGGAGACGTTACGTACTTAAAATTTCCTTAACTTTTACTCATTAAATAAAATAACTCAAATATGCGGAAGCAAAAGAAATAAAAATAAACTTCTTTGACATAATAAATATTTATTTAATTTATTGATCTTATTCCTGGTTCCGCCGACACCACACATCAAACACTTTTCCAGCTGCGCCGTTTTTCCTAAAACTTTTCCTTTCCTTTATCTGCAGTATAAGGAATGCAAACTATAAGCAACGCTTAATAAGTACATCATCTAACTCACAAAAACCATACAAAAACTTCGTCATAACATATGCTATTATATGAAGAAAATGTTGGTAAATGATATGAGAAAACTTATACTATATATAAGTGAAAATAAATAAACATCCTTCTTTGGGTCTAACAGAGCTGAGGTATCACTTAAATTTCTTATGGGCCTTGTGCCCTGAATTCCTTGTGGGCCTTATGCCCAGAATTTC